>NC_051158.1:146834828-147148060 GCF_013339745.2 Dermacentor silvarum
TAAAACTTCTTTTTTTTTTTTTTTCCATTAGACCTATGCGTATGTTCGAAATATTTCGGGCAATGGTTGGTTTGTTGTCGTCATGTGAGGTCATGAAATCCGTAAAAGCCACCTTTTCATTTGTCCTTTGTTTAGATATTCCATATATAGAGACCGAAGAAACAAATACGTTGTTTCCGATTCTACAGCTTCTTTTTTCATTAGACGTACGCGTATGTTCAAAATGTTTAAGGCCACGGTCAGTTTGTTGTTGTCAGGTTAGGTCAGGTAATCCGTGAAGCCACCTTTCATTTGCCCTGATATGGAGATTCCATATGTAGAGGCCGAACAAAAAATACGATATTTTCGATTTTATAGCTTCTTTTTTCATTGGACCTACGCGTTTCTTTAAAATAATTCGGGCCACGGTTAGTTTGTTATTGTCAGCTGAGGTCTTGAATTCCACATAAGCCACCTTTTCTTTTGATGCTTATATTTAGATCCGTAAAATGAGATCGAACAAGCAAATACGATATTTCCGATTCTAAAACTTCTTTTTCCATCAGACCTACGTGTATGTTCAAAATGTTTCGGGCAACGGTCAGTTTGTTCTTGTCAGGTGAGGTTATGTAATCCGCCAAAGCCACCTTTTCATTTGCCCTAATATAGAGATTGCATATATAGAGACTGAACAAATGAATACGATATTTTCGATTCTATAGCTTCTGCTTTCATTAAAAGTACGCGTATGTTCAAAATGTTTTGGGCCGCGGTCAGTTTGTTCTTGTCAGGTGAGAACATGTAATCTGCCAAAGCCACCTTTCATTTGCGGTGGTATAGAAATTCCATAAATTCCATATTCCATATACAAAATTGTTCCAGCGAACAATTTCAAAATATATTTAAGGTTGCCTGTGGCAGATCGCCCAATTCTTGTTCATGAGCTTGTCTACTCAAATTGGCGGACATTACTTCCAAAAAATTGAAATGCATAATCAACTAATTAACGAAAATTAACCAATTAAGCATTTAACTAACTACCTGATGGCCCAAATTGCAATTAAAAATTATAGCCGAGGAGTTCGCAAGGCAGATCCACTTGGAAATTAATCTCAGGACGACACCAGTTTCGAGATATTAATTCCTGAACGTTGCGGAGAAATGCAATGATGTTCTAGTTAATTTTGCGATTCAATGCATAAAGCGACGTTTTGTTAAGAAACTAGCTGGAACGCCAATGCATTTCTCCGCAAAGTTCGGGAAATATTATCTCGAGATTGGTGCCATCCCGAGAATTCGTTCCAAGGGGATCCGCCTTCCAAACTCCACGGCTACAGTTTCTAAATTGCAATATGGGCCATCAGCTAATTAGTTAAAAGCTTAATTAGCAAATTTTTCTTAATTATTTGAGTATGAATTTCAATTTTTTGTGCATGTGATGCCCGCCTCTTCGAGTAGACCAGCTCATGAACTAGAATTGGGCTATCTGCCACAGGCAGCCTTTAAGAATTTTTGAAAGTTTTAGCTGAAACACCCTGTATTAAGACCAAAGGAACAAGTACGATACTTTCAATTCTATAGGTTCTTTTTGATTAAACCTACGCGTATGTTCAAAATGTTTTGGGCCGCGGTCAGTTTGTTCTTGTCAGGTGAGAACATGTAATCTGCCAAAGCCACCTTTCATTTGCGGTGGTATAGAAATTCCATAAATTCCATATTCCATATACAAAATTGTTCCAGCGAACAATTTCAAAATATATTTAAGGTTGCCTGTGGCAGATCGCCCAATTCTTGTTCATGAGCTTGTCTACTCAAATTGGCGGACATTACTTCCAAAAAAATTGAAATGCATAATCAACTAATTAACGAAAATTAACCAATTAAGCATTTAACTAACTACCTGATGGCCCAAATTGCAATTAAAAATTATAGCCGAGGAGTTCGCAAGGCAGATCCACTTGGAAATTAATCTCAGGACGACACCAGTTTCGAGATATTAATTCCTGAACGTTGCGGAGAAATGCAATGATGTTCTAGTTAATTTTGCGATTCAATGCATAAAGCGACGTTTTGTTAAGAAACTAGCTGGAACGCCAATGCATTTCTCCGCAAAGTTCGGGAAATATTATCTCGAGATTGGTGTCATCCCGAGAATTCGTTCCAAGGGGATCCGCCTTCCAAACTCCACGGCTACAGTTTCTAAATTGCAATATGGGCCATCAGCTAATTAGTTAAAAGCTTAATTAGCAAATTTTTCTTAATTATTTGAGTATGAATTTCAATTTTTTGTGCATGTGATGCCCGCCTCTTCGAGTAGACCAGCTCATGAACTAGAATTGGGCTATCTGCCACAGGCAGCCTTTAAGAATTTTTGAAAGTTTTAGCTGAAACACCCTGTATTAAGACCAAAGGAACAAGTACGATACTTTCAATTCTATAGGTTCTTTTTGATTAAACGTACGCGTATGTTCAAAATGTTTTGGGCCCCGGTCAGTTTGTCGTCAGGTGAGTTCATGAAATCCGCAAAAACGACCTTTTTATTTACTCCTTACATAATGATTCCATATTTTGAGACCGAACAAACAAATACGTTATCTCCGATTCTATAGCTTTCTTTTCATTAGAGCTACGTTTATGTTCAAAATGTTTAGGGCCACGGTCATTTTGTTGTTGTCAGGTGAGGTCGTGAAATCCGCATAAGCCACCTTTTCGTTTCATCCTTATATAGATTCCATATATAGGGACCGAACAAACAAGTACGATATATTCGATTCTATAGCTTCTATCTTCATTAGACCTACGCGTATGTTCAAAATGTGTCGGACCACGATCAGTTTGTTGTTGTCAGGTGAGGTCAGGAAATCCGCAAAAGCGACCTTTTCAATTGCCTTTATATAGAGATTTCATATATTGAGACAGAAGAAACAAATACGATATTTTCGATTCTAAAACTTCTTTTTCCATTAGACCTATGCGTATGTTCAAAATATTTCGGATCACCGTCAGTTTTTTGTTGTCGGGTGAGGTCATGAAATCCGTAAAAGCCACCTTTTCATTTGTCCTTTGTTTAGATATTCCATATATAGAGACCGAAGAAACAAATACGTTGTTTCCGATTCTACAGCTTCTTTTTTCATTAGACGTACGCGTATGTTCAAAATGTTTAAGGCCACGGTCAGTTTGTTGTTGTCAGGTTAGGTCAGGTAATCCGTAAAAGCCACCTTTCATTTGCCCTGATATGGAGATTCCATATGTAGAGGCCGAACAAAAAATACGATATTTTCGATTTTATAGCTTCTTTTTTCATTGGACCTACGCGTTTCTTTAAAATAATTCGGGCCACGGTTAGTTTGTTATTGTCAGCTGAGGTCTTGAATTCCACATAAGCCACCTTTTCTTTTGATGCTTATATTTAGATCCGTAAAATGAGATCGAACAAGCAAATACGATATTTCCGATTCTAAAACTTCTTTTTCCATTAGACCTACGCGTATGTTCAAAATGTTTCGGGCAACGGTCAGTTTGTTCTTGTCAGGTGAGGCCATGTAATCCGCCAAAGCCACCTTTTCATTTGCCCTAATATAGAGATTGCATATATAGAGACTGAACAAATGAATACGATATTTTCGATTCTATAGCTTCTGCTTTCATTAAAAGTACGCGTATGTTCAAAATGTTTTGGGCCGCGGTCAGTTTGTTCTTGTCAGGTGAGAACATGTAATCTGCCAAAGCCACCTTTCATTTGCGGTGGTATAGAAATTCCATAAATTCCATATTCCATATACAAAATTGTTCCAGCGAACAATTTCAAAATATACTTAAGGTTGCCTGTGGCAGATCGCCCAATTCTTGTTCATGAGCTTGTCTACTCAAATTGGCGGACATTACTTGCACAAAAAATTGAAATGCATAATCAACTAATTAACGAAAATTAACCAATTAAGCATTTAACTAACTACCTGATGGCCCATATTGTAAGTAAAAATTATAGCCGTGGAGTTCGCAAGGCAGATCCACTTGGAAATTAATCTCAGGACGACACCAGTTTCGAGATATTAATTCCCGAACGTTGCGGAGAAATGCAATGATGTTCCAGTTAATTTTGCGATTCAATGCATAAAGCGACGTTTTGTTAAGAAACTAGCTGGAACGCCAATGCATTTCTCCGCAAAGTTCGGGAAATATTATCTCGAGATTGGTGTCATCCCGAGAATTCGTTCCAAGGGGATCCGCCTTGCAAACTCCACGGCTACAGTTTCTAAAATGCAATATGGGCCATCAGCTAATTAGTTAAAAGCTTAATGAGTAGATTTTTCTTATTATTCGAGTATGAATTTCAATTTTTTGTGCAAGTGATGCCCGCCTCTTCGAGTAGACCAGCTCATGAACTAGAATTGGGCTATCTGCCACAGGCAACCTTTAAGAATTTTTGAAAGTTTTAGCTGAAACTTTCTGTATTAAGCTGTATTAAGACCAAAGGAACAAGTACGATACTTTCAATTCTATAGGTTCTTTTTGATTAAACGTACGCGTATGTTCAAAATGTTTTGGGCCGCGGTCAGTTTGTCGTCAGGTCAGTTCATGAAATCCGCAAAAACGACCTTTTATTTACTCCTTACATAATGATTCCATATTTTGAGACCGAACAAACAAATACGTTATCTCCGATTCTATAGCTTTCTTTTCATTAGAGCTACGTTTATGTTCAAAATGTTTAGGGCCACGGTCATTTTGTTGTTGTCAGGTGAGGTCGTGAAATCCGCATAAGCCACCTTTTCGTTTCATCCTTATATAGATTCCATATATAGGGACCGAACAAACAAGTACGATATATTCGATTCTATAGCTTCTATCTTCATTAGACCTACGCGTATGTTCAAAATGTGTCGGACCACGATCAGTTTGTTGTTGTCAGGTGAGGTCAGGAAACCCACAAAAGCGACCTTTTCAATTGCCTTTATATAGAGATTTCATATATTGAGACAGAAGAAACAAATACGATATTTTCGATTCTAAAACTTCTTTTTCCATTAGACCTATGCGTATGTTCGAAATATTTCGGGCAATGGTTGGTTTGTTGTCGTCAGGTGAGGTCATGAAATCCGGAAAAGCCACCTTTTCATTTGCCCTTTGTATAGAGATTCCATATATAAAGACCGAACAAACAAACACGATATTTTCGATTCTATAGCTTCTTTTTTCATTAAACGTACGCGTATGTTCAAAATGTTTCGGACCACGGTCAGTTTTTTGTTATCGGGTGTGGTCATGTAATTCGCAAAAGCCACCTTTTCAATATTTGCCCTGATAAAGAGATTCCATATACCGAAGAAACAAATACAATATTTCCGGTTGTATAGCTTCTTTTTCATTAAACGTACGCGTATGTTCAAAATGTTTTGGGCCGCGGTCAGTTTGTTCTTGTCAGGTGAGGCCATGTAATCAGCCAAAGCCACCTTTTCATTTGCCGTGGTATAGAAATTTCATATATTAAGACCAAAGGAACAAGTACGATATTTTCGATTCTATAGCTTCTTTTTTTCATTAGACCTACGCGTATGTTCGAATAGTTTCGTGCCACGGTCAGTTTGTTGTTGTCAGGTGTGGTCATGTAATCTGCAAAAGCCACTTTTTCATTTGCCCTGATTTACACATTCCATATACCGAAGAAACAAATACGATATTTCCGGTTCTATAGCTTCTATTTTCATTAAACCTACGCGTATGTTCAAAATAATTCAGGCCACGGTGAGTTTGTTGTTGTCATGTGAGGTCATGAAATCCGCAAAAGCCACCTTTTCATTTGTCCTTTGTTTAGAGATTCCATATATAGAGACCGAAGAAACAAATACGTTGTTTCCGATTCTACAGCTTCTTTTCTCATTAGACCTACGTGTATGTTCAAAATGTTTAAGGCCACGGTCAGTTTGTTGTTGTCAGGTTAGGTCAGGTAATCCCCAAAAGCCACCTTTCATTTGCCCTGATATGGAGATTCCATATGTAGAGACCGAACAAAAAATACGATATTTTCGATTGTATAGCTTCTTTTTTCATTGGACCTACGCGTTTCTTTAAAATATTTCGGGCCACGGTTACTTTGTTGTTGTCAGCTGAGGTCAAGAAATCCACATAAGCCACCTTTTCTTTTGATGCTTATATTTAGATTCCGTAAAATGAGATCGAACAAACAAATACGATATTCCCGATTCTAAAACTTCTCGTTTCATTAGACCTACGCGTATGTTCAAAATATTTCGGGCAACGGTCAGTTTGTTCTTGTCAGGTGAGGACATGTAATCCGCCAAAGCCACCTTTCATTTGCCGTGGTATAGAAATTCCATATACAGGGTGTTCCAGCGAACAATTTCAAAATATATTTAAGGTTGCCTGTGGCAGATCGCCCAATTCTTGTTCATGAGCTTGTCTACTCGAATTGGCGGACATTACTTGCACAAAAAATTGAAATGCATAATCAACTAATTAACGAAAATTAGCCAATTAAGCTTTAACTAACTACCTGATGGCCCATATTGCAATTTAAAAATTATAGCCGTGGAGTTCGCAAGGCGGATCCACTTGGGAATTATTTTTAGGACGACACCAGTTTCGAGATATTAATTCCCGAACGTTGCGGAGAAATGCAATGATGTTCCAGTTAATTTTGCGATTCAATGCATCAAGCGACGTTTTGTTAAGAAACTAGCTGGAACGCCAATGCATTTCTCCGCAAAGTTCGGCAAATATTATCTCGAGATTGGTGTCATACCGAGAATTCGTTCCAAGGGGATCCGCCTTGCGAACTCCACGGCTACAATTTCTAAATTGCAATATGGGCCATCAGCTAATTAGTTAAAAGCTTAATAAGCAAATTTTTCTTAATTATTCGAGTATGCATTTCAATTTTTTGTGCAAGTGATGCCCACCTGTTCGAGTAGACCAGCTCATGAACTAGAATTGGGCTATCTGCCACAGGCAACCTTTAAGAATTTTTGAAAGTTTTAGCTGAAACACCCTGTACTAAGACCAAAGGAACAAGTACGATACTTTCAATTCTACAGGTTCTTTTTGATTAAACGTAGGCGTATGTTCAAAATGTTTTGGGCCGCGGTCAGTTTGTCGTCAGGTGAGTTCATGAAATCCGCAAAAACGACCTTTTTATTTACTCCTTACATAATGATTCCATATTTTGAGACCGAAAAAACAAATACGTTATCTCCGATTCTATAGCTTTCTTTTCATTAGAGCTACGTTTATGTTCAAAATGTTTCGGGCCACGGTCATTTTGTTGTTGTCAGGTGAGGTCATGAAATCCGCATAAGCCACCTTTTCGTTTCATCCTTATATAGAGATTCCATATATAGGGACCGAACAAACAAACACGATTTTTTCGATTCTATAGCTTCTTTTTTCATTAGACCTACGCGTATGTTCGAAATGTTTCGGACCACGGTCAGTTTGTTGTTGTCAGGTGTGGTCATGTAAGACGGAAAAGCCACCTTTTCATTTGCCGTGGTATAGAAATTCTAAATAATAAGACCGAAGGAACAAGTACGATATATTCAATTCTATAGCTTCTATCTTCATTAGACCTACGCGTATGTTCAAAATGTGTCGGACCACGATCAGTTTGTTGTTGTCAGGTGAGATTAGGAAATCCGCAAAAGCGACCTTTTCAATTGCCTTTATATAGAGATTTCATATATTGAGACAGAACAAACAAGTACGATATTTTCGATTCTAAAACTTCTTTTTCCATTAGACCTATGCGTATGTTCAAAATATTTCGGGCAATGGTTGGTTTGTTGTCGTCAGGTGAGGTCATGAAATCCGCAAAAGCCACCTTTTCATTTGCCCTTTGTATAGAGATTCCATATATAACGACCGAACAAACAAACACGATATTTTCGATTCTATAGCTTCTTTTTTCATTAAACGTACGCGTATGTTGAAAATGTTTCGGATCACGGTCAGTTTTTTGTTGTCGGTGTGGTCATGTAATTCGCAAAAGCCACCTTTTCATTTGCCCTGATATAGAGATTCCATATACCGAAGAAACAAATACGATATTTCCGGTTGTATAGCTTCAATTTTCATTAGACCTACAACTATGTTCAAAATTTTCGGACCGCGGTTAGTTTGTTTTCAGGTGGTGTCATGTAATCCGCAAAAGCCACCTTTTCATTTGCCGTGGTAAAGAAATTCGATATAATAAGACCGAAGGAACAAGTACGATATTTTCGATTCTATAGCTTCTTTTTTTCATTAGACCTACGCGTATGTTCGAAATGTTTCGGTCGAAGGTCAGTTTGTTGTTGTCAGGTGTGGTCATGCACCCAAGTAACGCAAAATGTTGCCGTAACGTTCTCTGAATGTGCACAAATGTCGGCGTATAACGTTGCCTACATACTGCTAATGTCCTCTTTTTTGATCGCCAGACAACGTTGGGTCGTAACGTTGTGGCAGCGTTGAGCAGCACATTCACGACGTTCACATAACGTTAACAGAACTTCCTGGCAACGTAATGTGGATGTTGCCTTTTGTCACTTGAGCTTTCAGGCAACGTTCGCATGTGACGTTGAAGCAACACTCAACTGACACTGTAGAATATTTGTAGACATGCATAACAGCAGTACTGTCAGCATGACATGGCTGATAGCACCGCAAACCCTTAAATTTATATTTGCTTGACAGATAATTTACTCTAGTAGTTTTCATGTTGCATATGCATGAAAATGTGAAACAAGAATTAGTGAAAAACAGCGTTTATTACGTATATATCTTGTGTAGCTTACCAAGATATCTGTGTACCTTACCTTGTGGTAAGATACACTATATACGTAAAATAATGCTGTTTTCACCAGTTCTTGTTTACGACATATACGACATGAAAACTACTAGAATGAATTATCTGTCAAACAAATATAAATTTAAGGGTTTGCGGTGCTGTCAGCCGTGTAATGCTGACAGCGCTGCTGTACGGGCAGCTCATCTGTCTTGCACTATATATAGTACCAACGCGCCCTAAGCCAGAATCTTTAAAGTGTTTCACATGGTGGTTTGCCTGACTTGTCTTGGTGTTGTCCATAGCAAGCATATAAATGCTAACTGCAAGTAAAAGTGCACAATGCAAAGCTGCGAAGTGGTTCATAAGAACAATTTCATTTTGGCTATAACAGCAAGAGAAGCAGCATGCACGTCCAATGTGCAGAGGTTCTCGTATAAAGGTTCTCGCAGCAGGAAATATATTCCCCAAAATGTTCACTTCCGTAAACATATCATTTCATCTTAGACCACAGAAAAAAATCTGTCTTTGCTTCCGACTTACTGCTCTAAAAATCATGTGTTGGTAGTTGCATGTGCTTTAAAGAAATTGCATAATAGCCAACATCAGCTGCTAAGAACAAACGCTAGCATGTAGGAATTGTTTGTGCAGGAGGAATATGTGGTGGTTGAATATGCACCCATGAATATGCATTGGTCCAACTTAAATAATAGTGAATGCCATAGACAAACCTGGTTATAATGTCAAACCATGCTTTATTTAGTGTCTGCTTACATCATCCCGGCAAACAAATGACACTTATATAACAGTAACTTAAAAACTGATAACAGACTGATAACACACTTAAATATATTTTCTATTAAACATCAAGGTCTTCTATTGCATATTAAGACTCTACTAACAGCTACAACTACAACACAATATATTCTGCTTTCCCATGTAGGTCAGACTTAGAAATTTTTCGCTTTTTTCGAGTTCCCTTATTTCAATGGTAGAACACAATTTATACTTCTTAATAAAAGCACAAATACTGTCCTCCTTCACTTTGTAATGTACAACACAACACAGTAACATACCAACAACACAACACAGTAACTTGCAGACATGGCAGCAAGTGTGAAGTAGTCAACACAGCCCAAGGCGTATAGTAACAGAAAGTCATCCAAGCACTGACAGCCAGCCATCACTTTTGCCGAGGATGGCCAGCAGCACAAGTGATGCACACATGCCTCCCTCGGTAGCTTCACTTGCATCCAGACCTCACTGGTTTCCAAGTGAATAATGCGGTAACCTGCAAAGACATCAATTACATCAAACTATAAAGTGCCATCTGAAACACTGAAGTAAGCCATGTTTACTGTGAAAACAGGCTATAAGAATGCTTACAAACAACTTAATCTTCGCATAACTGTGAAACAAACAATAGTGACTTTACACAGGAGAATAATGCAAAACATCAAAAAGCAAATTTCAGTAAAACCTAACCATTATAGCTACAAGTTTGGACACAAGAGCAAGGAAAGCACAAAAAACAATTCCCGCAACTTCCTTTATTGCGCTAAGCAGTTAAGACGTTAGAATCAATATATTCCTTTCACATAAAGCTTCCGTGCAATGCCACGGCTGCTTGTTACATACAGTTCAGTCTTTGAAGAAAACAAAAATTAACAAATGATGTGAATGCTCTACCACGGTACCAAAACCACATTTCATTCGTGATGAAAGAAAGTTCCAATGAGTGAGTGATAAATTTGACTTGTTGGTACAACATATTGGTCAATTGCAGCAAAGATATTGACGACAGAAAAGACGAGACAATAGACGTGTGCTGACTTCCAACAAAAAGCTTTATTTTCAGCGACCCATGTTTATAGCCGTCACTCATCACATTGCACACGCGCAATTCACACCCTTAGGAAGGTCAACTCTGATAAGTGTACAGATGCTGACACACACAGAGCCATGTCGCGCAATCTTTTCAGCTTCAATAATTTCACGTGTTAGTTGATCACCGCTACTGCTCACAACAGTACACCGAGCAAACAATGGTTCACAGGCACATGAACTGCAACAACATGCAAGCCAACTGTCATGCACGTTTTTCTTGACATTGTAGTGTTCTCTCAGCTGGTCATTGATACAGCGTCCTGTTTGGCCTATGTACTGTTTACCACAAGAAAGAGGGGTACAGTAATTCATGTTGCTAACATAGGTGACGAACAGATTTTTGTGCTCTTTGTTACACTCCTGTGCTGCGCTGAAACATGTCCTTTGATTACACAACTTTGTAAGCTTCTGAGGTGCAAAGGAAGGCAACTTTAACTTCGGAACGATCTGCAGTTTTCACGATATTGTGAGGCAGCTTATGAATGTATGGTATGACGGCCACTTTAAGTCTGTCAGATGGAGTGATCACATGGCAACTACTCGGTGCATGCGCTTTTCAGAGTAGAGGTCAAGTGGTCACTGCATCTGACAGACATAAAACTGGCCGTCATACCCTACATTCATAAGCTCTCACAATATCAAGAAAATTGCATAACATTCTAAAGTTGTGTAATCAAAGGCAATGTCACGGCACGCCACACATATGCAACAAAACACCAAATTCCGTTTGTCACCTGTGTTAGCAACGTGGTTTATTGTATCCCGCTTGTGGTAAACAGTATACAGGTCAAATGGGACACGGTATCAATCACCGGCTGAGAGAACACTCATACAATGTCAAGAAAAATGTGCGTGACAGTAGGCTTGAATGTCATTGCAGTTAATGTGACTGAACCGTCATTTGCTCAGTGTACTGTTTCCAGCAGAAGCGGTGATCAACTAACACGTAAAATAATTGAGGCTGAAAAGATTTTGCGACTTGGCTCTGTGCGTATCAGTACACCTTCTGTACACTTGGCAGAGTTTACATTCTTCCTAAGGGTGCGAATTGCACATGTGCAATGGAGTGACTGACGGCTATAAACATGGGCCAGCAAAAATATAGCTTTTTGTTAAAGAGTTGCCACATGTCTCTCGTCTTGACTCTTCTGTTGTTGCCTACATCTGCACTGTAATTGAGTGCTTGAACGACCAGCTACGACTACGCTACAGGTGTTGCATATCGGGAGAAGGGTTGAATATTGCTCTACACTGCAAAAGTTGTCGTTGCTCTCCGCGGATGACGAATACGGAAGTTCTGGGCGGGGGAAAACCAAATTAGAATGCGAGCATTTGGAAGCGGTGTTATTAGAAAATTCTGGACCTGATAAGTAGGTTAGCGCCACTTCGCAGGCACTTTTAAACAAAGAAATGCAACTCAAGAGTAGCCACAAATAAGCTGGTTGTTATTTCTGCTTTTGTTTCTTTTTAAAGACGATAGTGTTTCTTGGGCTACCTAAACGCGAAAAACTTTGTCACTCGATTCAACCGCTCGGCCAAAACCAAGCATGAGATGATTTTTTCTCCTCAGGGGCACCACATTTCGAAAGATATGAAATGCATCTGAAAAGTTAATCATTTCGGTGCAATACATGTATTGTTACAAACATTACAAAAACTTGAAAAATGTGAATGATACTTACTACCCACAGCTTCCAAATTATCGGGGGTCAATGTCGGCTTCTCAACAGCATTGCCGCCCTTCAAGAACCGACAAGGATCCCCTGTGACGCTCCTATGCCGAGCGCCAGGGCTCCCCACATCAGTTATGCCAGTTCTATGCAGAACAGGGAATCCCGGCGATGGCACTGGAGCAGGCCCCAGTTATCGTTGCCAATGTATACATTTCCTAGGTGTATCTGCAATAAAAGATGGCAGAGACACATTAAGACTGCAACAAGACGGCAAGTTGGGCCAGTTGGTTGGGATTCATCTTAAGTATCGTAACAGCGCAAACAATACAGGGATAAAAGGAAGGAAGCAACAACAGCGCCGTGTTGTCGTTTTTCCTTCCTTTTGTCCCTGTATTGTTTGCGCTGTTACGATACTTAAGATGAACATTAAGACTACTTACGTGTGGGAACGTGAAAGCACCTTTAGTCAACCAAATGGCTGCAATGTGACGTGCACAGTGTGACACGCACTAGGCACACCTTAAGTCAGCCAGAACCAAAGAGCTGCCGTGGCGTAAGGGAAGCGTGCTCCTTTCACACTCCAGGTTCTATTCCTACCCAGTCTGCACAACTTTCTTATTAAAGCAATTAATTTGCTTTGTTTACATGAACATACCTAAATTTGACATTACTCCAAGCGTTATGATGTGCTTTTATTGCTTGTGCAATAGGCCATCGGTTTTATGTTAATAAGTGCTGGTAGCAAAAAGAACTATGTCTAACCGTGCGATAAATGTAACCGGAAATGGCAGGTATGTCCAGTGGCATTAGTGGGGGGGCTGCTCACAAAATTATATAGCTTACCCTGTTTCAAATTTATTTTAAAGAGCAGATTCAGTGAGCCCAAGTTGAGTCTTTCAGCTTTTTGCAGTGCAGAAACAGGTACAGTTTGTACCAGCCAACCAGATGAAGAGCTCTCCTAGTAACTGTCTCTAATCACCCTCTCAGCAATTAGTGATAGCCAAAGTAGAGCTTGTATCTCTACAACTGACACATGTCCCATTTCCTTAATTTGGTATTCGTCACTGATTTTGATGGTCAATTAGTTGCCATAGATCAACAATCGAAATTTGGCACGCAGCACCAGTCGTGTCAGTGCATCGTCAAGTGGCACGAGCATATTTCTCCCTTGAGTGAATTATGGTGCTCTCCTGGGCACATGTTGAGGCACCAGCCAGTCTGCCCCATGTACATTTGACTGAATATATACATGATCAAAGGAACAGACTATGCTACCCCTGACGAACACAAGACAAATTGGGTTGCATCTTTAACTCAGCAAGCCTCAATTCTCATGTGGACTGCTATGCACGCACATTTCCAGCGAAAAATAAAGTAGGCAGGATATGTACGACAGTTCACAAGTGAATTCAGAAAGGCGAGCAGGTAAGGGACGTTTGCTTGGTTAAAGATACCACCAAACTTGTCTAGTGTGTATGAGAGGCAGCTCACTGTATTTCTTTCACACCTGGTCAAATGTACACAGAGCAGACTGGCCGCTAACTAAATGTCCCTAATAAATTCCCATATTTCACTCAAAAGACCAGCTTGCTCGTCCAGTTTGGCCGTGCATTGCCGCGATAGGACTTCAGGCTGGATTAAGATCATCTGTTTTCACCTACGATGAAAAATTGACACGAGAGATCAGTGAGGCATACCACATAAACAAGACATGCGAGCCAGACCCCATGATCAATTCATGAAATAAAAGGCGTCCTCTCTAGATTACAAGTGATTGAAGTTAGTCTGCCATATTTACTTTCCTTTTTACACAAATACCATTTATTGTGATTTTATGCCTTTATATTACAACTTACGCCTTCCCTCTGAACGAAATTGTGCACAACATAAGCACACATCCAGTGTTGCTATTTTTAATCCTTCCATCAAAATAAATGGTCAGTTAGCAGCAGTCATGTTGTATGGTACCCTTTTCCTCCCCATGTAAATTCTATCCTGAAAAGTTACATGAACTGACCGGCAAACTCATACGCACACTACAAATTTCACCTAGCAAACACGGCTGGTTCTTAGAAAATGCACAAATACGGTGATAGGTATCTGTTGGCTTACTGTAGCAATAGTAAGTGCCAGTTAGCTTCGACACTAGACAGTTTTAGTATAGCATATGCAACTAATAGCTTACGCCTATACGCTATAGTACAGCGTACACTAAACAGCACACATTTATTGCAGTTTTAGTTGGCCTGCGAGATCTTCCGATCTCAGAGGTCATATGTCATCGTCGCACCTATCTCTCGACTTCACTGACAGGTGGCGCTGATATATGTCGGTTTCCCTCGTTAGGCTTCGTGTCGTTCGAAACGAGAAGCGATCTCGAAAACTCCACAAGGTTAACCATATTACACTGTTGTCCAAGCGGCCTGACGGTAAGCGAAAGCTGTTTACACAGTCATTTGCTACGAACGATGCGAATTGTGCAAAAGCCACGCCAAATTCAATTCGAAGCGGGCAGCGGGGACCACCGCCATGTTTAACGTAAACTACGCAAACCACGCACAGACGGTAATGCTAAATCTGAGAAATAGCATGCATACGCTATACGCTATCGGTCGGATAGCGTTCTGCACATGCGCAGTGATGACCCGCTATTTTATATCGTACGCAATGACATAGGGTATGCTAAACTAAAACTGTCTACTGCTGCAATACTTCAGCTGTCAGGCATCTACAGTGCTTAAGACACCACAGAAGTGTAAGTGCACAACAAAAACAAGCGGTGCATCAACCATAAATTTGACTTGAGAGTAGTGACAACATAGGCTGTTTCGTGTAGCTAAAACACTAGCCAATATGTAGAAAGTATATGCACAAGTATACATACCTATAGATATTTGCCTATCTAACTTAAAACTATAAGAGTTTACAGTGCATATGATGCTTGTTCTAGACACTGGTATTTTTGACAAAAATACTCTTAGAATTAGATATAATGCTTTTCCAATTCATCCAGCCAGTAAATGAAGTCGTACACATATTATAATTTGGACTTGCAGGTTGAACATATTCTGACCTGAGCAGCGCCAAGCAGAATGAGTAGACCGAATGCCCACTGTGCTGACCAAATACACAGTATGAAACAGAAAATATGGAAAGGAACCCCAAAGTATTAGAAATACTTCTTGACAGCTGTAGAGTTAGGGCTTGTTGGTTGATTGTCACTATTAAAATTACACTAAAGCCAATAAGACTGTTCTGTATGGTGTAGTTGAAATCAAATTCATTTGACGAGCAACATTGCAATAACCAGCAAACATGGCAAGAGCAAGCAGACATGTGCGAAATAGTGTGCTTTTTAATAATAGAGCATCAATAAAATGAACTACCTACCAGTTAGCTATGTGTTCTATGCTGTATTGACTTGAAAAAAAGAGAAAAATAATGTAACTGGACATAGACTCGCAACTGCTACAATGTCTACTTGCATGAATGGGGATAGCTTGCCAAGAATATTAAAAATGGGAGAGAAAAAAGCAAGCTTACTAGAAAACACTTCAGAACTGTAGTAAGCAGCACAGTGAATACTGGCCTTAATGTATCATTTGAAGAACTTTGAGCTCATCAAATGTGTATTTTCTAGTGGCAGTTATTCTTGGAACAAGACAGAAATGATCGTGAATATGAATGTTAAACAATGGTAAGCACACTGTGTGCTTACACCTGTGACATATTTGGCCCATTACACTTTGAATTCTTATATGCGCAGAAGCTGCACAAGAGTGTAGTGTAAACACTAAAAATTCGGAAATAAAATCCTACAGCATAGGAAACAGTTTCAAAACAAGAAAACCAAAATGAAAAGTGATAAATGGTGTGTACTAAGCAAAATTAAAATGTAACTTGCAGCCAAGCGATTGATGCAAGAAAAAATACTTAACATCAGGACATGTTAGGTCTACTTTTATATAGAACACAATAAGGTGTGCATAACAGCTATGAACACAAATAAACAGCAAGGTTCATAAATATTTGGCCTATTTAGTAAGCTGTGTCGACTAATGTCGATTAACTTATCCACAAATGATACCAAGATGCTATTTTTTGGAACACGTACACTACATACATACATACCTGACCTGACCATCCAGATTACACGTTGCACTATGGCAGGCATAGCCAAAGGGTCTGGTGGCTCCTCCGTTATGTGGGCACTGTTATGGGTCACAGCCTCGCCACTATAAAATAAGTTCTGTGTTAACTTACAGCAGTGGCACACAGCTTTATAAAGCTGTCAAATTGTCTAGACATGCATGGAGCATCTAAATATAGTCACAAAAACAATGTTTGCATTATTGCAGGGTGGCAACAGAGCACAAAGTAGAAGTCACTGATGAATGTCTTGATAATGGGGACCCTTTGATCACAGTAAAATTATTGACACGCAGCAGCACATAGCAAAGAAATGTTTGTTTACAAAACAATTCATTCTTTTTTCATGACTCAGTTTAACTTTCCCCTGTCATGTTTAGTTACGTATAAGGTATGTCAAAACATCTTGTCTTAAAAAGTAAGTTGGACTAGTAGCAAGCTGTGATTGCTTAATTTTTTTTCTGTAAAACTGTCGTAAACCGAAAATTTCGTAAGCAGATATTATTTACAACGTCGAGGCAAGGAAACATGGCAAGGAAACAAGTTTCCTTGGACAAGGAGATATGAAACAAGTTTCCTTGCCATGCAAGCAAGGAAACGTCATTGCAATAAGAATTAGTGAAGAGGCAAATGAGTCGTTATTATGCAACTTCAGCAGAAAAGCGGTAGCTCACGCGCCGCACGCACATGATGAACACGATTATTTTCGAACGCTATATTTCTCATCGGAAGAAAACGCTTATCAAGATTTTCAATTTCGCATCGAAGCAATAAACTTGCGTAACTAAGTGCTGACAACCAGCGTTCAGCAAGCATCAGCACAGGTATCACTGTTGTCGCGGGACTTCTATTTCATACGCTCGTGCAGGCTATGCACACACGAGAAGCTCACACAACACGCGTGTAGTTAGCCAGCATGATTACTTACCTTTTGAATGGTACGACGCGGTCGCGAAGCGCTCTCCAAGTTGCCGGTGCTGCGTCGACGATGTTACTCCCCGCATACACGCCACTGCGTAGTGGACGAGCTGAGGCGCGCTAACACACATTATTTCTTTGCGACGTCCACCCAACTTTCCAGAACGAGAACAAAGAGGCCGCACTCCACGTCATGAAATCGTTGGGCCACATTTGCCTGGCGCACCACGCATACTTTCTTTTTTCATTAGACCTACGCGTATGTTCGAAATGTTTCGGGCCACGCTCAGTTTGTTGTTTGTTCTCAGGTGTGGTCATATAATCCGCAAAAGCCACATTTTCATTTGCCCTGATATAGAGATTCCATATACCGAAGAAACGAATACGATATTTATGCTTCTATAGCTTGTTTTTTCTTTAGACCTACGAGTATGTTCAAAATGTTTCAGGCCACGGTGAGTTTGTTGTTGTCCGGTAAGTTCATGAAATCCGCAAAAGCCACCTTTTCATTTGCCCTTTGTTTAGAGATTTCATATATAGAGACCAAAGAAACAAATACGATATTTCTGATTATACAGCTTCTTTTCTCATTAGACCTATGCGTATGCTCAAAATGTTTCAGGCGAAGGTCAGTTTGTTGTTGTCAGGTGAGGTCATGTAATCCGCAAAAGCCACCTTTCATTTTCCCTGATATAGAGATTGAATATATAGAGACCGAACAAAAAATATGATGTTTTCGATTCTATCGCTTCTTCTTCCATTAGACCTACGGGTATGTTTAAAATATTTCGGGCCACGGTCAGTTTGCTGTTGTCAGGTTAGGTCATGAAATCCGCAATAGCCATCTTTTCATGCGCCCCTTATATAGAGATTCCATATATAGATACCGAACAAACACATACAAAATTTTCGATTCTAAAACTTCTTTTTCCATAAGATCTAGGCATATGTTCAAAATATTTCCGGACATGGTTAGTTTGTTGTTGTCAGGTGAATTATGGAAATCCGCCAAAGCCATCTTTTCATTTGACCCATATATAGAGATTCCGTATAATGAGACCGAACAAACAAATAGAAGATTTCCGATTCTATAGCTTTTTTTTTTCATTAGACCTACGCGTATGTTCAAAATGTTTTGGGCCGCGGCCATTTCGTTGTTGTCAGGTGAGTTCAAGAAATCCGCATAAGCCACCTTTTCATTTGATCCTTATACAGAGATTCCATATATAGAGACCGAACAAACAAACACGATATTTTCGATTCTATAACTTCTTTTTTCATTAGACGTACGCGTATGTTCGAAATGTTTCGGACCACGGTCAGTTTTTTGTTGTCAGGTGTGGTCATGTAATTCGTAAAAGCCACCTTTTCATTTGCCCTGATATAGATATTCCATATACCGAAGAAACAAATACGATATTTCCGGATGTACAGCTTCAATTTTCATTAGACCTACGCGTATGTTCAAAATTTTCGGGCCGCGGTTAGTTTGTTTTCAGGTGAGGTCATGAAATCCGCAAAAGCCACCTTTTCATTTGCCATGGTATAGCAATTCCATATATTAAGACCGAAGAACAAGTATGATATTTTTGATTCTATAGCTTCTTTTTTCATTAGACCTACGCCTATGTTCGAAATATTTCGCACCACGGTCAGTTTGTTGATGTCAGGTGTGGTCATGTAATCCGCAAAAGCCACCTTTTCATTTGCCGTGGTAAAGAAATTCCATATATTAAGACCGAAGGAACAAGTACGATATTTTCGATTCTATAGCTTCTTTTTTTCATTAGACCTACGCGTATGTTCGAAATGTTTCGGGCCACGGTCAGTTTGTTCTTGTCAGGTGTGGTCATGTAATCTGCAAATAATATCTCGAGATTGGTGTCATCCCGAGAATTCGTTCCAAGGGGATCCGCCTTGCGAACTCCACGGCTACAATTTCTAAATTGCAGTATGGGCCATCAGCTAATTAGTTAAAAACTTAATTAGTAGTTCTTTTTAATTATTCGAGTATGCATTTCAGTTTTTTGTGCAAGTGATGCCCGTCTCTTCGAGTAGACCAGCTCATGAACTAGAATTGGGCTATCTGCCACAGGCAACCTTTAAGAATTTTCGAAAGTGTTCGCTGAAGCACCCTGTATTAATACCAAAGGAACAAGTACGATACTTTCGATTCTATAGGTTCTTTTTTGATTAAACGTACGCGTATGTTCAAAATGTTTTGGGCCGCGGTCAGTTTGTCGTCAGGTGAGTCCATGAAATCCGCAAAACCGACCTTTTTATTTAGTCCCTATATAATGATTCCATATTTTGAGACCGAACAAACAGATACGTTATCTCCGATTCTAAAGCTTTCTTTTCATTAGAGCTACGTTTATGTTCAAAATGTTTCGGGCCACGGTCATTTTGTTGTTGTCAGGTGAGGTCATGAAATCCGCATAAGCCACCTTTTCATTTCATCCTCATATAGAGATTCCATATATAGAGACCGAACAAACAAACAGGATATTTTCGATTCTATAGCTTCTTTTTTCATTAGACCTACGCGTATGTTCGAAATGTTTCGGACCACGGTCAGTTTGTTGTTGTCAGGTGTGGTCAGGAAATCCGCAAAAGCGACCTTTTCATTTGCCGTGGTATAGAAATTCTAAATAATAAGACCGAAGGAACAAGTACGATATTTTCGATTCTATAGCTTCTAGCTTCATTAGACCTAGGCATATGTTCAAAGTGTGTCGGACCACGATCAGTTTGTTGTTGTCAGGTGAGGTCAGGAAATCCGCAAAAGCGACCTTTTCAATTGCCTTTATATAGAGATTTCATATATTCAGACAGAAGAACCAAATACGATATTTTCGATTCTAAAACTTCTTTTTCCATTAGACCTATGCGTATGTTCAAAATATTTCGGGCAATGGTTGGTTTGTTGTCGTCAGGTGAGGTCATGAAATCCGCAAAAGCCACCTTTTCATTTGCCCTTTGTATAGAGATTCCATATATAAAGACCGAACAAACAAACACGATATTTTCGATTCTATAGCTTCTTTTTTCATTAAACGTACGCGTATGTTCAAAATGTTTTGGGCCGCGGTCAGTTTGTTCTTGTCAGGAGAGGTCATGAAATCCGCAAAAGCCATCTTTTCATTTCACCCATATTTAGAGATTCCGTATAATGAGACCGAACAAATAGAAGATTTTCAATTCTATAGCTTTTTTTTTCATTAGACCTACGCGTATGTTCAAAATGTTTTGGGCCGCGGTCATTTTGTTGTTGTCAGGTGAGTTCAAGAAATCCGCATAAGGCACCATTTCATTTGATCCTTATACAGCGATTCCATATATAGAGACCAATCAAAAAAACACGATATTTTCGATTCTATAACTTCTTTTTTCATTAGACGTACGCGTATGTTCGAAATGTTTCGGACCACGGTCAGTTTTTTGTTGTCAGGTGTGGTCATGTAATTCGCAAAAGCCACCTTTTCAGTTGCCCTGATATAGAGATTCCATATACCGAAGAAACAAGAACGATATTTCCGGTTGTATAGCTTCAATTTTCATTAGACCTACGCGTATGTTCAAAATTTTCGGGCCGCGGTTAGTTTGTTTTCAGGTGAGGTCATGAAATCCGCAAAAGCCACCTTTTCATTTGCCATGGTATAGCAATTCCAGATATTAAGACCGAAGAACAAGTATGATATTTTCGATTCTATAGCTTCTTTTTTCATTAGACCTACGCGTATGTTCGAAATGTTTCGGACCACAGTCAGTTTGTTGTTGTCAGGTGTGGTCATGTAATCCGCAAATAATATCTCGAGATTGGTGTCATCCCGAGAATTGGTTCCAAGGGGATCCGCGTTGCGAACTCCACGGCTACAATTTCTAAATTGCAATATGGGCCATCAGCTAATTAGTTAAAAGCTTAATTAGTAGTTTCTTCTTAATTATTCGAGTATGCATTTCAATTTTTTGTGCAAGTGATGCCCGTCTCTTCGAGTAGACCAGCTCATGAACTAGAATTAGGCTATCTGCCACAGGCAACCTTTAAGAATTTTTGAAAGTGTTCGCTGAAGCACCCTGTATTATTACCAAAGGAACAAGTACGATACTTTAGATTCTATAGGTTCTTTTTTGATTAAACGTACGCGTATGTTCAAAATGTTTTGGGCCGCGGTCAGTTTGTCGTCAGGTGAGTTCATGAAATCCGCAAAACCGACCTTTTTATTTACTCCTTGTATAAGGATTCCATATTTTGAGACCGAACAAACAGATACGTTATCTCCGATTCTATAGCTTTCTTTTCATTAGAGCTACGCTTATGTTCAAAATGTTTCGGGCCACGGTCATTTTGTTGTTGTCAGGTGAGGTCATTAAATCCGCATAAGCAACCTTTTCATTTCATCCTTATATAGAGATTCTATATATAGAGACCGAACAAACAAACACGATATTTTCGATTCTATAGCTTCTTTTTTCATTAGACCTACGAGTATGTTCGAAATGTTTCGGACCACGGTCAGTTTGTTGTTGTCAGGTGTGGTCATGTAATACGGAAAAGCCACCTTTTCATTTGCCGTGGTATAGAAATTCTAAATAATAAGACCGAAGGAACAAGTACGATATTTTCGATTGTATAGCTTCTATCTTCATTAGACCTAGGCGTATGTTCAAAATGTGTCGGACCACGATCAGTTTGTTGTTGTCAGGTGAGGTCAGGAAATCCGCAAAAGCGACCTTTTCAATTGCCTTTATATAGAGATTTCATATATTGAGACAGAAGAAACAAATACAATATTTTCGATTCTAAAACTTCTTTTTCCATTAGACCTATGCGTATGTTCAAAATATTTCGGGCAATGGTTGGTTTGTTGTCGTCAGGGGAGGTCATGAAATCCGCAAAAGCCAACTTTTCATCTGCCCTTTGTATAGAGATTCCATATATAAAGACCGAACAAACAAACACGATATTTTCGATTCTATAGCTTCTTCTTTCAATAAACGTACGCGTATGTTCAAAATGTTTTTGGCCGCGGTCAGTTTGTTCTTGTCAGGTGAGGTCATGAAATCCGCAAAAGCCATCTTTTCATTTTACCCATGTATAGAGATTCCGTATAATGAGACCGAACAAACAAATAGAAGATTTTCGATTCTATAGCTTTTTTTTTCATTAGACCTACGCGTATGTTCAAAATGTTTTGGGCCGCGGCAATTTCGTTGTTGTCAGGTGAGGTCGTGAAATCCGCATCAGCCACCTTTTCGTTTCATCCTTATATAGAGATTCCATGTATAGGGACCGAACAAACAAACACGATATTTTCTATTCTATAGCTTCTTTTTTCATTAGACCTACGCGTATGTTCGAAATGTTTCGGACCACGGTCAGTTTGTTGTTGTCAGGTGTGGTCATGTAATACGGAAAAGCCACCTTTTCATTTGCCGTGGTATAGAAATTCTAAATAATAAGACCGAAGGAACAAGTAATATATTTTCGATTCTATAGCTTCTATCTTCATTAGACCTAGGCGTATGTTCAAAATGTGTCGGACCACGATCAGTTTGTTGTTGTCAGGTGAGGTCAGGAAATCGGCAAAAACGACCTTTTCAATTGCCTTTATATAGAGATTTCATATATTGAGACAGAAGAAACAAATACGATATTTTCGATTCTGAAACTTCTTTTTACATTAGACCTATGCGTATGTTCAAAATGTTTTGGGCCGCGGCCATTTCGTTGTTGTCAGGTGAGGTCGTGAAATCCGCATAAGCCACCTTTTCGTTTCATCCTTATCTAGAGATTCCATATATAGGGACCGAACAAACAAACACGATATTTTCGATTCTATAGCTTCTTTTTTCATTAGACCTACGCGTATGTTCGAAATGTTTTGGACCACGGTCAGTTTGTTGTTGTCAGGTGTGGTCAGGAAATCGCATAAGCCACCTTTTCATTTCATCCTTATATAGAGATTCCATATATAGAGACCGAACAAACAAACAGGATATTTTCGATTCTAAAGCTTCTTTTTTCATTAGACCTACGCGTATGTTCAAAATGTTTCGGACCACCGGTGAGTTTGTTGTTGTCAGGTGTGGTCAGGAAATCCCCAAAAGCGACCTTTTCATTTGCCCTTTGTATAGAGATTCCATATATAAAGACCGAAGAAACAAATACGATATTTCTGAATCTACAGCTTCGTTTTTCATTAGACCTACGCGTATGTTCAAAATGTTTCAGGCGACGGTCAGTTTGGTGTCAGGTGAGGTCATGTAATCCGCAAAAGCCACCTTTCATTTGCCCTGATATAGAGGTTCAATATATAGAGACCGAACAAAAAATACGATATTTTCGATTGTATCGCTTCTTCTTCCATTAGACCTACGGGTATGTTTAAAATGTTTCGGGCCACGGTCAGTTTTTTGTTGTTAGGTGAGGTCATGCAATCCGCAAAATCCACCTTTTTATTTGCCCTGATATAGAGGTTCCATATATAGAGACCGCACAAACAAACACGATATTTTCGATTCCATAGCTTCTTTTTTCATTAGACCTACGCGTATGTTCGAAATGTTTCGGACCACAGTCAGTTTGTTGTTGTCAGGTGTGGTAAGGTAATCCGCAAAAGCCACATTTCATTTGCCGTGGTAAAGAAATTCCATATAATAAGACCGAAGGAACAAGTACGATATTTTCGATTCTATGGCTTCTTTTTTTCATTAGACCTACGCGTATGTTCGAAATGTTTCGGGCCACGGTCAGTTTGTTGTTGTCAGGTGTGGTCATGTAATCTGCAAATAATATCTCGAGATTTGTGTCATCCCGAGAATTCGTTCCAAGGGGATCCGCCTTGCGAACTCCGCGGCTACAATTTCTAAATTGCAATATGGGCCATCAGCTAATTAGTTCAAAGCTTAATTAGTAGTTTTTTCTTATTATTCGAGTATGCATTTCAATTTTTTGTGCAAGTGATGCCCGTCTCTTCGAGTAGACCAGCTCATAAACTAGAATTGGGCTATCTGCCACAGGCAACCTTTAAGAATTTTTGAAAGTGTTCGCTGAAGCACCCTGTAATAATACCAAAGGAACAAGTACGATACTTTAGATTCTATAGGTTCTTTTTTGATTAAACGGACGCGTATGTTCGAAATGTTTCGGACCACGGTCAGTTTGTTGTTGTCAGGTGTGGTCAGGAAATCCGCATAAGCCACCTTTTCATTTCATCCTTATATAGAGATTCCATATATAGAGACCTAACAAACAAACAGGATATTTTCGATTCTAAAGCTTCTTTTTTCATTAGACCTACGCGTATGTTCGAAATGTTTCAGACCACGGTGAGTTTGTTGTTGTCAGGTGTGGTCAGGAAATCCCCAAAAGCGACCTTTTCATTTGCCCTTTGTATAGAGATTCCATATATAAAGACCGAAGAAACAAATACGATATTTCTGAATCTACAGCTTCGTTTTTCATTAGACCTACGCGTATGTTCAAAATGTTTCAGGCGACGGTCAGTTTGGTGTCAGGTGAGGTCATGTAATCCGCAAAAGCCACCTTTCATTTGCCCTGATATAGAGGTTCAATATATAGAGACCGAACAAAAAATACGATATTTTCGATTGTATCGCTTCTTCTTACATTAGACCTACGGGTATGTTTAAAATGTTTCGGGCCACGGTCAGTTTTTTGTTGTTAGGTGAGGTCATGCAATCCGCAAAATCCACCTTTTTATTTGCCCTGATATAGAGGTTCCATTTATAGAGACCGCACAAACAAACACGATATTTTCGATTCTATAGCTTCTTTTTTTTCATTAGACCTACGCGTATGTTCAAAATGTTTTGGGCCGCGGTCATTTTGTTGTTGTCAGGTGAGTTCAAGAAATCCGCATAAGCCACCTTTTCGTTTGATCCTTATACAGAGAATCCATATATAGAGACCGAACAAAAAACACGATATTTTCGATTCTATAACTTCTTTTTTTCATTAGACCTTCGCGTATGTTCGAAATGTTTCGGACCACGGTCAGTTTGTTGTGGTCAGGTGTGGTCATGTAATTCGCAAAAGCCACCTTTTCATTTGCCCTGATGTAGAGATTCCATATACCGAAGAAACAAATACGATGTTTCTGGTTCTATCGCTTCCTTTTTCATTAAACGTACGCGTATGTTTAAAATGTTTTGGGCCGCGGTTAGTTTGTTCTTTTCAGGTGAGGTCATGTAATCCGCCAAAGCCACCTTTCATTTGCCGTGGTATAGAAATTTTATATATTCAGACCAAACGCACAAGTACGATATTTTCGATTCTACAGTTTCTTTTTTCATTAGACCTACGCGTATGTTCAAATATTTCTGGCCATGGTCAGTTTGTTGTTGTCAGGTGAGGTAATGAAATCCGCAAAAGCCATCTTTTCATTTGACCCGTATATAGAGATTCCGTATAATGAGACCGAACAAACAAATACAAGATTTTCGATTCTATAGCTGCTTTTTTCATTAGACCTACGCGTATGTTCAAAATGTTTTGGGCTGCGGTCAGTTTGTTGTAGTCAAGTGAGGTTATGAAATCCGCAAAAGCCACCTCTTCATTTGCCCTTTGTATAGAGATTCCATATATATAGACCGAAGAAACAAATACGATATTTCTGATTCTACAGCTTCTTTTTTCATTAGACCTAAACGTATGTTCGAAATGTTTTGGGCCACGTTCAGTTTGTTCTTGCCAGGTGAGGTAGTGAAATCCGTAAAATCCACCTTTTTATTTGCCCTGATAGAGAGATTCCAAATATAGAGACCGAACAAAAAATACAATATTTTCGATTCTATCGTTTCCCTTTTCATTAAACATACGCGTATGTTCAAAATGTTTTGGGCCGCGGTCAGTTTGTTCTTGTCAGGAGAGGTCATGTAATCCGCCAAAGCCACCTTTTCATTTGCCGTGGTATAGAGATTCCATATATTAAGATCGAAGGAACAAGTATGATATTTTCGATTCTATAGATTCTTTTTTCATTAGACCTATGCGTATGTTCGAAATGTTTCGGGCCACGGTCAGTTTCTTCTTGCCAGGTGAGGTAATGAAATCCGCAAAAGCAATCTTTTCATTTGCCACCTATATATTGATTCGATATATAGAGACCGAACAAACAAATACGATATTACCAATTCTATAGCTCCTTTTTTCATTAGACCTACGCGTATGTTCGAAATGTTTCGCACCACGGTCAGTTTGTTGTTGTCAAGTGAGGTCATGAAATCCGCAAAAGCCACTTTTTCATTTGCCCTATGTATAGAGATTCCATATATAGAGACCAAAGAAAGAAATACGATATTTCTGATTCTACAGCTTTTTTCATTAGACCTATGCGTATGTTCGAAATGTTTTGGGCCACGGTCAGTTTGTTCTTGCCAAGTGAGGTCACGCAATCCGTAAAATGCACCTTTTTATTTGCCCTGATATAGAGATTCCAAATATAGAGACCGAACAAAAATACGATATTTTCAATTCTATCGTTTCCCTTTTCATTAAACGTACGCGTATGTTCAAAATGTTTTGGGCCGCGGTCAGTTTGTTCTTGTCAGGTGAGGTCATGTAATCCGCAAAAGCCACCTTTTCAATTGCCGTGGTATAGAGATTCCATATATTAAGACCGAAGTAACACGTATGATATTTTCGATTCTATAGATTCTTTTTTCATTAAACCTATGCGTATGTTCGAAATGTTTCGGGCCACGGTCAGTTTGTTCTTGCCAGGTGAGGTAATGAAATCCGCAAAAGCAATCTTTTCATTGCCACCTATATATTGATTCGATATATAGAGACCAAACAAACAAATACGATATTTCCGATTCTATAGCTTCTTTTTTCTTTAGAGCTACGCGTATGTTCAAAATGTTTCGGCCCACGGTCGTTTTGTTGTTGTCAGGTGAGGTCATGGAATCCGCGTAAGCCACCTTTTCATTTGCCGTGGTATAGAAATTCTAAATAATAAGACCGAAGGAACAAGTATGATATTTTCGATTCTATAGCTTTTTTTTCATTAGACCTACGCGTATGTTCGAAATGTTTCGGGCCACGGTCAATTAGTTCTTGCCAGGTGAGGTAATGAAATCCGCAAAAGCAATCTTTTCATTTGCCACCTACATATTGATTCCATATATAGAGACCGAACAAACAAACACGAAATTTTTGATTCTATAGCTTCTTTTTTCATTAGATCTACGCGTGTGTTCGAAATGTGTCAGACCACGATCAGTTTGTTGTTGTCAGGTGAGGTCAGGAAATCCGCAAAAGAGACCTTTTCATTTGCCTTTATATAGAGATTTCATATAATGAGACAGAAGAAACAGATACGATATTTCCAATTCTAAAATTTCTTTTTCCATTAGACCTATGCGTATGTTCAAAATAGTTCGGGCAATGGTTGGTTTGTTGTTGTCAGGTTAGGTCATGTAATCCGCAAAATCTACCTTTCATTTGCCCTGATATAGAGATTCCATATATAGAGACCGAACAAATAAATACGATATTTTCGATTCTATCTTTTCTTCTTTCATTAAAAGTACGCGTAGGTTCAAAATGTTTTGGGCCGCGCCCAGTTTGTTCTTGTCAGGTGAGGTCATGTAATCCGCCAAAGCCACCTTTTCATTTGCCGTGGTATAGAGATTCCATATATTAAGACCGAAGGAACAAGTATGATATTTTCGATTCTATAGCTTCTTTTTTCATTAGACCTACGCGTATGTTCGAAATGTCTCGGGCCACGCTCAGTTTGTTATTGTCAGGTGTGGTCATATAATCCGCAAAAGCCACCTTTTCATTTGCCCTGATATAGAGATTCCATATACCGAAGAAACGAATACGATATTTATGCTTGTATAGCTTGTATTTTCATTAGTCCTACGAGTATGTTCAAAATGTTTCAGGCCACGGTGCGTTTGTTCTTTTCAGGTGAGGTCATGTAATGCGCCAAAGCCACCTTTCATTTGCCGTGGTATAGATATTTTATATATTAAGACCAAAGAAACAAGTACGATATTTTCGATTCTATAGCTTCTTTTTTCATTAGACCTACGCGTATTTTCGAAATGTTTCGGGCCACGGTCAGTTTGTTCACGCCAGGTGAGGCCATGAAATCCGCAAAAGCCACCTTTTCATTTGCCCTTTGTATAGAGATTCCATATATATAGACCGAAGAAACAAATACGATTTTTCTGATTCTACAGCTTCTTTTTTCGTTAGACCTAAACGTATGTTCGAAATGTTTTGGGCCACGGTCAGTTTGTTCTTGCCAGGTGAGGTAGTGAAATCTGTAAAATCCACCTTTTATTTGCCCTGATAGAGAGATTCCAAATATAGAGACCGAAAGAACAAGTATGATATTTTCGATTCTATAGCTTCTTTTTTCATTTGACCTACGCGTATGTTCGAAATGTTTCGGGCCACGGTCAATTTGTTGTTGTCAGGTGTGGTCATGTAATCTGCCAAAGCCACCTTTTCATTTGCCCTGATATAGCGATTCCATATATTAAGGCCGAAGGAAGAAGTACGATATTTTCGATTCTATAGCTCCTTTTTTCATTAGACCTACGCGTATGTTCGAAATGTTTCGGACCACGGTCTGTTTGTTGTTGTCAATTGAGGTCATGAAATCCGCAAAAGCCACCTTTTCATTTGCCCTGATATAGAGATTCCATATACCGAAGAAAGGAATACGATATTTATGCTTCTATAGCTTGTATTTTCATTAGACCTCCGAGTATGTTCAAAATGTTTCAGGCCACGGTATGTTTGTTGTTGTCAGGTGAGGTCATAAAATCCGCAAAAGCCACCTTTTCATTTGCCCTTTGTTTAGAGATTCCATATACAGAGACCGAAGAAACAAATACGATATTTCCGATTCTACAGCTTCTTTTTTCCATTGGACCTACGCGTATGTTTAAAATGTTTCGGACCACGAACAGTTTCTTTCTGTCAGGTGAGGTCATGAAATCCGCAAAATCCACCTTTTTATTTGCCATGGTATAGCAATTCCATAGATTAAGACCGAAAGAACAAGTATGATATTTTCGATTCTATAGCTTCTTTTTTCATTTGACCTACGCGTATGTTCGAGATGTTTCGGGCCACGGTCAATTTGTTGTTGTCAGGTGTGGTCATGTAATCTGCCAAAGCCACCCTTTCATTTGCCCTGATATAGAGATTCCATATACCAAAGAAACAAATACATTTCCGGTTGTATAGCTTCTGTTTTCATTAGACCTACATGTATGTTCAAAATTTTCGGGCCGCGGTTAGTTTGTTCTTTTCAGGTGAGGTCATGTAATCCGCCAAAGCCACCTTTCATTTGCGGTGGTATAGATATTTTATATATTAAGACCAAAGAAACAAGTACAATATTTTCGATTCTATACCTTCTTTTTTCATTAGACCTACGCGTATTTTCGAAATGTTTCGGGCAACGGTCAGTTTGTTCGCGCCAGGTGAGGCCATGTAATCTGCCAAAGCCACCTTTTCATTTGCCGTGGTATAGAAATTCCATATATTAAGACCGAACAAACAAATACGATATCTCCGATTCTATAGCTTTTTTTCATTATAGCTACGTGTATGTTCAAAATGTTTCGGGCCACCGTCATTTTGTTGTTGTCAGGTGAGGTCACGTAATCCGCAAAAGCCACCTTTTCATTTGCCCTTCGTATAGAGATTACATGTATATAGACCGAAGAAACAAATACGATTTTTCTGATTCTACAGCTTCTTTTTTCGTTAGACCTAAACGTATGTTCGAAATGTTTTGGGCCACGGTCAGTTTGTTCTTGTCAGGTGAGGTCATGTAATCCGCCAAAGCCACCTTTTCATTTGCCGTGTATAGCGATTCCATATATTAAGGCCGAAGGAACAAGTACGATATTTTCGATTCTATAGCTCCTTTTTTCATTAGACCTACGCGTATGTTCGAAATGTTTCGGACCACGGTCAGTTTGTTGTTGTCAAGTGAGGTCATGATATCCGCAAAAGCCACCTTTTCATTTGCCCTATGTATAGAGATTCCATATATAGACCAAAGAAACGAATACGATATTTCTGATTCTACAGCTTCTTTTTTCATTAGACCTACGTGTATGTTCGAAATGTTTGAGGCCACGGTCAGTTTGTTCTTGCCAGGTGAGGTCATGAAATCCGCAAAAGCCATCTTTTCATTTGACCCGTATATAGAGAATCCGTATAATGAGACCGAACAAACAAATACAAGATTTTCGATTCCATAGCTGCTTTTTTTATTAGACCTACGCGTACGTTCAAAATGTTTTGGGCCGCGATTAGTTTGTTGTTGTCAAGTGAGGTCATGAAATCCACAAAACCCACCTTTTCATTTGCCCTTTGTATAGAGATTTCATATATATAGACCGAAGAAACAAATACGATATATGTGATTCTACAGCTTCTTTTTTCATTAGACCTAAACGTATGTTCGAAATGTTTTGGGCCACGGTCAGTTTGTTATTGCCAGGTGAGGTAGTGAAATCCGTAAAATCCACCTTTTTATTTGCCCTGATAGAGAGATAAAAAAGGAAGCGAGAGAATCGAAAATATCGTATTTTTTGTTCCGTCGCTATATATGGAATGTCTATATCAGGGCAAATAAGAAGGCGGATTTTACGAAATGCATGACCTCACCTAACAACAACAAACTGACGGTGGCCCGAAACATTTGGAACATACGCGTAGGTCTAATGAAAAAATAAGTTTTAGAATTGGAAATATAGTATTTGTTTGTTCGGTCTCATTATACGGAATCTCTATATAAGGGGCAAATCAAAAGGTGGCTTTTGCGGATTTCCATAATTCACCTGACAACAACAAACTAACCATGGCCAGAAATATTTTGAACATATGCCTAAATCTTATGGAAAGAGAAGTTTTAGAATCGAAAATTTCGTATTTGTTTGTTCGCTATCTATATATGGAATCTCTATATAGGGGGCAAATGAAAAGATGGCTATTGCGGATTTCATGACCTAACCTGACAACAACAAACTGACCGTGGCCCGAAACATTTTAAACATACCCGTAGGTCTAATGGAAGAATAAGCGATAGAATCGAAAACATCGTATTTTTTGTTTGGTCTCTATATATTGAATCTCTATATCAGGGAAAATGAAAGGTGGCTTTTGCGGATTACATGACCTCACCTGACAACAACAAACTGACCGTCGCCTGAAACATTTTGAACATACACGTAGGTCTAATGAGAAAAGAAGCTGTAGAATCAGAAATATCTTATTTGTTTCTTCGATCTCTATACATGGAATCTCTATACAAAGTGCAAATGAAAAGGTGGCTTTTGCGGATTTCATGACCTCACCTGAAAACAATAAACTCACCGTGGCCCGAAACATTTTAAACATACGCGTAAGTGTAATGAAAATAGAAGCTATAGAACCAGAAGTATCGTATTTGTTTCTACGGTATATGGAATCTCTATATCAGGGCAAATGAAAAGGTGGCTTTAGAGGCTTACATGACCACATCTGACAACAACAAACTGACCGCGGCCCAAAACAATGGGAACATACGCATATGTTTAATGAAAAAAGAAGTGATAGAATCGAAAATATCGTATTTTCTGTTCGGTCTCTATATATGGAATCTCTATATCAGGGCAAATAAAAAGGTGGATTTTGCGGATTGCATGACCTCACCTAACAACAACAAACTGACCGTGGCCTGAAACATTTTGAACATACCCGTAGGTCTAATGGAAAAAGAAGTTTTAGAATCGGAAATATCGTATTTGTTTGTTCGGTCTCATTATAGGGAATCTCTATATACGGGTAAAATGAACAGATGTCTTTTGAGGATTTCATGACCTCACCTGACAACAACAAATTCACCATGGCCCGAAATATTTTGAACATACGCGTAGGTCTAATGAAAAAAGAAGCTATATAATCGAAAATATCGTGTTTGTTTCTTTGGTCTCTATATATGGAATCTCTATATAAGGATCAAATGAAAAGGTGGCTATTGCGGATTTCATGACCTAACCTGACAACAACAAACCGACCGTGGCCCGAAACATTTTGAACATACGCGTATGTCTAATGAAAAAAGCACCTATAGAGTCGAAAATATCGTATTTTTTGTTCGGTCTCTATATATTGAATCTCTATATCAGGGAAAATGAAAGGTGGCTTTTGCGGATTACATGACCTCACCTGACAACAACAAGCTGACCGTCGCCTGAAACATTTTGAACATACACGTAGGTCTAATGAGAAAAGAAGCTGTAGATTCAGAAATATCGTGTTTGTTTCTTTGGTCTCTATATATGGAATCTCTATATAAGGATCAAATGAAAAGGTGGCTATTGCGGATTTCATGACCTAACCTGACAACAACAAACCGACCGTGGCCCGAAACATTTTGAACATACGCGTAGGTCTAATGAAAAAAGCACCTATAGAGTCGAAAATATCGTATTTTTTGTTCGGTCTCTATATATTGAATCTCTATATCAGGGAAAATGAAAGGTGGCTTTTGCGGATTACATGACCTCACCTGACAACAACAAGCCTGACCGTCGCCTGAAACATTTTGAACATACACGTAGGTCTAATGAGAAAAGAAGCTGTAGATTCAGAAATATCGTATTTGTTTCTTCGGTCTCTATATATGGAATCTCTATACAAAGTGCAAATGAAGAGGTGGCTTTTGCGGATTTTATGACCTCACCTGAAAACTACAAACTCACTGTGGCCCGAAACATTTTAAACATACGCGCAGGTCTAATGAAAATAGAAGCTATAGAACCAGAAATATCGTATTTGTTTCTTCGGTATATGGAATCTCTATATCAGGGCAAATGAAAAGGTGGGTTTAGCGGATTACATGACCACACCTGACAACAACAGACCACGGCCCAAAACACTGTGAACATACGCATATGTTTAATAAAACAGGAAGCGATAGAATCGGAAATATCGTATTTTTTGTTCCGTCTCTATATAAGGAATGTATATAAGGGCAAATATATAATATATATATTTGCCCTTATATATATAAATATATATATATATTTATATAAATATATAAGGGCAAATAAGAAATTCGATTTTACGGATTGCATGACCTCACCTAAAAACAACAAACTGACCGTGGCCCGAAACATTTGGAACATACGCGTAGGTCTAATGAAAAAAGAAGTTTTAGAATTGGAAATATCGTATTTGTTTGTTCGGTCTCATTATACAGAATCTCTATATAAGGGGCAAATCAAAAGGTGGCTTTTGCGGATTTCCATATAAATATATAAGGGCAAATAAGAAATTCGATTTTACGGATTGCATGACCTCACCTAAAAACAACAAACTGACCGTGGCCCGAAACATTTGGAACATACGCGTAGGTCTAATGAAAAAAGAAGTTTTAGAATTGGAAATATCGTATTTGTTTGTTCGGTCTCATTATACAGAATCTCTATATAAGGGGCAAATCAAAAGGTGGCTTTTGCGGATTTCCATAATTCACCTAACAACAACAAACTAACCATGTCCGGAAATAATTTGAACATATGCCTAGATCTTATGGAAAAAGAAGTTTTAGAATCGAAAATTTCGTATTTGTTCGGTATCTATACATGGAATCTCTATATCAGGGAAAATGAAAGATGGCTTTTGCGGATTACATGACCTCACCTGACAACAACAAACTGACCGTCGCCAGAAACATTTTGAACATACACGTAGGTCTAATGAGAAAAGAAGCTGTAGAATCAGAAATATCGTATTTGTTTCTTCGATCTCTATATATGGAATCTCTATACAAAGTGCAAATGAAAAGGTGGCTTTTGCGGATTTCATGACCTCACCTGAAAACAATAAACTCACCGTGGCCCGAAACATTTTAAACATACGCGTAAGTCTAATAAAATAGAAGCTATAGAACCAGAAATATCGTATTTGTTTCTTTGGTATATGGAATCTCTATATCAGGGCAAATGAAAAGGTGGCTTTAGTGGATTGCATGACCACACCTGACAAAAACAAACTGACCGCGGCCCAAAACATTGTGAACATACGCATATGTTTAATGAAAAAAGAAGCGATAGAATCGAAAATATCGTATTTTCTGTTCGGTCTCTATATATGGAATCTCTATATCAGGGCAAATAAAAAGGTGGATTTTGCGGATTGCATGACCTCACCTAACAACAACAAACTGACCGTGCCCTGAAACATTTTGAACATACCCGTAGGTCTAATGGAAAAAGAAGTTTTAGAATCGGAAATATCATATTTGTTTGTTCGGTCTCATTATAGGGAATCTCTATATATGTGTCTAGTGAACAGATGGCTTTTGAGGATTTCATGACCTTACCTGACAACAACAAACTGACCATGGCCCGAAACATTTTGAACATACGCGTAGGTCTAATGAAAAAAGAAGCTATAGAATCGAAAATATCGTGTTTGTTTGATTGGTCCCTATATACGGAATCTTTAGATAAGGATCAAATGAAAAGGTGGCTTATGCGGATTTCATGACCTCACCTGACAACAAACTGACCATGGCCCGAAACATTTTGAACATACGCGTAGGTCTAATGAAAAGAGAAGCTATAGAATCGAAAATATGGTACTTGTTCCTTCGGTTTCAATATATGCAATTTCTATACCACGGCAAATGAAAAGGTGGCCTTGGCGGATTACATCACCACACCTGACAACAACAAACTGACCGTGGCCCAAAACATTTCGAACATACGCGTAGGTCTAATGAAAAAAGAAGCTATATAATCGAAAATATCGTGTTTGTTTCTTTGGTCTCTATATATGGAATCTCTATATAAGGATCGAATGAAATGATGGCTTATGCGGATTTCATGACCTCACCTGACAACAACAAAATGACCGCGGCCGAAAACATTTTGAACATACGCGTAGGTCTAATGAAAAAAGAACCTATAGAGTCGAAAATATCGTACTTCTTCCTTTGGTCTTAATATATGAAATTTCGATACCACAGAAAATGAAAAGGTGGCCTTGGCGGATTTCATGACCTCACCTGACAACAACAAACAGACCATGGCCCGAAACATTTTGAACATACGCGTAGGTCTAATGAAAAGAGAAGCTATAGAATCGAAAATATGGTACGTGTTTCTTCGGTCTTAATATATGCAATTTCTATACCACGGCAAATGAAAAGGTGGCCTTGGCGGATTACATGACCACACCTGACAACAACAAACTGACCGTGGCCCGAAACATTTCGAACATACGCGTAGGTGTAATGAAAAAAAGCTACAGAATCGAAAATATCGTGTTTGTTTGTTCGGTCTCTATATACGGAATCTCTATATAAGGATCAAATGAAAAGGTGGCTTATGCGGATTTGATGACCTCACTTGACAACAACAAAATGACCGTGGTCCGAAACATTTTGAACATACCCATAGGTCTAACGGAAAAAGAAGATTTAGAATCGAAAATATCGTATTTGTTTGTTCAGTCTCTATATATCGAGTCTCGATATAAGTGGCAAATGAAAAGATTGCTTTTGCGGATTTCATTACCTCACCTGAAATTAACAAACTTACCTTGGCCTGAAACATTTTGAACATACGCGTAGGTGTAATGAAAATAGAAGCTATAGAACCGGAAATATCGTATTTGTCTCTTTGGTATATGAAATCTGTAAATCAGGGCAAATGAAAAAGTGGCTTTTGCAGATTACATGACCACACCTGACAACAACAACTGACCATGGCCCGAAACATTTTGAACATACGCGTAAGTCTAATGAAAAAAGAAGCTATAGAATCGGAAATATCGCATTTCTTTGTTCGGTCTCATCATACGGAATCTCTATATCAGGAGCAAATGACAAATTGGCTTTTGCTGACTTCATGACCTCACCTGACAACAACAAACTGATCGTGGCCCGAAACATTTTAAACATACGCGTAGGTCCAATGAATAAAGAAGCTATAGAATCAGAAAAATGGTATTTGTTTGTTTGGTCTTAATATATGGAATCTTCATATAAGGGGCAAATGAAAAGGTGGCTTCTGCGGATTTCATGACCTCACCTGACAACAACAAACTGATCGTGGCCCGAAACATTTTGAACATACGCGTAGGTCTAACGAAAAAAGAAGCTATAGAATCGAAAATATCGTATTTGTTTGTTCGGTCCCTTGATACAGATTCTCTATTAAAGTAGCAAATGAGAAAGTGGCTTAGAAGAATTTCATGATGTAAACTAACAAACTGACCGTGGCACGAAACATTTTGAACATACGAACAGGTTAATGAAAAAAAAGAAGTTTTAGAATTAGAAATATCGCATTTGTTTGTTCGGTCTCACTATACGAAATCTCTTATAAGGGGCAAATGAAAAGGTGGCTTTTCGGACTTCATGACCTCATCTGACAACAACAAACTGACCGCGACCCAAAATATTTTTAACATACGCATAGGTCTAATAAAATGATAGCAGGGAATTTTGTGGCAGCCTCTTTTCTGAAACCTGTCAAGTAAGCCACATCCTCGTCTATGCTAAAACGAGCAATGTCATCCTGAGCTAAATATCATATTTCTCCGAAGAGAGCCCAGTTTGCTTATTCAACCTTCCATCCGGGAACATGTGGAAAGCATTCAACCTGTTTTGTTTCATTTATGAATATAGGGAAGTGGTCACTTCCGTAGGGATTCCTAATAACGTTCCAATCAAGGTAAGGCATTAGTGTAATGGATACTATGCTCAAGTACATTGAGGAGTAGGTTTTGTGCGCAACGCTATAATACGTCGGCTCCTTCTTATTCAGCAGACATGCATCCGAAGGAAAAAGAAATTTCTCTATTAAACGCCCTCTTCCGTCACAATGGCTGTCTACCCACTAAGTGTTATGTGCGTTTAAATCCCCGGCAACTATGTAAGGCTCCGGAAGTTCATCAATGTAGTTTTGAAATTCGGTTTTGTGGAGTTGATAATTCGGAGGGATGAATATAGAGCTAATAGTAATTAGTTTATTGAACGACACCGTGCGGACAACAACTACCTCTAGGGACGTACGGTGTTGTAGTTCTCGGCAGGCAACAACTCTGTCGACTACGATAGCCACACCACCGGATGACACGGGAGTGTCATCGCGGTCTTTGAGAAAAATAGGATATTTTCGTAGGAAATTTGTTTGCGTGTGTTTCAGGTGTGTTTCTTGAACACACAGCACTTTTGGACTTAGTTTATGGATAAGTTCTTTGACATCATCTAGATTGTGTAGAAGTCCTTTAATATTTCACTGCAATATTTGTGTGGCCATATTGCAGAAGATGTTTGTGCTGTGTGCCTAATATGCGAGAGTTAACTTACAGAGCACTTTTCGGGCCCCATGATGCGGGGTTTCTCTTTTTTGGAGCGTTCGAGAGATTCTCAAAGCTCCTTGGGTGCTGTTGGCGCCGTTTTACTAGAAGTCACGTCTATCGCCTCTTGCGGGGCGCTCGTCATCCGCTCTTGCGAGCGGTGCGTTCGACTTAAAGGCTTCGCCTCGGGCGACGAGACCTTTGGGGCCACCAACCCAGAGGTTGACGGGCTCTTCTTGGACGGCGGAGCAGTGGTGGCTGCACCCGCCGAGGTGCTGGTGGCTCCGCCACGACCACACTCATTTTGAGCCGTTCTGGAGCCGAGGCCGCTGTGGCGCTGCCCCCTGCCGCGCCGCACTGGCATAGCTAAGTTTAGGTAGGTGCCCCAACCTTTTCCTCATTTCATAGAATGAAATTTTTTCTCTTACGGTGATTGCAAATATTTCTTTTTCTTTTTTCCAGCAAGGGCAGCTCCTTGAGTAAGCTGGATGGTCTCCCTTGAAATTGGCACATTGTGCAGGAGCATTGCAGTTGTCAGAGGGATGGTCATTGGCACTACACTTCGCGCATGTTTCTTTTCCCCTGCATGATTGTGATGCATGTCCGAATCTGTGGCACTTGAAGCACCGCCTCGGGTTCGGTATGTATAGTCAGACGTTGATTTTCAAGTATCCTGCGTCGAGAGAAGTGGGAACAGTACTGGTGCCAAATGTGAGTATCACGTGTTTTGTGGGAACCTGTTGGTCATTTCGCCAGAGTGTAATTTGTTGTACCCTCATTACATTTTGCTCTTGGAATCCTTCAAGGAGTTCTTCGTCGCTGACGTTCAGAAAATGGTCTTCCGATATTACTCCCCTACTGGTGTTGAGCGAGCGGTGTGGAGAGATTGTCACGTTAGTGTCACCAATACTGGTGAGTTCAGTGAGCTTTTCGAGTTGATTTTTCTTGGTCAGCTCGAGGAGAAGGTCTCCGCTTGCCATCTTTGAGGCTTTTTAGCCAGGTCCAATTGTGTTTGCTAGGCATTTTGATTCTAGGAATGGTGGCAGTTTCCTTACAGTTGTGTTGCCTTCACGGTGAAGGACATGGTACTTTAGATAGGTCTCTTCGTTTTGTTTTAGAAAGAACTGGAAAGGTGCTTCAGTGCACTCTCCTTTAAAAGGGCGATCTTGGAGGGGAGGAAAAGCGTTCGCCATGCAAGCCTTCGTAAGTTCGGTGGCGATGGTGGCCACCCACCACCGAGCCCAACAAGTGGACGCTACTAGGTTGGAAGAATACCTGCAGATGCCAGCCATGCATCGCTGCTACAACCCAATATATTTATACCCGAGACTGGAGATATTACAAGGTTATACCTTGTTGCCAAGAAATTCGGAAGTAAAAAAAGGTGAAAAGAAGATAGGAAAGATGAAAAGGCGGAAGAAGACGAATATTGGAGAGAGAGAGACAGAGACAGCAAAAGGCAACTACCAATTTCCCCCGGGTGGGTCAGTCCGGGGGTGCCGTCTACGTGAAGCGGAGGCCAAAGAGGTGTGTTCCCTCCGCCGGGGGGCCATAAAGGTCCAAACTCCTGGCGTCGGCTCAATCCCCAGGATCCCCTTTTCCCCGGGCACGGCTAAGCTACGTACGGTAAAGCGTGGGAAGGCCCAACCCTCATGTGCTCCGGTCCCTGGTGTCGCATCACACCAAACGCCTGCTTAGGGAGATGCCCCTGCGGGGGAGCATCGAATTGTTCGGTGTTTCCTGGTTAATTTCACAAGCAGCATGAAATAATCCGTGAAAAATAAGTCGTCACCCTCCACCACTTTGTCATCAGTGCCGGTACTTAGTTTCTCCATCAGTTACATCCAGCTCATAAAAGGGTACTCAAGAATGTTAAGGGGGGAACTGCTCCAGTATTACTTGCACTGGTTCCATAGACATCGTCATGTGAAAAGTGTGTTGCCTTGGTTACCATAAACATGAGGTTGGGTTTTCTATTTTCACAATTGCGTTACTTTTTCAAGGATACACTCCAAGTAACAAAAAAAACATCTAGATTCCTTGGGCTTTCCTTGGTACCAATAGTGTTCACCTAGTACGGTAGTGGCTAATGAAAATCTAGTCTCTCCTTTCAACTCTAGTGTGATCATTCCTTGGGAAAGACTCTCATTCTTTAAGAATTTAACCTTCACGTATTATACGAGCATCAAATTGTTCGGTGCCTACTGGTGAACATCACGAGCAGCATGAAATAATCCGCGAAAAGTAAATCGTCACCTCCACCATTTTTTCATAAATGCCAATGCCAATTATCGCGATCTATTACTTGTAGCTGATAAATAAATACTCAAACATGTTAACATGGGAACTTCTCTAGTAGTTCCTGCATTGGTTCTATAGGCATCGCCATGTGAAACGTGTGTTGCCTTGGTTACCATAAACGTCAAGTTGGGTTTTGCATTTTTATAATATTGTTACGCGAAGTACGAGTCAGTAAGACGGGCAACTATTTACAGGTTGTATTTACAACAGTGGTTGCAGCGCTGCCCGGTTAGGTTCACAGCGCGAGCCCAGCTCGTTCTTCCTCTTCTTTTCTCGAGTGATGGCACCCGCGCGCCTCGGTCAAACAATCAAATACCATACGCGTGTAGCATAATCCCCCGGCGGCAGAAGCGACGTCTCGGAGCGTCTAAATGTCATCACTCGGAGGGTGATACTGCTTCAGTCGTGTAACGTGCACGATAGCGCTGAACTGGGAAGCAGATGGGGCGTCAGGGGCGATCTCTTATGTGACGGGAGTCACGGCACGAAGCACTCGGTAGGGGCCTGTGTAACGCGACAGCAGTTTTTCTGATAGGCCGACGTGACGCGACGGAGACCTTAGAAGCACCAAAGAACCAGACGGGAAGTGCACGTCTCGGTGTCGCTGGTCGTACAAACGCCTTTGACTCTCTTGGGAGTTCAGAAGGCGGTCACGGGCAATTTCCCTTGCGTGAGCAGCGCGGGCGACCGCATCAAGTGCATATTCACTGGTGGGTGCCGCGTGAACAGGGAGAGTTGTGTCGAGGGGCAGTGCTGGTTCTCGGCCGAACAGGAGGAAAAATGGGGAACAGCCGGCTGTGTCGTGGCGCGAGGAATTATAGGCAAAGGTGACAAACGGCAGAGTGAGGTCTCAGTCTGTGTGGTCTGAAGAGACATACTTCGCGAGCATGTCTGTGAGAGTGCGAATAAAACGCTCCGTGAAGCCATTAGTTTGCCGATGGTATGACGTGGATAGCTTGTGCCTCGTGGCACAGGACTGCAGGATGTCCGCGATAACTTTTGACAGGAATGACCGGCCACGGTCTGTGAGAGGTTGTCGGGGAGCTCCATGTAATAAAATCACGTCGCGTAAAAGAAAATCGGCAACATCTGTGGCGCAGCTTGTAGGGTGCGCTCGGGTGTTGGCGTAGCGCGTGCCATAATCTGTGGCCACAGCGATCCACCTGTTCCCAGAGGTAAAAAGAGGAAAGGGACCAAGTAAATCTAAACCAACCCGAAAGAATGGCTCCGCGGGAATGTCGATTGGTTGTAGGTACCCAGCAGGTAGCGTCGATGGTGTCTTGCATCGCTGGCATTTATCACACGCAGCTACGTATCTTCGAACGGAGCGAGCAAGCCCAGGCCAAAAGAAGCGTCGGCGGATCCGGTCGTAGGTAAGTGACACACCGAGGTGACCGCCAGTGGGGAGGTCGTGAAGTTCGCAGACAACAGCCGAGCGAAGGTGTTTAGATATCACAAGGAGTAATGCCGGGCCGTCGGGGTGAACGTTGTGGCGGTAGAGTATGCCATCTTGAAGTGTGAATAAGCGAAGGGAACTGTCGGCGAGTGGAGATTCCAGGCGGTCAATGATGACAGGCAAGGACGGGTCACGGCGCTGCTCGTCGGCGACATGGACCAGTCGAATAACAGAGAGAACGCAGGCGTCGGTGTCAGGCTCAGACGTAGAGGTCGGGTCTTGGACAGGGTAGCGAGAGAGGCAATCTGCGTCCTGGTGTTGGCGTCCCGACGTGTACGTCACTGTATTGGGATATTTTGTAGTCGGAGAGCCCAACGATCGAGCCGGCCAGTAGGATCCTTGAGCGACGAAAGCCAACACAGCGCATGATGGTCTGTGATTACTGAGAAGGGCTTGCCATATAAATATGGGCGGAACTTTGAAACAGCCCAGACAAGAGCAAGACATTCGCGCTCGGTAATCGAATAGTTGCGCTCTGCAGTTGTCAGGAGTCGGCTAGCGTAGGCTATAACGCGGTCGCGTCTGTTTTGGCGTTGCGCTAAGACGGCGCCGATCCCATAACCACTGGCATCGGTTCGGACCTCTGTTGGTGCGGACGGGTCAAAGTGGGCCAAGATCGGTGGATTAGTCAGAATCGTGATAAGGCGTGAAAATGCGGCAGCCTGAGGGGTACCCCACGTAAAAGGCACGTCTTTCTTCATAAGTTCTGTAAGTGGTTGAGCGATTGCTGCGAAATCTTTCACGAACCGTCTGAAATAAGAACAGAGCCCCACAAAACTCAGGACGTCTTTGACAGACTGAGGTACAGGGAAAGCCGTTACTGCTCGAACCTTCTCCGGGTCGGGTTGTACTCCGGAAGCATCGACGAGATGGTCGAGCACTGTAATCTGTCGGCGCCCGAAGTGGCACTTGGATGAGTTTAATTGGAGCCCAGCCTTGCGGAAGACGTCAAGGATGGCTGCAACGCGCTCAAGGTGCGTCTCAAATGTAGGAGAAAACACAAGGACGTCGTCGAGGTAACAAAGGCAAGTTGACCATTTGAAACCTTGAAGCAGAGAGTCCATCATCCGTTCGAACGTGGCGGGGGCATTGCATAAACCGAACGGCATAACCTTAAATTCGTAGAGGCCTTGTGGAGTGACGAAAGCAGTCTTTTCTTGATCTTGCTCATCGACGGAAATCTGCCAATAACCAGATCGAAGGTCAATGAACGAAATGTATTTGGCACCGTGAAGACAATCAAACGCGTCGTCAATTCGTGGTAAAGAGTAAACGTCCTCCTTAGTGATTCGGTTTAGGCGGCGGTAATCAACGCAGAAACGCCACGTGCCATCTTTCTTCTTGACGAGCACGACCGGCGACGCCCAAGGACTCGACGAGGGCTCAACAATGCCTTTGGCGAGCATCTTGTTTACTTCCTGCTGAATAACTTGCCGCTCTGCGTGGACACACGATACGGTCGGCGGTGAATGGGAACAGCATCACCAGTGTTTATCCGATGCTGAACAAGGGACGTCTGACCAAGTGGGCGATTTTCAGTGTCAAATATGTCGCGGTAAGACAACAAAAGGCGATATAGGGCGGCTGCTTGGTCAGGGGCGAGGTCCGGAGTGACCATGGGACGTAATGGGCCGTCGAGGTTCAAGGCATCCTGTGGGTAATCAGGAGGTTCTGGAGACGCGTCGGCTGCAAAAGCAGTGACGTGGTCGTCTGTCACAGACCGGAGCGTGGCCACCACTATGCCTTCAGGTAACACTTGCTTCGTCAAGCCAAAATTGATGACGGGGAGACACATCCGATTAGCGGCAAGGGTAATGATGGAGTGTGGCACAGAGACGTCGCGCGCCAGGAGGATGTCACGAATAGGTGCAACGACATAGTCGCCATCAGGCACGGTTGCCATTGAGGGTCAATTCGACGAAGGTTAGGGCTTTTGGAGGTAACCGATCAAACGCTGTAGTGCAGATGGTGTTCGGTGGTCCGGGGCGAACGTCGGAAACAAGAGGAAGCTCGAGGCACAGCGTACCGGTGGAACAGTCGATGAGGGCAGAATGCGTCGTCAGAACGTCGAGCCCGAAGATGAGGTCGTGAGGGCAACTGGTCAGCACGGTGAACAGGACTGGAACGTGCCAGCGAGCAATTCCTACGCGCACCGTGCACATACCACTGACGGCAACAGTGGCGCCATTGGCGACGCGCACGGCCTGAGTGATGGCAGGCGTAAGAACTTTTTTGAGGCGATGACAAAGATTAGCGCTCATTATGGACACTTGGGCTCCACTATCAACCAATGCCTTGAATGGAACACCATCCACGTCTACGTCAATTAGGTTCGCGTTCGTGAGGAGCGTCAGCGGAGGATTTGTACAGGACGAACGGGATGCAGCACTACCTCCAAGAGCTGCATGGCCTAGTTTTCCGTCCGGCGGTTTGGCGAGGAAAAGCGGCGAGGTTGGGGTGACGGGGAGCGACGGCGTTGAGGCGACGGTGATCGCCCGGAGGAGCGGCTGTCAGGGGCATCAGAAGTAGAGTACGGACGCCGAGGTGAGTAATGGCGAGCGTCGGCGTATGGGCCAGGAACAGGGAATGAGCTCCAGTACGGCGGCATCCAGGTGCTGCGGCAGTGGCGGGATACGTGACCAACTCGGTGGCAGCGGAAGCAGATCGGTTTGTCGTGGGGGGTACGCCATTCAGCAGGATTGCGTGGTCGGGGAGCGAAATAGTGGTTGTTGAATGATGTGGCCATGGGAATGAATGCCGAATCAGGTCGGGAGACAGAGCAGGCGGTAGGGATGCCAACGTTGGCAATTTCTTGCCGCACAACTGCTTGTATGACGGAAATAGTAGAGGCCGCTGTGTCAAAGGTACAATCGAGGGGTCGTGGATGAAGGGGAGCCGGACTCGCCGCTTCAATCTCACGGCGAACGATACGAGTGACGTTCTCTTGAATAGGTCGTGTGGCAGGAAGAGCGGAGCAAGAGGACGTGGCAGGGGTGTTTGGGACCCGGGAAAACTGTGGGACGACGCGATGGCTTTTGGCTACCTCGAAGCGGCGGCATTCTTTGACGATGGCGTCAGCAGTAGAGACGTCGTTATAGACGAGCAAATTGAAGGCGTCGTCCGCGATGCCTTTTAGGATATGGCCCACCTTGTCAACCTCGGTCATGTGCTCGTCGACTTTCCGGCTAAGCGCGAGCACTTCCTGTATGTAGGCGACATACGATTCTGTCGACGACTGGACACGGGTAGCAAGCTCCTTTCGCGCAGCCTGTTGGCGACCTGACGGGTTGCCAAAGAGGTCGCGAAGCCTCTCTTTGAAAGTGTCCCAGCTGGATAGCTCAACCTCATGGTTGCGAAACCAGACAAGCGGTGTCCCGTCCAGATGATATATCACATTGGCAAGCATGATGGTAGGGTCCCAGTAGTGGCTTCGGCTAACACGCTCATACATGCTGAGCCAGTCGTCGACGTCAACGCCATTTTGGGCGGAGAATGTCCCAGGATCACGGAGACTAGGAACCGTAACGTACGTTGTGGTAGGCGCCGCAGGTGTAGGTGGCGACGGGGTGTTTCTATCGGAAGCAATGGCTGAGAAGACGACGGTGCGGCCGCTTCGGAGCTCCGTGGCGAGGACGGGGAACGTTCCACCTCCACCACGATGTTACGCGAACAACGAGTCAGTAAGACGGGCAACGATTTACAGGTTGTATTTACAACAGTGGTTGCAGTGCTGACCGGTTAGGTTCACAGCGCGAGCCCACCCCGTTCTTCCTCTTCTTTTCACGAGTGATGGCGCCCGCGCGCCTCGGTCAAACAATCAAATACCACACGCGTGTAGCAATATCTTTAACTTTTCAAGGCTACACTCCAAGTAACAAAAAAACTCACGTATATTCCTTACGCTTTCCTTGGTACCAATAGTGTTCATCTAGTACGGTAGTGGCTAATGAAAATCTGGACTCTCAATTCACCTATTGTGTGATCATTGCATGGGAAAGACTATAATTCTTGAAGAATTAAACCTTCCCCTATTAGACGACCATTAGATTGTTTGGTACCTCCTGGCGAACTTCCCGAGCAGCATGAAATAATCCGCGAACAACAGATCGTCCCATCCACCACTTTGTCATAAATGCCAGTTCCAATTATCGCCATGTATTACCTCTAGCTCATGAGTTAATACTCAAGAATGTAAACAGGGGAAATGCACCAGTATTTTCTGCGTTGTTTCCATAGGCATCGCCAGGTGAAAAGTGCGTTGCTTTGCTTACCATGAACTTGAGGTTGTGTTTTGTCTGTTTTTCATATTCGCTTTACCTTTTCAGTGCTATTCTCCTATGAAAACACATGTCGATTCCTTAGGCGTATGTTAGTACCAATATAATTCACCTAGTACGGTATAATGACTAATCGAAATTTGGGTTCTCCATTCACATCTTGTGTGATCATTGCATAAGAAAGACCTTAATTCTTGAGGAATTGAACCTTCACTTATTATACGAGCATCGCTAATTGTTTGGTGCTTAATTAATTAATCGTTAATTGTTTGGTGCCTACTGGTGAACTTCACGTGCAGCATGAAATATCCGCGTAAAATAAATCCTCACCTCCCCGACTTTGTCATAAATGCCAGTGCCAATTATCGCGATCTATTACCTGTAGCTCATAAATAAATACTCAAAAATGTTAACGGGGAAACTGCTCCAGCATTGCGTGTATTGGTTCCATATGCATCGCCATGTGAGAAGTGTGTTGCCTTGATTACCATGAACGCCAGGATGGGTTTTGTATTTTCATATTCTCTTCACCTCGTCAACGATACACTGCGAGTAGGAAGAAAAACACGTAGATTCTTTACGTTTTCATTGGTACCAATATAGTTCTCCTAGTACGGTAGTGGCTAAATAAAATCTGTGCTCTCCATTCACCTCTTGCGTGTTCAATTGTATCGGAAAGACCATATTTATTGAAGAATTGAACCTTTGCGTATTATACGAGCAACGAATTGTTCGATACCTCTTGGTGAACTTCACAAGCAACATGAAATAATCCGTCAAAAATAAATCATCACCTCCACCACTTTTTCGTAAATGCCGTTGCCTAAATGTCGACTAGTGCGGACGCGTACAAATCGGCTCCCGTTTTTCAATGTTTTCGGGCCTTTTTCCGCAAGGAACCCTAGAAATATATACATTTTATGAACCGGCAAGACGCAAGGAATCTGCTGATACCATATTTTTATCTTTGGGTGGACTTTCCACCATTTTCTGAGGTTTTGTTCTCCGACCACGCCAGTGAGATAGCTAAGCCTAACGTGCTCAGCCTGCTCTCAGCGCGGCGGCGCAGGTGGGCCTAGGCCTAGCGCCGCATCCGCGTTTTCCCGCCCTTGTGCGCGAGTGATTTGACGCCAAGTGTGTTCGCTAACACAGAAGCCATGCCCGCAGTGGTAACCGTGGAGGGAATGGACGTTACTCAAGAATATCTCTACGGTGCGGGGTGGATTACCGCTCTCAGCACCCGCAGAACCCAAGAGACGAAGAGGCCGTCATTATGGAACGGCTAACGTAGCACTGAGAGCGCGCCGGCTGGGTGCCGCGGTGCCAAAGGACCGGCGAAGAGTCTGTTGAAACAAGTCACGGCAGCTTCGCGACATCCGAAGCTCCCCAAAGTTCAAATCAAGATCATCGTGTGCCCCAAGGGAGGCCTCGGCGTATCTAGAGCCGACGTAGTACTCCTCGCTCAAGCCCTAGCCATGGCGGCGTCCCTGACGGAGCAGCAAGCGAAGGACGACACCGTTTGCCCGAACAAGGTACAGAACATTTTGGTAATTTCCACTCCGCACGACTGTAATGCGATAGCCTATGCATAAATCTCTAAGATCCACACCAAGCACGGCGCCTATGAAGTCTCGGCGTATATTGCAGCCCCCGAAGGCACGTACATGGGTGCTATAAGAAACATCGACCCCTCACATGACGAGGCAGCGCTCAAGAGAATGATCGTAAACGAGAGAAACCCCACAGCACTTGAAGTAAGACGAATCAAGAACTCGCACGTGGTCGTGATTCTCTTCAAAGGCATGCGCGTGCTCAACACCGTGATATGTGGCATGGCCCTAGTGCCATGTTTTCTTTACAAGCGGCAAGTAGACGTTTGCTACGCGTGTGGTCACGTGGGCCATCGAGCCGATGTCTGCACCAGCAGCGTAGAAGAAAGAAGCAAATGTCGCGGTTGCAGAAAGACTAAACCCGAAAACGAAGAAGAGGAGCACCATTGCACCCCCCAGTGCGGAGCGTGCGGAGGACCCCATGTCAGAGGGGATCGAACGTGCAAAAAGCGCTACCAGATCCCGTACATCGTACGACGACGACGCCGAAGCCGCCGGAAAGCACTGCTGGACGTAAATGACACAAGCGACAGCTCGGGGGCCGCAGCAGCTGCACGAAGCGGCTCCATTCTCAGAACACGCTCTTAATTCAAAGGGCGTTCTCGTTCGAGAAGAATATCCAAGCCAAGAAAAGGCGAGAGCTCCGACGCCTCCAGATCGAGATCCCGGTCCCGCTCCCAGTCCTCAAAGCAGACCATGTCGGTCAACAAGGTCAAGGGCATGACACAGCCGTCTCAGAAAGCACAGAAAAACACATCAAACAAAGGAAAAAAAGGTGAGGCACAGCCAGAACATAGGGTCGATCCCCGTATCCATTTGCTCGAGGCAGAAAACAAGCAGCCCAGACGTAAGCTTGCAGAACTTGAAAAGGTTTAAATAGCATTAGAGGACAAGTCACAAACCGCGACGAGGCTAGCACCAACATCCCTGGGCCTATAGTCGGGCAGCCAAAACCTAAGGCACCCAACCCAGATCGGTTAAGCGACACAGAAGAGGAGGACGAGATGACGGATGTTTGTGAGACCCCATCCACCACCCTCGCTCCCGCCGCCAAAAATGAGGGTAAATGGGAAAAGAACCTGAATCGGATGATGGAAATGCTTTCCGCCATAGAGGCGAGGGTAACGTTACTAGAAAGACCTAGGGCTCAGCCTAAAAGTAGACAAGTAGCGCAAACAGAAGCGTCCTTAGTTACTCCAAACCCTGACGGAGGCGCTAAAGGATTCTAAAAAATTACAGTAAGCAAGATGGCGAATACAACTGGCAGCAACGTCAAAATTTGGCAGTGGAACTGCGCCAGTTTCCAGAGGCGCAAGGCTCCATTAGGTCAACTCGTCAGATCAGTGGCGGATAAGCCACAAGTCATTTTATAACAAGAAACACTCCGAGAGAAAGATATCTATATGTCGGGATGCCGCACTTTTTCCTACAGAGGCGAAAAGGGAAGATGTATAGCCATGCTAATTAAGAAGAGCGTCTTCTTCGTGGAGCACGACGTCCCAAAATATAAGGTCAGACTCGAAGCCCAGCTGGTCGAGATTGTGCCCAGTAAAACGAGCAACTCAAATGCCTTCATTCTTAGCGTCTACAGTTCTCCGGCGGACAGGAAAAGAGATTTTAACACCTTATACAGCACCGCAATCAGGATAGCTAGAAACGTGCCCCTTCTGAGTGCGGGTGACTTCAATGCCCCAAACACAGAGTGGGGATACAGCTTTAACAGTAAGAAAGGCACAAACTTAGCCGGTTGTGCAGCCGATCCTAGCCTCACACTCATCACGTATCCTAGGTTTCCCACCACAAGGGGTAACTCGGTCAGTCGCGACACCACACCCGACCTCGCGTTCCTCCGCGGTATCGAGGGTACGTAGGATAATCTCCAGGAGGACTTGGGTTGCGATCACTACATTCTTGAAATCGCGGTGCAGGTCAAACCCAAACGACCAGTCAGATACGAATACGTTGACTGGGATCTTTTCAGAAAAATTCGAGGCGAAACGACCCCTTCAAGTCAATCTCTAAAAGAACTAATCGCAAACCTTAAACAGGCTGTCAATATCGCAACCAAGGAAATCACAACGCAGCTCGAAGTCCCCGAAATGGACTCGCGGTAAGGGCACCTCCTGGAGGCTAAACACGCCTGCGCGGAGAGATGGAATACGCAGAAGCTAAATCGCCGACTTCAAGCTATGCTGACGTCAGTCAACAAGGAAATAGAGTCGTACTCAAGGCAGCTGGCCCTACAGCAGTGGGACGAGACGTGCAATGAAATGGACGGTCGCGTGAGAAGGGGCAGTAAGTTGAACTTGCTTAAAAGCCTCCACAACGATAAACACTGCAAGAGCAGTCTGAATCTTGCCGTCGATAGACTCATTCATAAGCAGATCGCCACGGGCATCACGGAAGCAGAAACTATCAACATAGTGGCTCGCACCTATCTCCCCATTAAGAAAGGAGATTCGCAAGGTGGAAAGGTGGGAGCAGGATACACGGGGCTAGACAGGCCAGCGCTACACGTACCGTTCAGTGTATCAGAAATTAGACACGTTCTCTTCAACCTAAACGGAAGGTCCGCCCCTGGACCAGACGGAGTTACCAACAAACTCCTCCGAAACCTGGACGACAAGGCCAAAGAAATCATGACGGCAGAGATAAACGAAGTATGGAGTTCGGGGCAGGTCCCGCTGGAATGGCGCACAGCCAAGGTGGTGCTAATCCCCAAACCGGGGAAACTCCCGCATATGAATAACCTGCGCCCCATCTCTCTAAGATCATGCATTTGCACAGTGGCCGAACATGCTATACGTAATCGAATCACAGAACACATAGAGAACAACGAACTCTTCAGACACAATTTAATCGGATTTAGAAGAGGACTTTCAACACAGGACACAATGCTTGTTCTAAACAGATCCATATTCGACAACACGTCGCGTGACGTTAAAGGCATCCTTGCACTCGACCTCGCCAAAGCTTTCGAGAATGTGGAGCATGAGCACATCCTGAAAGAGATTTCTTCCCTTAATCTAGGGCGGAGATTCTTTAACTTCACTTTTTCTTTCCCGTCGAAAAGAAAAGTGCTCCGTCGATTGGGTACGATTTCGGGCGGTCCTTACGAACTGGGCAACTGCGGAACTCCTCAGGGCTCGGTCCTATCCCCGTTACTCTTTAACATCGCCATGCATAAACTTTCGAACAGGCTAGCCGAACTCCCAAAAGTGGGCCATGCAATTTATGCGGACGACATTACAATCTGGTCTCCGGGGGGATCTCTGGCCGAACTAGAGCAATCGTTACAGGGGGCCACAGAGATGACGGAGGAGTTCCTCGCTGCACGGGACTAAAGCTATCACTGAGCAAATCCGAACTCTTACTCCACAGGCAGGCTAGGCAAGGCGTTAGAAACCGTGAGCCTCTGGATACACTGCCATTCAATATTACGACTAGATAAGGACAGCCCATTCTCCATCAAAATTTTAGTACTTTTAATCAACGCCAAAGGATGTAATGCAGAAGCTCTAAAAAAGCTTGGAGCACAGGCGCACAATATACTTAGGCTACATTCCAGAGTTACAAGTAGAAAGGGGGGACTCAAGGAGGACAGCCTACTCAGGGTCTTTCAGGCCTTCTTCATCAGTCAAGTTGCCTACACGGCGCCTTTTCTCAAATGGATCAATGCAGAAAGGAAGAAACTCGGCACGCTCATTAGGTCGGGTATCAAAAGACTACTCGGTATCCCACAATGTGCTAGCACGGAGAAACTATTGGAGCTTGGTGTTCACAATACTATCGACGAATTAATCGAAGCACATCTCATTGCGCAGATCTCCCGGCTTTCGTTAACTAAGCCGGGTAACAAAATCCTTATGGAAGCAGCTATATCATCCATACAACCGCCGCTTGAAAGATACCCCCTGTCCAAAGAAGCCAAGGAAGGTATAACGGTCGATCCCGTACCGATAAACATTCATCCGCTATATAACGAGGGCCGAAGAATCGCACGAGCTAAAGTTATCCTTCCAAAAGTTAATCCGTACGGGCCAGAGGCACTCTTCGTTGACGCGGCCAAATACGGCAGCGGAAACAGGTTTGTAATCTCGATCGTAGACGCGCAAGGAACGCTGATTAGCGCTGCGTCCGTTTGGACTAAGCACGCAAACGAGGCGGAGGAAACCGCGATAGCTTTGGCCCTTTACGCTGCCAAAGGCCCAACGACTGTTTTCTCCGACTCGCGCACTGCCGTCAGGGCCTTCTCGTCAGCCGCAGTGTCCAAGCAAACGGCTAGCCTAGTAAACAAATCTCTTCAAAATACTGCGGACAACGAGACAGTAGGTCACCACATCGCCTGGTTCCCGGCACACGTTAAAAGAGTAGTTAATCAAGCGGGTTGCAACCCCAACGAGCAGGCCCAATGCCTAGCGCGTGAATTCACGAACAGCGTCCGGGCTAACGGTCCAGCTCTCTCACAAGATTGCTCCCCTAAAGACCCTTTTACCACCTTTAACGACATCACATCCCACTACAGACTGAACAGGAGGAAATTGCCTCCCCCTCACCAAAAATTAAACAGGGCTCAGTCTGTCACGTTCAGGCTCTCACAGACGAGATCGTACCTCACCCCCAGAGCGCTCAATCGGATAGATTCCAACTTCCTGCAATCGTGCTCCAAATGTGGGCACGATTACTGTTCTTTCGACCATATTCTCTGGCTGTGCCCGTTCAACGCGGGCTCTAATCTTCACGACAAGTCCAAGTGGGACGCCCTACTGCAAAGCGCGGACTTTACGCATCAACGACAGGTAGTCCAGAGGGCCCACGACGTCACCGACAGCCACCAGCTCCCGGTTCCGTCATGGGCGTAGCGACCAACTTGATTTGAGTGCCTTCGGCTCCTCCAATCTTTTTCCGCAGGACCTTCCATAAAGTTCTAATTTCATAAAGTTTTCCTCAGGACCTTTCCATAAAGTCAACGGTTACATCTAGCTCATAAATAAATACTCAAGAACAGGGGCGGACGCAGGTTTTTTCTGAGGTGGGGGTGGGGGGGTCAGCTTCTGTCAATCATGATGATGATGATAGTAGCCTTTCTCATTTACCGAAGTTCAGCGTTTCTGCTCATGATAAACCCGCGTTTTTATGGCTATACTCTTAGCAAATACTGGCTTAAAACAACGCATATAGGGCGGCAAGTAGATCAAAATTTCGACGCTTATAAATGGCTCACTGTAAGAGGCCTACTGCGTATGCGGCCTATTTTATGCGGCTGTGGCATATGCCGCCCGCATTTAAACGGCCCATTGCAGGGCCGCTTGGTGTACGTCACGCTTAACCCCAGATCTTTATGCGGTATTTCAGATCAAATCTGTCCGGCTTACTAAGCGGCTCAAATCTTATGCGGCTATGGGTATGTTTTACGAAAAAATTAATTATTTAATGGCAGGTGCCGTCCGGAGCGGTTTCGCACGCTGTTTCATACACATAGCATAGAACCACATTATAGGAAATTGATAATACACAGCACACAAGCATGGCAACGCACATCACACAATCATGGGAACACTGGGAATCGAACCCGGGTACACCGCGTGAGAACCAAACACGCTAACCATTGCTCCACATTACTACGCGGTCGCGGAGGACTCGCATAGCTATTTGTTGTGTTTCCGAGGCTGTCGTTTTATGTCGATCGTTCACCGTCGGCGATCGTGCGTGATATACATATAGTTTGTGTAGCTGTTACCGATGCTTTTATGTGGTTGGTGATAGTAGATGTGTTTAAATGAGTGGCAGTATACGAATAGCGCTTTCAACAGCTGTGATGTGGGGCGGAAAGGCTAAATGGGGTAGGATTACGGAGCATGGGAGCTGCACGAAAAGAAAAACTGCTTCGCCAGCAAATGTTATTCTAATGTTTTCTCTTTCTGGGCTACGATGCGGCTGCAGTCGCTGTTTTACCGGAAACTCAGCTTTGTGTGAGAAACATTCAACCTCGTTCAGAAGGTTCAGTTAAAACTGATCCGCGCTGTTGCGGTGCCTCGACGGTGTAACGACAATACGGCTCCGATATTCTGACATGTCGAATAAGCGGGCGGGAAGTTACCGGCCCGTCTAAGTTGGTTGAACCGACAAATATTTCCATTCACCTCCGCTGGCTTTAACAGGGATGCCCTGTCCGAAAGACTCAAATATATATGTGGCTTTTGTGAGTATCAAGAAGAATGCTCTCGAACTGATCCTAATATGCTGCTCCGTTGTAGTTAATGATTCAGTGTTTATTTTGAAGCAGCAAGGCGGGTCGGTATCTCCGCCCGTTAGCCTACCGTAACAGCTTTGCAAATATCGGAAGCTTCATTGCTTTGCACACGCTAGCTTGCTCTTCACCTGCCAGGCGCATGCAGGCGACGTTGCAACGAGCTACCGTGGCCATACCTGCAGTGCCATCGAGTTTAAAGGAACGAAGGGAGGTAAGAAATCGAGGCGTGGTTAAATAATTTATATTATAGGGCTTAGCGTCCCGAAACTGCTGTGGATTACGAGCGACGCAGCAATGGAGAGCTATGGATTAATTGTGGCCACCTGGAGGTATTTAACGCGCACCGAAAGAACGACACAAGCGTTTTTGCATTTCCGTCGGAATGCGACAGGTGCGGCCTAAACGCTAAGGTCACCATGTTACTGCGGCGACTATCGTTGAAAGAACGAATCAGCTGTTTGAAATTTCGTGTAACAAGGCGGGATGTTGCCGGTGTGTGGAAGCTTATAACGGCTCCATTCCTACCCTTGCAAGTCGATGGCTTCGACGCAAAATGAACGTGTAATAACCGCAATTTGCCCGTTGTATCTTGCGCTGCATTTGTATGATCAGCGCCAAAGCAATGAGCACTCTTTTATCTGGAATGCAAGTGAATCTCCGTGCCGTGCGCAAGGCGAGCCGCATTCATGCACAAACTACTTTTAGTTATCTCAAAAAATAAAAAGAAAGCACCGTGCAGACTGTATTGAAGTGCACGCGCTGTATTAAGTGGGCATGCACTATTTTGCTCTGTCCGGCAAAGGAAGCTGTGCCATGAATTGGTTGCAAGCAGGTGAGATGGACTGCCCGCTAGCATACCTAAGTTATCTCGTAGGAGATATCGAATTTAGGTATCGTGTACATTAGTAGAGTGCCCTCTGCCTTCGTTATATCAACTGTGCCCTACATGCACAGTTATTAAAAGCTGACGTTTTACACCTACAACGTTAAGTATGCTTTTGCGGAATGCCCACTTCATCTGTGTACGCCATCTGAAAGCATGCTGTACATTCTAAAGACACAGACAAGGAACATATTTTTCAAAGGAGAATGATTTATTTACAATACAACAAAGTGAAACGTGCCCAGCATCGTTTCACTGTAGGTTTTTAACACAGAATGGGGACATATATACCAAGCTATGACTGTAACAAGTAAAAGGCAAACAGCAACAGGAAATACAAAAGCAGATAGGCAATATTAGTGCCTGCAGCTTTTCGAATGTGAAACAAGCACAACGTATTAACTTGCATGAACTTCATGCAGTTGCGACCAACAAGAGTTGGACCTCTCTGTTCACCGTTTTCTCGTTCATTAAAGGTTTGTTTCTAACCAAAACTACGTAAACTAGCCGATAACTACAACATGAGGAACAGAACACACATATCTACTAATCTTACTGTAAGGTCACATTTTCTCTAGTTAAGTTATCTAATGAGGAATTTAGACAGCTAATTGGTCGCAGCTTTAATGAAAAAATAGCTATCCATGACTAGCATGAAAATAAGAAATAATCAAAGCGCTGCATGAAAATGTTACTTCCGTGCTCTGAGTAGTTTGAGCATTTTGAACAAGGCAGAATGCCGGTTGGTGACGATCCCAAGCCTGGCCGACCTTCCACATCAACAGATGATAACCATGTCGAGATTGTGTGTGCTGTGATTCATGGAAATTAGTGTTTAACTGTTCCAGAACTACCTGACGAAGTGAGCATCAGCATAGGATCATGGCATCCTATTGTGAGTGCCAAACTTGAGATGCATCGTGTCAGTGCAAAATTCGTGCCGCGTTTGTTGACTGTCGATCAGAAACACCTGTGTTGAGATAAGCAGGAACTGTTTGCCACTGGCAATGATAATGAAAACTTCTGTAACATCACAACAGGCAATGAGACGTGGGTTTATGGCTCTGATATTGAAACGAAAGTGCAGTCATCGCAGTGGGTGGGTGAACAGTATTCTCGTCCAAAAAAGCACGCATGAGTCGGCAAAAAATCAAGGCAATGGTGGTGTTTTCTGACTGGAAAGGAATTTGTACCACGTGGTCAGATAGTAAACAAGGCAGTTACCAAGGAATTCTAGCGCATTTGCAGGATGATGTGTTTCCGTGTTTAGCATCCTGCAGCAGGATGCTGCAGGATGCTGTGAAACACAGACTTAATTGTTGCAACATGACAATGTGCTAGTTCATGCGTCGCTCTTTGTCTGCACCTATCTAGCAAAACATCACACTCACGTGCCTCATCCACCGTACTTTCCAAGCCTAGCCCAAGAAGCCTTTTTCCTGTTTCCCGAACTTAAAAGCACGTTGAAAGGACGTCATTTCCAAGCCATAAAAGAAATTTCAAGACAATGCGACAGGAGACTACGCGTCATCCCAGAAAAAGCGTTTCAGGAGGCTTTCCAAAAATGGATGAGATGGTAGGAACAATGTATTGCCAGGAGAGGGAACTACTTTGAAGGGGACATGCTTAAAATGTTGTACAATAAGCAATAAAGATGTTAAAGCAAAAGTTTGGTTTCTTTTCGAACCCACCTTGTACGTATTTGAATTGAACTGTTTTGGGAGCCAAGCAACATAAAAAACCTTTTGTCCTCTGGAGCACGCTCTGTATACGCAGTAGTTGGGTGAATGCAGACAGATCCAGCTGAAGATTTTTATGTATGCATTGCTAACAAGGGAAAAAAATCATTTTTCAATATGTTTCATTTTGACATATTTGCTCTGTCATCACAAACACAGTAGATATAATTCATATATATTCAGAGTTATTTGTCCTGATGACTCCTGGGCCTCCAGGTGACTGTTGTACCTGTAAGGAAAAAGTGATTCCACTCAATATTAGACAATTCCAAAAACTACTTCACCTTAGCCCTCTTAGGGCTATGTTCGTTCAATAGTTGTTCGAGGCCAATATAGCAGTGATCTTGCACGAAACATATCTCAATGTTAATAGTAAACTACTGAGGCTGCGAGATAACGATCTGAGGTCTTTTATTTGACTGCCCTTATTTTGGTGTGGCTAGAAAGCACACTTTACTGTGCCTAATTGCACCTTGTTGGGAACCATTGTTCAGACTGTGTTGAGCACCCCAGCATTGCCCTGCTACTTGGCATGTGGGTTGTTGCTGTCGTGCACGGCATCGCATTGATGTGCACACATTCTCTTCCTTTCTGATTTAAATCTCGGCTCTCGTGTTTCCTTTCATTCCCGTTATACCCCTTCCTCAGCACAGTCACTCGTATTTACGCTGGTGAACCTGCCTGTCTTCCTATCTTTCTACCTCCTTTCTCCAAGAGCAGGTGTCAGCATTATAAAACTAGGTGTCCATAATTTACTACAGAAAGCTGAGCATTCTATATCCCACACTTCACATGTGAATAACTCATAAGAGATTGTAAATGACATGCTAATGTGTCCGACCTTCGAAGTTACAGCATTGTATTTGAAATTTCACTGGCATTATTAGCACTAAAGTCTATCCCTAATTAATCTGAAGATAATGAGTGCATACACATTGTAAAAAAAGTAATCAAGCCATGACATACACAAACACATAATGCTCTGGCAAGCAACTAAAGAGAGAAACATACGTTCAGTTGCATTCTTCACATTATGTACAAACACATTTCACATACTTGGCCTCTTCGAAATCAACTCAATGTGCTTGGGCTTTCGTTTATTTCACAGTCATATTTCCTCACACTTGCAGGTTGTTATTAATTCACCCACATTGTCAGCTGGCTCTCAGGGGCACTCGTTTATGTCCCTTACACTTACTGGCATTCAGTTGCACTTGCACTTACACTCGCCTAAACTCAGTGGCTTCCCACTCTTCTGAAATCAGCAGAAATTTGTGAAAGGCTCTCGAATCTTTGTATCGCTAGTGATATTACAGCACGTGTGAGTGCTTGAATGTCATCCGCATGCGAGCAATATTGTAAACACTTGTATCTTTCTGAGCCCCACACCACTTTTGAGCTGGTAAAATATGAGCTTTTTCGTGTGCTTCATCATAAGCATATATTTCCCTACTGCAATAAACACCCATTTCTGGCCTGATTGTCGCTTACCGGTGCTGTGGTACACTCTAACGTTCCAATACCCTGGGTTCCGCTTTCTTTGGTGGCGTTGGGTGACTTCCCACTTTGCGTTGGTTGACTTTGCGTTGATTGGCGTTGGTTGACTTCCCACTTTAATCCTGTGTAGAAAAAAATTCAGTTAAGCGAAAATAAAAGGAAAATGCAGAAATTTGATTACTCGAGAAGCATAAGCTCATAAGAAAGGTCTTATTAAGGCCTATTTTGGGGCTAGTGAGTACCTCATAGTCGCAAATCAACACTGCATAGCAATCACCACACAAAAGCAAAATGTCCAACTTGTTATGCTCTTTTGCTTCTTTCATAATTTTTTTTGCTATGCAGCGCTTTTATCTCAAAACAATGTTAAACGACGCAAGTACTGAAACCCAGATTTTTCTGTCTGCTATAAAACTTGAAATTGCAACAATCGGTGCGACATGTCGCGCCATTGACATTTTGCCAGTTGCATAGACCTTCGCCCCCTCTACAACTAACGAGTGTACGTGCTGCTTATCTCCGAGAGATAATGCGGCAAATCTTGCGGCTAGTGCAAACCGTCACTTAGGAGCTGCGGCGTCATCGTAGTTATATGATTATGGTCATGTCACGCAAGCTTCGAGCTAAATTGGGCTTTGCATTTTAGTGAACTCGACGCATTGAACAGGAAACCCAGAAATCTACGCAAATCGACACACTACACAGAGGAAAGTGCGTAACACACCTGAAAAAAATTTTTTTCAAGATAAAACCGTCGTTTGAGAAACTGGAACTACCAAAATGCAATGAATTAATCACGCAAAGCCCACGAAAGGAATTGAAAAAAAGGCACATTTCGTGGTTAGAACGCTAGACGAACGCTACAACAAAAATTCGCGCATGAAGTTTCAACAAATGCCCACCTGACTACGCAAGAAAAAAAATCGCCAGCAATCATACAATTAGGGGAAACCTAAACGGAGCTACGCCTGCAGTTATACCTACTTCACACGCCAAAACTTCCAATGCGCGTGTTCGCATTAGTACTACACATTCAGATATTTAAATCACCGACATCCAATATCTGCTGGCTCATAATAATGCAATGGTAGAAATTAAGCATTTAGTAAGCGTAGTGTAGAGGAAGCTAAAATCGACCTACCAAAATGGCACAGGTTCGCAGCTCTACAGCACGCGCTGCTGGGCCCGCCGATCCAGCGCACATGGCGGCCCGCCGCCGCTTATCGCCCGTGTGGCCGTCGTACTCGTACGAGTTCTCGAAGTTGCACTGCTTTTTTGCAATTTCCGGGAACAACGGTAGATTTGAACATCACTGACATCCCCGAGAACGTTCACCGACGCGGCCAGATCACATCACAACACGAACACAGTCGCATAACGTCGCCGGTAGAAAGATATGACGATAATTACCACCGAAAACAATCGCCTGGTCTGCCTGCATACGCCATGTTCTCGCTCCTTCCCGGTCGACGCAGCCTTTCCTCCTCCTCCGCCATCAAAGCAACGCTGAGGCGTCGACTTGTTTCTCTTCGTTCTCTCCTTTTGCCTTTCGCTTTACTTTCTCCCTCAAATCATTTCCTTCGCCGCTCCTTGCAGCTTTTGCTTTGTAACGCTCTCTCAACGCTTCGGCGTGCTTTTTGCGCGCCAAATTTGCAGGGCTGCATATAAACGTTGCGTCCGCTCGCGGCCCCATATAGGGGGCCTAGCCTGCCACCGCAGCTATTGTCACGTATAATATTGCTTGAAAGTCCGTTTGTATGCAGTACTTTACGCTGGAACGAAAATATACCGCATATGTGACGGACGTTATACGGTACTTGACTAAGAGTGTCGAGCAACACCTTTAGCCCGCCGTGATCCCTCAGTCAGCTCAGGCGTTGCGCTACTGAGCACGAGATCACGGTATCGAATCCCGGCCGCGGCGACCACATTTCGATGGAGGCGAAATGCAAAAATGCCCACGTGCTTGCCTTGTAGTGCACGTTAAAGAACTCCAGGTGGTGAAAATTAATCCGGAGCCTTCCACTACGGCGTGCCTCATAATCAGAACTGGTTTTGGCACGTAAAACCCCAGAAAGAGGAAGAAGCCCTATAGCGAAGCCAGGTATCGGTTTCTCCGAGCTTATAGGAAAAGCACGTTACGCAATACAGCCATCTGCTTGGCAGCTGAGCCTGATAATACAGGGTGGTCAAAACTAAGCTTGATCGTTTTCTTAAAATTAGGTACTGGGAGGCACGCGAAGACCATCTGTGCAAATAAGTTATGTGGCCAGGGGGCACAAAGTGAGATGATAATTATCGCTGTGAGCACCCCAATTAACTAAAATTGAGCAATTATTTTTGTCGACTGCAGTAAGTGGGCATGTATGTATTGAAAACTTAGAGGCAGTAGTGTTGCTACACAGTATCAGTCGGAATAATTATTAAGCGTGTTCGTGCTCCGAGATATCCGACTCCAAATTTCAATTGTCGTACTGCGCAGAGTTATTGGCTCGACGCGAGAGCAATTTATGCTTTGCGTTGCTGTGGAAGGGAGGCATTTTGAGCATTTTTAGGGCATTGACATCTTGATGGGTGAAGCGTTGTCATCAGATTTGTGCATTAAAACACCAAACTTAACGCGGCAGTATGAAATATTCGTTTGCATAGCTAAAAAGTTTCTGGTGTTGATGGTGTAGTTTTTGCTTTTGATTTCAATAAATCTTACAATACTTAGAAATCAGCAGTCACATTATTTGTGTAGGCCAAGCAAGGACCATGCCCGGTCGTCTAGTCACCATTACGCACGCGCCATTATCTCGGCATGACAGCTGCCGCCATCTTTACAGGCCTCGCGGTCGCGTGTTACGGCAGCGGTTACGGGTTCTTCGATTTTTTTTTATTTCGCCATCCGCGAGGGGAAGGGGGACAGTTATTATCTTTGCCAATGCCTACGCCGCGTTGTCAGACTAAACGCAACACTCAACAGCCGCGTCACATCACGGAGGAGCTTTGCGCCGATCCTCACTCTCTTGCATGTGTAATGATGCGAACGACAATTAAAGCCTGGAGTTAGATATCTCGGAGCGTAGACATGCTAGAAGAATTCTTCCAAGTGAAACTGTGTAGAAACACGACTGCCTCTAACTGTTGAATACAAACACACTTCCTGCAGCCAATAAAAAGTTAATTATTCAATTTTAGTTAATTTTGCTGCTGACAGTGATAATTGTCATCTCGCTTTGTGTCCCCTGGCCACATAACTTATTTGCGCAGGTGGTCTTCACGTGCCTCCCAGTGCCTAATTTTGAGAAAACTATAAAGCTTAATTTTGAACACCCGGTACGTCTAGCCTGTATTGTTTCTTAAAATAAAATTTGGGATGATCTGTCGCAGGTTCGTTATAAATGCGTAAACAGGGGTCTGTCTTTGGAGTTCTGTTGGGACGCCTTGATTTCCTTAAGAAGATTCTCTGTGTTCGGCTGAGACATCTTCATTTGCTTTGGAGGACTAACTCCCGTACTCTCAAACAGCCCTCGACTCGAAGCTCTTACTCCACTCCACGTTGTTGAGCACAGCTCCGCCTCTCGATTGATAAAGACGCGACAATTCTCAAATTCCCGTGAATGATCATGAAGCTCAGTGACCACTTCCTTGGGGGGATGGCGGTGCTATCTTCTCTCTTGAGTCGAGGTGTTGTGTTGACTAGAGGAATGTTCTTGAATACGGGCGTAACGCTCCGCTCCAACGCAGCAACCACTACGCTGGTTGTTTACGATATGCCAATCACCACGTATGGATACTCACGACGCCACCTACAAGAAGAACGATGTGGCGTAGTAGCCGAGAGCGCGAGCCAGCGTCTTCATGTTTTGTTTTCCCACGCGACGTCATCCTTTTACACAAGGTGCGCATCTGCTCCCGCTTCTCTAACCACGCGACCCCATCCTAGGCCCACGCGCAGGCGTTGGCCGCAGGCACCACTTCGCAGCCGCTGCTTGAGGCTTCGCTCCGCTCCGCGAGAACGGTCGCTCAGATAAACGGATCCAGCGGCTTTGAGCCTCCTATGCGTAATGTACGACAATGAAACTGCGAAGTTACAATGAAAAACTTCTAGCGTACGAACGGTACTGTGCTCGTACTGGATATTGTCAACGTGTAACTGTGATCACAATGAGTGCTACAGTTAAAAAAAAGTTGCCTATGCGTAGTTCTTAGTTTAGGCTGTTAGTTGTTATTATTTATATATGAACACTTCAGCGAGAGATCTCTTTCATTAAGCAGGTTGGTCGCGGAACTGATGACAGCCAATGAGGCAACCGATGACACCCCAATGGGGAACTAAGTTGATCAGGCGCGAAGGCGCTCGCGCGGACATCGGTGTGCTTGGCAAAAGGGACGTCCACTCGTTCATTCGACGCCACCGACGGGACGAGTAAGGCTAGGCAGGCGCCAGGAGGTCCAACGTGTTCATGAGAAAAAATAACTACGGTCACTTCGTGACACCACACCCCTACGGAATACAACTAAGCTTCTGAGCGTGCTAGCTTTAATTCTACATGGCTGATACCAATGGTACTCGCGAAAAATAATTTTGAAGAATGGTGGTGGCTATATTTTTTGCGACAGGGCGATCTCCCTGTCAGTGAGGGGGCGATGCAGAAATCTGAGGGGGGGGGGGGGGGGGGTCAGGACATCCGGACATCCCCCTGGATCCGCACCTGCTCAAGACTGTTAACGGGAGAACTGCTTCAGTATTACCTGCATTGGTTCCACAGCCATCGCTATGTGAAAAGTGTGTTGCCTTTGTTACCATAAACGTCAGGTTCGGCTTTGCATTTTTATATCACCTTTGCGTTTTCTGTGCTACACTCCAATTAACAAATTAACTCACGTAGATTCCTTACGCTTTCGTTGGTACTACTATAGTTCATCTAGTACGGTAGTGGTTAAATAAAATATGGGCTCTCCATTCACCTCTTTTGTGATCAGTTGTATGCCAAAGACCATAATTCTTGAAGAATCGAACCTTCACGTATTATAGGAGCATCGAATTGTTCTGTACCTACTGGTGAACTTCCCGAGCAGCATGCAATATTCCGCGAAAAATAATTCGTCACAACCACCACTTTGTCACAAATGCCAGTGCCAATTATCGTCATCTATTACCTCTAGCTCATGAATCAGTACTCAAGAATGTAAACAGGGGAAATGCACAACTATTTTCTGCGTTGTTTCCATAGGCATCGCCAGGTGGTATGTACGTTGCTTTGGTTAGCATAAACATGAGTTTGTGTTTTTTTTTTCATAATCTGTTTACCTTTTCAGTGCTACACCCCTATAGAACACATGTCGATTCTTTACGCCCACGTTGGTACCAATATATTTCACCTAGTATGGTATAGTGACTAATAGAAATTTGGGTTCTCCATTCACCCCTTGTGTGATCATTGCATTGGAGAGGCGATAATTATTGAAGAAAATAACCTTCACCTATTATACGACCATCGAATTGTACGGTCCCTCTTGGTGAACTTCACGAGCAGCATGAAATAATCCGTGAAAAACTAATCGTCCAATGCACAACTTTGTCATCAATGCCGCTGCCTAAATCTGTTATACTAGCTCATAAATAAATACTCAAGAATGTTAACTGGGGAACTGCTTCAGTATTTCTTGCATTGTTTCCATAGGTATCGCCAAGTGAAAAGGGTGTTGCCTTGGTTACCATAAACGTCAGGCTGTGTTTCGTAATTTTCCTAATCTCTTCACCTTTTCAGTGCGACACAGCAAGTAACAAAAAAAACGTTGATTCCTTACGTTTTCATTGGTACCAATATAGTTCACCTAGTACGGTAGTGGCTAATGAAAATCTGGGCTCTCCTTTCACCTGCTGTGTGATCATTGCTTGGGAAAGACCGTAATGCTTGAAGAATTGAACCTTCACGTATTATACGAGCATGAAATTGTTCGGTGCCTCCTCGTGAACTTCATGGGCACCATCAAATATACCGTGAAAAATACATCCTCACCTCCACGTCTTTGTCGTAACTGCCGGTACCTAAATGTATCCATCAGTTACATGTAGCTCATAAAATACTCAAGAATGCTAACCGGGGAACTGCACCAATAATTCCTGCCTTGCTTTCATAGGCATCGTCATGTGAACAGTGTGTTGGCTTGGTTACCGTAAACGTAAGGTTGTGTTTTGTGTTTTCGTAATCAATTTACCTTTTCAATGATACTCTGCAAGTAACAAAGAAAACATGTAGATTCCTTACGCTTTCATTGGTACCAATAGAATTCACCTAGTACGGTAGAGGCTAATGAAAATCTGGGCTCTCCATTCACCCCTTGTGTAATCATTGCATTGGAAAGACCATATTTCTTGAAGAATTGAACCTTCACCTATTATACCACCATGGAATTGAATGGTACTTCCTGGTGAACTTCTCGAGCAGCATCAAATAATCCGAAAAAAATAAATCGTCAGCTCTACCACTTTGTCATAAATGTCGGTGCTTAAATGTCGCCATCTGTTACATTTAGCTAATAAATAAATACTCAAGAATGTTAACCGAGGAATTGCACCAGAATTTTCTGCATTGGTTCCATGGGCTTCGCCATATGGTAAGTTTGTTGCCGTGGTTATCATAAAGGTAAGGTGGTTTTTGTATTTTCGTAGTCTCTTTACCTTCTCATTGCTACACTGCAAGTAACAACAAAAAACATATGCAGATTTCTTACGCTTTCGTTGGTACCAATATATTTCACCTAGTACGGTATGGTGACTAATAAAAATTTGGGCTCTCCATTCACCTCTTCTGTAATCATTGCATGGGAAAGACCGTAGTTCTTGAAGCATTGAACGTTCACGTATTATACGAGCATCGAATAGTTCGGTGCCCCCTGGTGAACTTGACGAGCAGCATGAAATAAACCAGGAAAAATAAATCGTCACCTCCACCACTTTGTCATAAATGAACGTGCTAAATGTTGTCATCTGTTATCTCTAGCTCATGAATCAATACTCAAGAATGTAAACGGAGAAAATGCACCAGTATTTATAGCATAGTTTCAGTAGGCATCACTTGATGTAATGTGCGCTGCTTTTGTTACCAAAAGCTTCATGTTGTGTTTAGTTTTTTTCATATTCTCTTTACCTTTTCAGTGCTACACTGCAAGTAACAAAAAAACACATGTACATTCCTTACGCTTTGGTTGGAACCAATGGATCTTAGCTAGTACGGTAGAGGGTAATTAAAATCTGGGCTCTCCATCCACCTGTTGTGTAATCATTGCATGGTAAAGGCCAGAATTCTTGAAGAATTGAACCTTCGCGCAATATACGATAATCGAATTGTTCGGTGCCTAGTGGTGAAATTCAGGAGAAGCATGAAATTATCCGCGAAAAATAAATTGTCACCTCCACCACTTTGTCATAAATGAAAGTGCTAAGTGTCGCCATCTGTTACATGTAGCTCATAAATAAATACTCAAGAATGTTAACCGGGCAACTGCACTAGTATTTCCTGCATTGGTTTCATAGGCATCGTCATGTGAAAACTGTGTTGCCTTGGTTACCATAAACGTCAGGTTGTGTTTTGCAATTTCGTATTCTCTTTACCTTTTCAGTGCTACACTGCAAGTAACAAAAAAATGTGGTTGATCCCTCTTATATAGGAATCGGTATAGAACACGAAAGTGAAACGTGTCTTCACAGAAGTAGTGTAATGTTTATTGCACATTGATATATAATGTCTATTGGTGTTTTGTGGCTAAAGCGCCCTTAGGCGTTGATGCACCCACGCTGACGCCTGGTGGCACGTCTCCTCCATCACGACTACCAACGTCGATGACCATGAGCAACCGTCGTGCATATGGAAGCTGCACTACGCTGCACACGCTAGCACAACGCGAAAGACGAAGCACGTAACTGACACACTAATACAACGCGCAAGACAAAGCACGTAACTGAATCGTCACCGAGTCAAATCAGCGCGTACAGCGCGTCGTAATTGCGGCCTCCGCGATCAACTTCAGAAACATTTTCAGAGCTAATTGCGGAGGCCACGCTCCGCTGTGCTGAGTACGGTGAACGCCACCTAGGTGGCGTTGGTAGTGCTTCTTGATGCCAGCGTCCCTTCGAATGCTGGCATCGAGGCGTCGTAGTGCTGAGACCACCGAAGCGTTCACTGTCGGTGCGCGTTAGTGTCATAATGCAGTACTTCTCTTTTCTGCTCGTAGGCGGCGGCACCGCCCCGAGCAAGAGCGCGGGTACAGGGAGGAGTGTTAGATATATAAGGCGCGTCTGTGTAGCTCTCTGCAAATGCGTTTGTGGCGCTATGGATTAAACGCTCGGCGATCTATCGTCGCGGACGGAGAGGTCGTGGGTTCGATTTCCAAATTTTGCATGTTTGTGGAACTTTTTCTTCTGGTTTCTTTCTTTGTATTATGTTCGTGTACATTGTAAGCTGACGTATTTCCGTGACGGAAATACGTCAGTGAAGTCTTGGTGGACCCAGGCATAAAACACTTTCGTGTTAAAAAACGAAGATTCCTTACGCTTTCGTTAGTACCAATATATTTCACCTAGTATGGTATTGTGACTAATAAAAATTTGGGGTCTCCATTCACCTCTTGGGTTATCCATTGCATGGCAAAGACCGTTATTCTTGAAGCATTGAACCTTCACGTATTATACGAGCATCGAATTGTTCGGTGCCCCCTGGTGAACTTGACGAGCAGCATGAAATAAACCGGGAAAAATAAATCGTCACCTCCGCCAGTTTGTCATTAATGAAAGTGATAAATGCTGCCATCTGTTACATCTAGCTCATAAATAAATACTCAATAATGTTAACCAGGGAACTGCACCAGTATTTTCTGCATTGGTTCCATAGTCATCGCCATGTGAAAAGTTTGTTGCCTTGGTTACCATAAACGTCCGGTTGGGCTTTGTTTTTTTTATAATCTATTTTCCCTTTCAGTGCTACCCTCCAAGTAACAAAAAAGACATGTACATTCCTTACGCTTTCGTTTGTACCATTAGAGTTCACCTAGTACGGTAGTGGCTAATGAAAATCTGGGCTCTCCATTCACCTCTTGTGTAATCATTGCTTGGGAACGACCATATTTCTTGAAGAATTGAACCTTCAGCTATTATACAACGATCGAACTATTCGGTACGTCCTCGTGAACTTCACGAGCAGCATGAAATCATCCGCGAAAAATAAATCGTCACTTTTATCACTTTGTCATAAATGCCGGTACCTAAATGTCGCCATTTGTTACATCTAGCTCATAAATAAATACTCAAGAATGTTAACGAGGAAACTGCAACAGTATTTCCTGCATTGGTTTCATAGGCGTCGCCATCTGAAAGGTGTGTTACCTTGTCACCAGAAACGTCAGGTGGTTTTTTTGTTTTTCCGTAATTTCTTTACCTCTTTAGTGCAACACTGCAAGTAACAAAAACACTGTAGATTCCTTACGGTTTCGTTTGTACCAATATATTTCACCTAATACGGTATTGTGACTAATGAAAATCTGGGCTCTCCATTCACCTATTGAGGGATCCATTGCATAGGAAAGATTGTAATTCTTGAAGAATTGAACCTTCACGTATTATACGAGCATCGAATTGTTCGGTGCACCTTGGTGAATTTCACGAGCAGCATGAAATAATCCCAGTTAGCACAAAAGAGATACATAACGTTCTCGTAGCGTTTATCCACGACGATAAAAACAGTTAAAAGAAGAAATCAGTGAGACAACTTCCTCGGTAAAACGTCGTATATATCGGCTAATGTCCGGCCTAATTTCTTTTCTGAGACGATCTATAACATGTCTTAAAGAAGTATTCGAAAAGCTCGTCTAGAAATAGTATTGGGAATGAAACAAATAGGCGTTTGCCAAAGCTATTCATATCCATATTCTAAACGTTTTTAAGACGTTATCAAAAGGCTGGTCTAAAAATGGTCTTGAAAAGTTTACAATAATCTGAAGCTAATTTTCGGGGGTTCCAGATGAGTCGAAGCGTTGGTGTCGAGTGCAAAAGAGCTCCTGGTGCAGTGCCACGCACTGTTGCCTATCCGCGCCGACGCATCCTTTACCAAGTCACATGAAAATGAACATGTCCACGAAAATGAATCTAGAATACTGTCTTTGGTATGCAGCAATGATGTTTACAACCAAAATGGGAATGAAATCCCGCTAAGAAAAAATGGGTGCGTCTGGATGAACGTCCAGGCAGGGCTTTTGCGCCAAGTGCGCGTGGAATGAGGACAGTACGACAAAGCAAAAGTTTATTGAAAAAGTGAAAGATTTCAGCAAAATATATAAGAAATACAATGTAAATTGAATTAAAGGTACCCCAACAATGACTAAAGTTCGCAGATACAATTCTTACACTAGAAACTGATAAACAATGACTACAATATAGAAAAAAATTCTTAAAGTTTCTTATTTAGCAAAGTAAACAGCCCATGCAGTCAGATGAACAGACTGTAGTTATTTAGAGATTGATATCACATAAACTGCAGGAAGCACACTGAGAAACGTGAGATTCAATCGCATGGTAGGTGCCTACAAGCAATGTTACCAATAATCTAGAAGCTTTAAAAGAACACAAAAAAGACTAACGCCACATAGTATCAAAAACAAACACTGGGAACATGGTAAAATAAAAAATACTGCCTTTGGCATACGTCAAATAATGCAATGGTGTAAATTAAAAGAACCATAAAACCATAAAGCAACAATCAAATAAATATAGTGTAGAATACTCAAACGGGGAAATCAGTGTCACAAATGTGCACCATTGTATTGCAGTGTACGATGAGACTGAGCAATGCTACATAAATAAAATAATCTTAGCATTCTAGTACACGAGACATGGGTGTATAAGCCTCATATTACAAACTTTTATAAACCTGGAAATTAAAAGTATTCCACTGGAAGCTTCATTCAAGTAACCAAGGAAGTAATTCTTGGTTTATATGAAAAGCATTGCGCAGGAGGGACATATGTACCACTCTGAAAAAAAAAACAAGCATGAGGTCGCACTGAATCATCTGCAAACCAGTGAATACGTTTGTACACTGCCATGTTACACTTTACACACATATCGTGTTTCCTAAAGTAAAAAAAACACTCTGAATGACAAGAAGCTTTTTCACATGTAACCCTGAGCAAACGCTTTACCAGTTGGCCCTCTAGCAGCCATCGTCATCTTCAGCCGCTATTTATACAGGGTGTTTCACGTAACTTGGCCCAAACTTTAAATATGTAAATCTCACGTAGCTAGACAGAACCAAGGGAATCTTTGTCTCCACTTGGAGATACTCAGATTATTTTTTGAATTCCACCTAATTAGATAATTAGGCTTCATTAATTCTTCAACTTCTCGATTATATAATTAGATAAGTGCCAATGAGAAAATTGTAGAGCAACATGAAAACCTCCCGATACAGCTTTCTGTTGCTCAATACGTGCTACTTAAAAGCGTTTTTGCGAATGTGATAGAAGCCCCCGAACACACTCAGAACTGCCACGCGACTGGCCGCTCGAGTCAGTTTGCGTGTATTTTGACACTTATCTCATTGACACTTAACTTTTACTGAGAAGTTGTATAATTAATGAAGACCAATTATATAATTAGGCGGAATGCAAAATATAATATGAGTATCTCTAAGCGACGGCAAACATTACCTTCGTTCTGTCCAGCTACGTAGCCTTTGCACATTTTTGAAGTTTGGCCCAAGTTTAGGGAAACTAGAGGCTTGGGATAGTGGGTACACACTCGACAGAGGAACAGCGCGAAAAGACGAAGGACAAAACATCACAGCATATCCACGAAGTGAATGATGATAAGTGGGCGAAGCACAGGGGGATCTCGGGTAAACCACAGCTAGGGACGAGAGATAAAGAGAGCGCGCGTCGGGAACGAGAGAGAAAATTACACCATCTTCCCATAGGGGAACCCTGAGTATTATGCGAAGCAGCCATGGGGTCGACTCAAGGTAGTTTTATCAGCTGTATAAACTTGGACATGCAGCAGCACCAGCAACGCGCAGAACTGTTGTCGACGCCGTCGGCGTTTTGCCCGCGTTCGCACAGAACGCGCGCAAAGTGGAACCGGAACCGGAATTGGAACCGGAAGTAGAACCGGAACCGGAAGTAGAACCGCCATCTAGTGACTTCTTGTCCCTGAACTGCAGTTTGTATGTACTTCAATGAGACAGCGCCATCAATTGCATTATACGGGAGATACTGCTGTTTACTGCTAGGAGATACGCCGGACAACGGACACGTGACAAGGTTAGACTAAGAGGAGCTACGCCCCTAAAACAGGAACGCACACCAGAGCTGATGTATGTTCCCCTTCTCGTCCTTAGTCTTTTCGCGCTGTTCCCCTGTCGAGTCTGTATACGGTGAACTCCGGCGCGTGTCTCGTGCTGCAAGGTTAAAAAAAAGAATAACAAGAGAGATTCTTCTGCTTCCGCCATTGGTCCGAATGGTACTCAGGTCTTTTACTGAAGGCGAGACTGCCGATCTTCGAGGGGCTACAGCGGAAGGCCGTTGTTGCTACAGCACCTCTTGCTGAATTGTCAGCGATGCGGTTGGCCATCTCGGTATGATTGTCGAGGGACATGTCTTCTTCTGTGGCAGCCAAGGCGACCACCCGATTCTGCGGCAGGCGCTGAAGGAACAGTTCACGCTGCAGCGGCCTGTTTGCGTCCAGCCTAGCCACTCAGAAGCCGCCGCATACGACATAGAAATTCCGACGCTCGACGAGCTCCTGTTGGTTTAGAAGCTGCTGAAGCCGCCTGTGGGCAGACACGGACTTGCGATCCTGCATCGTCGATTTGAAGTGGTAATAGGGTGTGGTGTATTGGAGCGAGTCCACAACTTCTTGAAACTCCTCAACCACCTCTGTCTGTAGAGAGTACCGAGGCAGCATGGAGAAACCACGCGCGATGTAAGTTAATGTGCCGAAGGTCGAATATGGTCTCCTCCTGAGTAAATCAGGTTGCAGGATTTTGTGGCCAAAAGGACGGCAGGTGAATCTCCAACGTGGCGAGGCCCTCTGCGCTGGTCGTTGGTCTCTCGTTGGTGGCATCGTCCATGACGGGGTGCTCGCCATACGATCACGTCCGGATCGCCAGGTTACAGCAACCGAGGTTAGGTCCACTACAACAATGTGCGCCCGCGAGCGGAAGATCTGAGAGCCGTTCGCACCGATGGCAGCAGCAGAAGAAGCTTTTATTTCCCTCCCTTTTTTATAAATTCGCACCTCGCAGCACGAGGCAGGAGACACACGAGCCGGAGCGCGCCATATATAAAAGGCACGGCAAGCGTTATCGCAGCGCAAGTGATAACGGTTGCTGGCGCAAATCGCGCAGCCAACGCCTGCGTCAGTACCCTGTCGCCTTTTAAGCGGCAACACCCCGCTAAATGCTATGTTCGTTTGTACGCGGAACGTTTGGGGGCACTGCAATCATGGCGCACAAGTCGGCATGTCACATGGTATTTTTTTGTATGTTGGGGCATCTGCAGTAAGCTGGAAAATACTAACACTCAATAGAAAGTTAGAAACTGTTTAATTGGACGTTTTGCAAACCACTCTTCCTTCCTAACTTCGTTGCTTCAGAAGTTGGTTCATTATTCTTAACTAATTATGGAATTTAGCAGAATACAAAAATTGTGACTTACGCCACACAGCGGTAAGCAACATGGGTTGGGTCGCGTTAGAATGCATCGGCATATTTTTAAATTCTGGCTAAAGTTAGCTGGGACACCCTGTATATGCATGTGCTCATCACTTGGTAGCACCAGAGGTAGCACTGAGGTGTAGCACTGAAGACTTCCCTCTAGGTGTGCTTGCTAGATAAGTGGGGAGGCCTACACATTCTTTCAAATTTTTGCAGCTTGTAATGAAACATAACAGCACAAGTGAGCTACAATGTTAGAGACATAGTAAGTTTTATTATGACTTATGAAAGTGATATGTATACAAAATATGCAACTAAAACACTGTATCCGCATCATAAAAACAAACATAATGAGGGGAAGTATAAAAATTATTGCAGGAATTATTTTAAAGAGACTGCTCAATGAAATCCCATATGTAGATTCTACATTAAATTTACCAAGCATTTCAAGTGAAATTAGCGACAGCTCATTTGATACCATATTAAATTGCGTTCGCTCGCCCTTCCTATGCTAGCAGTGTGATTGCTTGCATTTCTTAAGCGACTTGGAGAACGCCCTTTAACGCAGATGAGGGAAGATGTCCCAATTTATCTTCGTGTGTTCTCCCGCACTTTCACCAGTGGCCGCTGTGTTGATGCCAGTGGATTGAATGAGAACAATCAGTTGGCACATTGCAAGGGAGCAAGAATTAAAGCCGCTATGCGTTTAAACAATTATCACGTTTTAGGTCACCTGTCAACTGCTCACTACCATTCAAGATACCACATTCAGTCACAATGCTTTCATCCGATACTTCTGCGGTTATTGGTACACTATTGCCCTGTAACCCTACTTTGTACTTAGACCTCCCCGAAGCAACTAATTTATGCAACTAATCATGCACGAATCCATTGCGCACTGCCATGCTTAAAATGGCTGTGTAAATAACCCATCACCTGGAGTCTAAGCAGCAAATGCTATGTACTTTTACCATTCAACTTACTTAGTGCACTGACATGCCTAAATAGAGGCTCCTCGCCTCTGTCTGATGTACGATAGAAAAGATTGTTGCACAAGGACCAAGAACCGCGGCATCGCCTGTTGCGCGAAGTGCACGAAGAGCGCACAAATCGAAAGAACCGCGCGAGTACTTCTCAAGCCCCGTGCGTACACTGGCACACGCACGAACTCGGCAGACAGCTGAATAAATGCCACGAAGGCCGCGCAGCGTAGAGCCCGACACCAGAAACAAACTGCAAATAATCGTAATTACCTGGAGTAACTTGATATTTTATGACAAGGGGATTCACGATTCACACATGCAGTATCCACTAGCGAGTTACCCAGCGTATATGCGGTATTCATTCGCGAACTAGAAAAACTATAAGAAGAAAAAATCGCCAATAAGCAGCGCAATATATCGCAACCATGCCGAGGTGCCGAAGAAAATCGAATTTGCCCGTGTCACATTGGAAACGAAGTTCCTCTAAAGACCATGAAATACCAATAACGTAAGATAAAACGTGCCAAAACACAATCGAGAGAACCTGAATCGCAAGCGATAACAGCACGGTGTGGTACGCAATATTCTATGGATGCGCTGTAGCACAAGGCAAGGGAATAGGACGGGCAGTTGACCTCATCTCTTGCGCTACCATATCCGTAATGAATCATTAACGAAGAGCCTGTATGTCAGTTCTCTTGTGTGCAACATTCGTGCGAAACGGGAAACTGAAATACCGCGATCACAGCTGTCTAGAGGATATAGGCAAAGTGCGCAGAGACAGCAATTCCCACCTTTCTTTGCATCCTGCAAAACTTGATAGTTTCACTCCTCACGGCAGATCCCGATGCCAGGCACACAAAAGCAACATTTCTTCTGACCTTCATCCTCATACTGAGCTTAACGCCTCAAATACAACATCACTGAAAAGGCTCCTCACATACCGACACGAGAAACAGATTGAAGATCAAATTAGTGCCCTCCACTCGGCGCTCTTTAATGCAAAACTAAGCTGCTCAACAAAATAAAACAACACAAACAAATCACTGCACACCCAGTGTCGAATAAGAGAGCACAACACTGTAATACTTGCATGAGTGTAAAGGAACTCAAGAAGACATTCGTCACACTTGTTTGTCGTGCCGCGCGATGAGGAAAAGGACGCAAGAAACGCAGTCGAACTCGTGATGGGAAAATCCAAGCTACCTTTATGAAAACTAAAGCCAAACTACATTTACGAAAACTGTAAAATCAAACTACAACCACACAGATCCTTACGCCACATGACACTACATACATACACGGCTAGAAAAGCTAGCGCTGATAGCAGTCTGAGAAAGAAACAGTCAAGCGAGCTCACGGTACGGTGTACATGAGCCGAGGGCTTGCCGAAGTGAGGGGCGATGACGTGACGACGTCGGACACGCCTCGATGTTGGAGACGATGCGGAGCAACCGAACCGGACCGAAACCGCAGACGACCGAACTGGAGACGACCGCTCACTGGCGCTCATCGGTCAGCCTGCATCCGAGCCGCAGTGCACGTTGCAGGAATGGTCAGCCTGCCAAGCGGACAGCTTGCACGCGAGCCGCAGTGCTCGCTGCATATGCGGCCATTAGTTAGGCCACGAACGGTGCTCCGCCGAACAACTGACCAAAGAGACTTCTTGCCCGCGTTCCGCAATGCTCGCGGCAAGTGGTAGCACAGCAGGCCAAACCACGCAGCGAGCTGCAGTACTCGCGCTGGCGAACGCCTTGGCGAAGGACAATGGTCGGGTGGCCGCTCCATGGACGGCCGCGTTCCTTGATTGTCGGCATCCGACAGGTCGGCCTGCTGTCTTCCGTCTCCGGCTGACTAGCCGCGTGTCTCGACGCGAAGCATTTCGCCGCGTGTTCGCCATACGTGGCCCAATACCACTGGGCCATGGCCGATTTGGCGAGATCACTCACATGCGTGGTCGAATCGCGAAAGAACCCGCGCGCACTTAGTCGTCATAGTTTTCTTTCACTCATTACAATGACACATCACAACACACGACATCCCAAACCAAGCGCAATTACGGAACTACGCAGAGACCTGTTTCACGGGGAGCCGGGAGCCGCGGCCACAAGCTTGGACATGTACACCGTGGTCATGTGACCGATTTGACGGCGGTATTGCCACCTTGCGTAAGGTTGGATAAATGACAAATTCTCCCGCCAAAAACGGTGCTGTCGAAAACCCGGTACGCTAGGTAATTGAACAGATACGGCTAGTCCTATGAAAACGTTTTCAAGACGTATTCACGACTCGCTTTTAAGCTGTCGTGCCTGCGACGTTTTTAAAGCGTCGATTTTGGTCAAAAATTTGTGTTATACGTTGAATCCATTAATACGACGTTTTGAAGACATTGAGTGCTACTTGGGATCCGTGAAAAATAAATCGTCACCTCCACAACTTTCTCATAAATTGAAGTGCTGAATGTCGCCATTTGTTAAATCTAGCTCATAAATAAATACTGAATAATGTTAACCAGGGACTGCACCAGTATTTTCTGCATTGGTTCCATAGGCATCGCCATGTGAAAAGTTTGTTGCCTTGGTTAATATAAACGTCAGGTTGGGCTTTGTTTTTTTCATATACTCTTTTCTCTTTCAGTGCTACTCTTCAAGTAAAAAGAAACACGTGTGAATTCCTTACTCCTACGTTCGTACCAATATGCTTCACCTAGTACGACTGGTGAAAAATGAAATTCGGAGCTATCCATCCACCTCTTGTGTAATCATTGCATGGGAAAGACCATAATTCTTCAAGAATTGAACCTTCGCGTATTAAACAAACATCGAATTGTTCGGTGCCTCCTGGTGAACTTCACCAGGAGTATGAAATAATCCGCGAAAAATCAATCGTCACCTCGACCACTTCATCGAAAATGCCGGTGCCTAAATATCTCCATCTGTTACATGTAGCTCATAAATAAATACTCAAGAATGTTAAGCGGGGAACTGCACTAGTATTTCCTTCATTGGTTTCATAGGCATCGCCATGCGAAAACTGTGTTGCCTTGGTTACCATAAACGTTAGGTTGTGTTTTGTATTTCCGTATTCTCTTTACCTTTTCAGTGCTACACTGCAAGTACCAAAACACATGCAGATTCCTTACGCTTTCGTTGATACCAATAATGTTCACCTTGTACGGTAGAGGGTAATGAAAAGCTTGGCTCTCCATCCACCTCTTGTGTAATCATTGCATGGGAAATGCCATAATTCTTGAAGAATTGAACCTTCGCGTATTATACGAGCATCCAATTGTTCGGTGCCTCCTGGTGAACTTCACTAGCAGCATGAAATATTCCGCGAAAAATAAACTGTCACCTCCACTACTTTGTCATAAATAAAAGTGCTTAATGTCGCCATCTGTTATCTCTAGCTCATGAATCAATACTAAAAATCTTAACCGGAGTACTTCACCTGTTTTTCCTGCATTTGTTTCATAGGCATCGCCATGTGAAAATTGTGTTGCTTTGGTTACCGTAAACGTCAGGTTGTGTTTTGTATTTTCGTATTCTCTTTACCTTTCAAATATCCTACACTGCAAGTAACAAACAAAACACATGCAGATTCCTTACGTTTTCGTTGGTACAAATAGAATTAACTTACTAAGGTACAGGCTAATGAAAATCTGGGCTCTCCGTTCACCTCTTGTGTAATAATTGCATGAGAAAGACCATATTTCTTGAAGAATTGAACCTTCACCTATTATACCACCATCGAATTGCTTGGTACTTCCTGGTTAACTTCACAAGCAGCATGAAATATTTCGTGAAAAATAAATCATCACCTCCATCACTTTGTCATAAACGCCGGTACCTAAATGTCATCATATGTTACATGTAGCTCATAAATAAAAACTCAAGAATGTTAACCGGGCAACTGCACCAGTATTTCCTGCATTGGTTTCATAGGCATCGCCATGTGAAAAGTGTTGCCTTTCGTATTTTCGTAGTCTCTTTACCTTTTCAGTGCAACTCTGCAAGTAACAAAGAAAACATGTAGATTCCTTACGCTTTCGTTGGTACCAATAGAATTCGCCTACAGGTTTTCCCGCTGAATTTAATGCGAACGCCAGCTATTTTAATCCAAGTGCCAGTCAATTTAATCCACGCGCCACACATTTAACCTACGCACCAACTAATTTAATCTACGCGCCAAGTATGTTAATCCTCACGCCAGTGAATTTAATCCAAAGTGTAGGTGCACTTGCGGGGTGTATAAGAAGTTCAAAATAACGATGAAATATTATAATTTTGCGCAGGCCAACCGTAACCGAAGTTGACTTCTTCATACGCGACAAGCATACTTCAAAACACATGAAAAAGAGTCACGTGACATAACGTAAATTTCTTGAGGCCCTCGTGGGTCATTCCCAACCATATTGACATGGATATCAAACGAACGGGCTTGGAAGAAGCTTTGCGATGGTACACACGTAATGAACGTCAAACCAGGTGGGAAAAAGGTGTCACGTGACCTCACGAATAATTCGCTAGTCCATGCGTGATTCCCAACCATATTGACATGGATATCAAACGAACGAGAATTGAAGAAGCTATGCGATGGTGCACACGTAACGAACGTGAAACCAGGTGGGAAAAAGGTGTCACGTGACCTCACGTATCTTTCGCTGGCCCATGCGTGATTTCCAAATATATTGACATGGATATCAAACGAACGGGCTTCGAAGAAGCTTTGCGATGGTACACACGTAAGGCTCATTCACACCGGCGACTGACAGTGGTCGCGCGACCACGTTGGTCGCAAAGCGACCAGTCGCAAATGGTCGCAAATGGTTGCTTTTCTTGAAAAGCGACCATTTTGGGTCAGTCGCTCAATGCTCGACTTTTAAGTCGCGCGACCGCAGTCGCATAACAGCTGGACCAATGAGATGCGAAGGAACAGGATGTCGGTACACGCTGACGCTTATTTTACGCAGCGATGACATTTAAAGCAGACGTGAACGGCATATCGTGAGACATTTCGGTTTAGCGACTCATCGGTCACATTTGTCGGTGTGAACATCAGTAGCCTTTGGTCGCTTTTTGATCGCGAGTCGAAAATGGTCGCGCGACCTCCTCAAGTCGCCGGTGTGAATGAGCCTGTAATGAACGTCAAACCAGGTGAGAAAAAGGTGTCACGTGACCTCACGTATAATTCGCTGGTCCAAGCGTGATTCCCAACCATATTGACATTGATATCAAACGACCGGGTTTTGAAGAAGCTTTGCGATGGTGCACATGAAACGAACGTCAAACCAAGTGGGAAAAATGTGTCACGTGACCTTACGTATATTCCGTTGGTCCATGCGTGATTCCCGACGATATTGACATGGATATTGCTACACGCGTGTGGTATTTGATTGTTTGACCGAGGCGCGCCGGAGCCATCACTCGAGAAAAGAAGAGGAAGAACGAGCTGGGCTAGCGCTGTGAACCTAACCGGTCAGCGCTGCAACCGCTGTTGTAAATACATCCTGTAAATAGTTGCCCGTCTTACTGACTCGTTCTTCGCGTAACCTCGTAGTGGAGGTGGAACGTTCCCCGTCCTCGCCACGGCGCTCCGAAGCGGCCGCACCGTCGTCTTCTCAGCCATGGCTTCCGATAGAAACACCCCGTCGCCACCTACACCTGCGGCGCCTACCACAACGTACGTTACGGTTCCTAGTCTCCGTGATCCTGGGACATTCTCCGCCCAAAATGGCGTTGACGTCGACGACTGGCTCAGCATGTATGAGCGTGTTAGCCGAAGCCACCACTGGGACCCTACCATCATGCTTGCCAATGTGATAGATCATCTGGACGGGACACCGCTTGTCTGGTTTCGCAACCATGAGGTTGAGCTATCCAGCTGGGACACGTTCAAAGAGAGGCTTCGCGACCTCTTTGGCAACCCGTCAGGTCGCCAACAGGCTGCGCGAAAGGAGCTTGCTACCCGTGTCCAGTCGTCGACAGAATCGTATGTCGCCTACATACAGGAAGTGCTCGCGCTTTGCCGGAAAGCCGACGAGCACATGACCGAGGTTGACAAGGTGGGCCATATCCTAAAAGGCATCGCGGACGACGCCTTCAACTTGCTCGTCTATAACGACGTCTCTACTGTCGACGCCATCGTCAAAGAATGCCGCCGCTTCGAGGTAGCCAAAAGCCGCCGCGTCGTCCCACAGTTTTCCCGGCTCCCAAACACCCCTGCCACGTCCTCTTGCTCCGCTCTTCCTGCCACACGACCTTTTCAAGAGAACGTCACTCGTATCGTTCGCCGTGAGATTGAAGCGGCGAGTCCGGCCCCCCTTCATCCACGACCGCTCGACGGTACCTTTGACCCAGCGGCCCCTACTATTTCCGTCATACAAGCAGTTGTCTGGCAAGAAATTGCCAACGTTGGCATCCCTACCGCCTGCTCTGTCTCCCGACCTGATTCGGCATCCATTCCCATGGCACCATCCTTCCACGACCAGTATTTCGCTCCCCGACCACGCAATCCTGCTGAATGGCGTACCCCTGACGACAAACCGATCTGCTTCCGCTGCCACCGAGTTTGTCACGTATCCCGCCACTGCCGCAGCACCTGGATGCCGCCGTACTGGAGCTCATTCCCTGCTCCTCGCCCATACGCCGACGCTCGCCGTTACTCACCTCGCCGTCCGTACTCTACTTCTGATGCCCCTGACAGCCGCTCCTCCGGGCGATCGCCGTCGCCTCAACGCCGTCACTCCCCGTCACCCCAACCTCGCCGCTTTTCCTCGCCAAACCGCCGGACGGAAAACTAGGCCATGCAGCTCTTGGAGGTAGTGCTGCATCCCGTCCGTCCTGTACAAATCCTCCGCTGACGCTCCTCACGAACGCGAACCTAATTGACGTAGATGTGGATGGTGTTCCATTCAAGGCATTGGTTGATATTGGAGCCCAAGTGTCCATAATGAGCGCTAATCTTTGTCGTCGCCTCAAAAGAGTTCTTACGCCTGCCATCAATCGGGCCGTACGCGTCGCCAATGGCGCCACTGTTGCCGTCAGTGGTATGTGCACTGCGCGCGTAGGAATTGCTGGCCGCCACGTTCTAGTCCTGTTCACCGTGCTGACCAGTTGCCCTCACGACCTCATCTTCGGGCTCGACTTTCTGACGACGCATTCTGCCCTCATCGACTCTTCCACCGGTACGCTGTGCCTCGAGCTTCCTCTTGTTTCCGACGTTCGCCCCGAACCACCGAACACCCTCTGCACTACAGCGTTTGTTCGGTTACCTCCAAAAGCCCTATCCTTCGTCGAATTGGCCTCAACGGCACCCGTGCCTGATGGCGACTATGTCGTTGCATCTATTCGTGACGTCCTCCTGGCGCGCGACGTCTCTGTGCCACACTCCGTCGTTACCCTTGCCGCTAATCGGATGTGTCTCCCCGTCATCAATTTTGGGTTGACGAAGCAAGTGTTACCTGAAGGCGTAGTGGTGGCCACGCTCCGGTCTGTGACAGACCACCACGTTACTGCTTTTGCAGCCGACGCGTCTCCCGATCCTCCTGATTACCCACAGGATGCCTTGAACCTCAACGGCCCATTACGTCCCATGGTCGCTCCGGACCTTGCCCCTGACCAAGCAGCCGCCCTATATCGCCTTTTGTTGTCCTACCGCGACATATTTGACACTGAAAATCGCCCACTTGGTCAGACATCCCTTGTTCAGCATCGGATAAACACTGGTGATGCTGTTCTCATTCAGCGCCGACCGTATCGCGTGTCAACGGCAGAGCGGCAAGTTATTCAGCAGGAAGTAAACAAGATGCTCGCCAAAGGCATTGGTGAGCCATCGTCGAGTCCTTGGGCGTCGCCGGTCGTGCTCGTCAAAAAGAAAGATGGCACGTGGCGTTTCTGCGTTGATTACCGCCACCTAAACCGAATCACTAAGAAGGACGTTTACCCTTAACCACGAATTGACGACGCTCTTGATTGTCTTCACGGTGCCAAATACTTTTCGTCCATTGACCTTCGATCTGGTTATTGGCAGATTTCCGTCGATGAGCAAGATCAAGAAAATACCGCTTTCGTCACTCCAGATGGCCTCTACCAATTTAAGGTTATGCCGTTCGGTTTATGCAATGCCCCCGCCACGTTCGAACGGATGATGGACTCTCTGCTTCAAGGTTTCAAATGGTCAACTTGCCTTTGTTACATCGACGACGTCCTTGTGTTTTCTCCTACATTTGAGACGCACCTTTTGCGCGTTGCAGCCATCCTTGAAGTCCTCCGCAAGGCTGGGCTCCAATTAAACTCATCGAAGTTCCACTTCGGGCGCCGACAGATTACAGTGCTCGGCCATCTCGTCGATGCTTCCGGAGTACAACCCGACCCGGAGAAGGTTCGAGCAGTAACGGCTTTCCATGTAGCTCAGTCTGTCAAAGACGTCCGGAGTTTTGTGGGGCTCTGTTCTTATTTCAGACGGTTCGTGAAAGATTTCGCAGCAATCGCTCAACCACTCACAGAACTTATGAAGAAAGGCGTGCCTTTTACGTGGGGTTCCCCTCAGGCTGCCGCATTTTCACGCCCTATCACGATTCTGACTAATCCACCGATCTTGGCCCACTTTGACCCATCCGCACCAACAGAGGTCCGAACCGATGCCAGTGGTTATGGGATCGGCGCCGTCTTAGCGCAACGCCAGCACGGACACGACCGCGTCATAGCCTACGCTAGCCGACTCCTGACAACTGCAGAGCGCAACTATTCGATTACCGAGCGCGAATGTCTTGCTCTCGTCTGGGCTGTTTCAAAGTTCCGCCCATATTTATATGGCAAGCCCTTCTCAGTAATCACAGACCATCATGCGCTGTGTTGGCTTTCGTCGCTCAAGGATCCTACTGGCCGGCTCGGTCGTTGGGCTCTCCGACTACAAGAATATCCCTACACAGTGACGTACAAGTCGGGACGCCAACACCAGGACGCAGATTGCCTCTCTCGCTACCCAGTCGAAGACCCGACCTCTACGTCTGAGCCTGACACCGACGCCTGCGTTCTCTCTGTTTTTCCTCTGGTCCATGTCGCCGACGAGCAGCACCGTGACCCGTCCTTGCGTGTCATCATTGACCGCCTGGAATCTCCACTTGCCGACAGTTCCCTTCGCTTATTCACACTCCAAGATGGCGTACTCTACTGCCCCAACGTTCACCCCGACGGCCCAGCATTACTCCTTGTGATCCCTAAACACCTTCGCTCGGTTGTTCTCCACGAACTTCCGAACCTCCCCACTGCCGGTCACCTCGGTGTGTCACGCACCTACGACCGGATCCGCCGACGCTTCTTTTGGCCTGGGCTTGCTCGCTCCGTTCGAAGATGCGTAGGTGCGTGTGATAAATGCCAGCGACGCAAGACACCATCGACGCTACCTGCTGGGTACCTACAACCAATCGACATTCCCGCGGAGCCATTCTTTCGGGTTGGTTTAGATTTACTTGTTCCCTTTCCTCTTTCTACCTCTGGGAACAGGTGGATCGCTGTGGCCACAGATTACGCCACGCACTACGCCATCACCCGAGCGCTCCCTACAAGCTGCGCCACAGATGTTGCCGATTTTCTTTTACGCGACGTGATTTTATTACATGGAGCTCCGCGACAACTTCTCACAGACCGTGGCCGGACATTCCTGTCAAAGGTTATCGCGGACATCCTGCAGTGCTGTGCCACGAGGCACAAGCTATCCTCGTCATACCATCCGCAAACTAATGGCCTCACGGAGCGTCTTAATCGCACTCTCACAGACATGCTCGCGAAGTATGTCTCTTCAGACCACACAGACTGGGACCTCACTCTGCCGTTTGTCACCTTTGCCTATAATTCCTCGCGCCACGACACAGCCGGCTATTCCCCATTTTTCCTCCTGTTCGGCCGAGAACCAGCACTGCCCCTTGACACAACTCTCCCTGTTCACGCGGCACCCACCAGTCAATATGCACTTGATGCCGTCGCCCGCGCTGCTCACGCAAGGGAAATTGCCCGTGACCTCCTTTTGAACTCCCAAGAGAGTCAAAGGCGTTTGTACGACCAGCGACACCGAGACGTGCACTTCCCGCCTGGTTCTTTGGTGCTTCTATGGTCTCCGTCGCGTCAGGTCGGCCTGTCAGAAAAACTGCTGTCGCGTTACACACGCCCCTACCGAGTGGCTCATGCCGTGACTCCCTTCACATACGAGATCGCCCCTGACGCCCCATCTGCTTCCTATTTCAGCGATGTCGTGCACGTTACACGACTGAAGCAGTATCACCCTCCCAGTGATGACATTTAGACGCCCTGGGACGTCGCTTCTGCCACCGGGGGATTATGCTACACGCGTGTGGTATTTGATTGTTTGACCGAGACGCGCGGGCGCCATCACTCGAGAAAAGAAAAGGAAGAACGAGCTGGGCTCCCGCTGTGAACCTAACCGGTCAGCGCTGCAACCGCTGTTGTAAATACATCCTGTAAATAGTTGCCCGTCTTACTGACTCGTTCTTCGCTTAACAATATCAAACGAACGGGCTTCGAAGAAGCTTTGCGATGGTACACACGTAATGAACGTCAAACCAGGTGGGAAAAAGGTGTCACGTGACATCACGTAAAATTCGCTGGTCCATGCGTGATTTTCAACCATATTGACATGTGATATCAAACAAACGGCCTCCGAAGAAGCTTTGCGATGGTACACACGTAACGAATGTCAAACGAGGTGGGAAAAAGGTGTCACGTGACCTCACGTATAATTCGCTGGTCCATGCGTGATTCCCAACCATATTGACATGGATATCAAACGAAGGGGAATTGAAGAAGCTATGCGACGGTGCACACGTAACGAACGTCAAACCAGGTGGGAAAAAGCTGTCACGTGACCTCACGTATCTTTCGTTGGCCCATGCGTGATTTCCAACTATATTGACATGGATATCAAACGAACAGGCTTCGAAGAAACTTTGCGATGGTACACACGTAATGAATGTCAAACCAGGTGGGAAAAAGGTGTCACGTGACATCACGTAAAATTCGCTGGTCCATGCGTGATTCCCAACCATATTGACATGTGATATCAAACGAACTGGCTTCGAAGAAGCTTTGCGATGGTACACACGTAACGAATGTCAAACCAGGTGGGAAAAGGGTGTAACGTGACCTCACGTATAAACTGCTGGTCCATGCGTGATTTCCAAATATATTGACACGGATATCAAACGAATGGGCTTCGAAGAAGCTTTGTGATGGTGCACACGTAACGAATGTAAAACCAGGTGGGAAAAAGGTGTCACGTGACCTCACGTATCTTTCGCTGGCCCATGCGTGATTTCCAAATATATTGACATGGATATCAAACGAACGGGCTTCGAAGGAAGCTTTGCGATGGTACACACGTAAGGCTCATTCACACCGGCGACTGACAGGGGTCGCGCGACCACGTTGGTCGCAAAGCGACCAGTCGCAAATGGTCGCAAATGGTTGCTTTTCTTTAAAAGCGACCATTTTGGGTCAGTCGCTCACTGCTCGATTTTTCAGTCGCGCGACTACAGTCGCATAACAGCTGAACCAATCAGATGCGAAGGAACAGGACGTCGGTATACGCTGACGCTTATTTTACGCAGCGATGACATTTCAAGCAGACGTGAACGGCATATCGTGAGACATTTCGGTATAGCGACTCATCGGTCGCATTTGTCGGTGTGAACATCAGTCGCCTTAGGTCGCTTTTTGGTCGCGAGTCGCAAATGGTCGCGTGACCTCGTCAAGTCGCCGGTGTGAATGAGCCTGTTATGAACGTCAAACCAGGTGTGAAAAGGGTGTCACGTGACCTCACGTATAATTCGCTGGTCCATGCGTGATTTCCAAATATATTGACATGGATATCAAACGACCGAACTTCGAAAAAGCTTTGCGATGGTACACGCGTAATGAACGTCAAACCAGGTGGGAAAAAGGTGTCACGTGACTTCACGTATAATTCGCTGGTCCATGCGTGATTCCCAACCATATTGACATGGATATCAAACGAACGGGCTTCGAAGAAGCTTTGCGATGGTGCACATGAAACGAACGTCAAACCAAGCGGGAAAATTGTGTCACGTGACCTCACGTATCTTTCGCTGGCCCATGCGTGATTCCCAACCATATTGACATGTGATATCAAACTAACGGGCTTCGAAGAAGCTTTGCGATGGTACACACTTACGTAATGAATGTCAAACCAGGTGGGAAAAAGGTGTCACGTGACCTCACGTATAATTTATTTATTTATTTATCACAATACCCACAGCGCCCGTAGGCATTACAGCGGGGGGAGAAAGAAACAAAGAACCAATCAATAAAGCAGGCAAAACAAAACATGTACCCGGAACACTTTCATACTGGCACATACACAAAAAACACTATCTTACTTCAGTGGGCGTATACAGTTTGAAAATACATCATTTGAAAAAATCGTTGCGACATCGGATGGTAACTTGTTCCATTGGCTTATGGTTCTGGGAAAAAATAACATTTTAAACGTTTCAGTTTTGCACGCTATTTCTTTTACCTTATTTTCATGGTCCAGCCGTTCAGAAACATAATCAGGCTTGAAAAAATATTTATCGGGGTCTATACCTGTTCGAGAGTGGAATATGTTGTGAAAAAATTTCAATCTTAGATATTTCCTGCGTTGCTGCAGCGATTCCCAACCGAGGCTTTCTTTTGCTCTTGGAACACTAAAATTCCTGGCATAATTTGAACAAACAAAACGAACGGCTATGCTTTGATATCTTTCTAAGCTGTTTACGTCACGTGCCTCCACGGATCCCACACAGCACACGAATAATCCAGAACAGATCAGACATTTGATTTCTACAATGATACCTTTGTCTCCAGTGGCAACTTTTTTGCATTTCTGCGCAGGAAACCTAGAACGCGGCATGCTTTAGTTGTGATGTGATCAATGTGACGGCTCCAAGAAAGAACAGGTGTGAAATAAACGCCAAGATGTTTGTGCTCCTGAACTGATAATATCGTGGTTGAATTTAAAGAGTAACAGAAGTCATGAGTTGTTCTTTTCCTCGAAAAACGCATATGAACGGTTTTTTTTTTCAAGTTAATGAGCATGTGCCACTTGTTGCACCACTCATTTATCTTATACAGGTCATTTTGTAAGACATTGCAGTCATAGGTAGTATTAATAGTCCTGTACAAAACACAGTCATCGGCAAATAGCCTCATTTGCGATGAAATTCCGGAGCAAATATCATTTATATAGATCAGACACAAAAGCGGTCCTATGACTGATCCTTGGGGCACACCAGAGGACACATCAACTTCACGGGATGTTTTCCCATTAAGCACAACTGTCTGTTTTCTTAAATTTAGGTATTCTTTTATCCAGTTAACAACCGTGCTGTTTATATTATACATTTCTAATTTTTCTATAAGTAAAGAGTGAGGGACAACATCGAACGCCTTCTTGAAATCTAGAAACAAACAGTCAACAGAAAAACCCTTATCGAAAGCTCCTGCTAAATCATGCGTTAACTCAAGCAACTGTGTTGTACAGGAAAATCCACTACGAAATCCATGCTGCTGAGGGCTAAGCAAAGAGTGCACGTTCATGTGACTCATAACATTACTGTAAAGTACATGCTCAAGTATCTTACAAGCAGCGCTAGTACGCGAGATAGGCCGGTAATTCAAAACACTACTTCGCGGTCCACCTTTATGCACAGGGACGACATTGGCAAGTTTCCAGTCATCCGGTAAAGAGATTTCTAGTAAAGATTTAGTAAAAATTACGCACAGGTATTTTGACACTTCCCGTGGGCACAAAGAAAGCAGTGCCGGTGACAAAGCATCCGGCCCAGTTGCTTTAGACGAATTCAGTGTCTTGAGAACGGCCTCTATTCGTAGTTGGTCGATCATGATATCGTCCATGGGCTCACCCAACACTGGGGTGGATCGCGCCACAGTGTTTTGAGTGTCAACACGAGCAGCATACACAGAACTGAAAAACGAGATAAAGCACTCGGCTTTTTCAATGTCGTTATGGACGGTAGCACCGTCGCTATAAAGGGCTGGTATTGATAATGTATCTTTATTGTTCATTTTAAAGAATTGCCATAGTTCTTTCGGTCTTTTCTGTATGCGCAGGTGGAACGTGCTGAAGTACTTATCTTTGGCTGTCTGCATAGCTGCCTTCATCTCTTCAGTTTTGTTTTTGAGTTTATCTTTAAGCTTCAACGAAGGGTTTTTCTTATAAGCACCGTAAAGATGCGCTCTCTGCCTGGCCTTACATTTCACGTGTCGCGAACACCACGGCTTAATTTTGCTGCGCCGCGCAGTCATAACCCATGATGGTACATATCTTTCACGCATCTCGAGCAACTTGTTCTTAAATACTTTCCATAGCTCTTCCATATTCATGAATTCAGCCTGTGTCTCAAACACATCGTAGTAGGAATCTAGAGCCAGGGTCATATCACTGACACGTGCTTTTTGATAGCTGTAGATACGCCGTGGACCACTGTTAGCAGCTCTCACATACTGCAAATTCATATCGCACAATACAGCTTGGTGGTCGCTTATGCTCGGCAGCACTGTTGTAGCACTCACCGCCTCTGGCGTGTTAGTGAAAAATAAATCTAAAACATTCTTTTGCCCTTGTCGGCTCTAGAACTAGTTGTGTTAACTCGAAGAGGCGACATATGTTCAACATTTCTTTACTTGACTGGCTGCAAGCGCTGGAACTGGGATCTGCTATAGACCAATCGATTTCTGGAAGATTAAAATCACCGCCTATAACTAGGTAATCAGTGCTCACTGTTTCCATTGCCGCGGTAAGCTCACCTAGAATATTAACTTTGCTTCCTGGTGGGCGATAGAACGAACATACCGATAATGACCTGCCGTTCTTCAATCTAATCTCTACCCACAACATTTCACTTTGACTGCATTCAATATTGTAACGTAGATCGTAGACGGAGACTTGAAAAAACAGACGCTTCTCTTTAATGGCGGACCAGAAGAAGAGTGTGCAGCCTACGCGCTTCTTCGTCTTTCATGGCGCCGACCTTTGCGCGCGCCATCCCGCGGTGCGGGAGCCCCACATCATTGTGTCAATTGCCCCCCGTCCGAAACGACGTCTCGGTCGCGTCAAAAAGTTCTTTCAGCCACCATAATAAATGGAGGTCCTCAGGTGCATCTTGGCGTTTCATGCGCACTACATGAACAACTTCAGCGTGAGGACGACGACGGAGCGAACCGGGGTCGGAACTGCAGGGGACGACTTCGTACGTTACGTCACTGAGGCGGCGTGTAACCTTGTAGGGACCGAGATACCGGCGGAGCAACTTTTCTGAGAGTCCACGGCGACGGATGGGCGTCCAGGCCCGCACGCAGTCGCCGGTATTGTAATGGACGTCGCGTCGACCCTGGTTGTATCGAAAGGTGTCGGTACGTTGTTGGCTCCGGATACGATGCCGAGCAAGCTGGCGAGCTTCTTCGGCTCTTTGCACAAACTCTTCCACGTTTTCGCTGGTCGGGCTATTAGCAGACACAGGTAGCATGGCGTCCAGTGTTGAGGTGACGTGGCGCCCGTATACAAGTTCGAACGGCGTAAACTGTGTAGTCTCCTGTACAGCAGTATTATACGCAAAGGTCACATAGGGTAAAATCTCGTCCCACATCCTGTGCTCTACGTCGACATACATGGAGAGCATATCAGCCAGCGTTCTGTTCAGACGTTCCGTTAATCCATTGGTTTGAGGGTGATAGGCAGTGCTCTTGCGGTGAGAAGTATGGGTCAGCTGGAGAACGTCCTGCATAAATTCGGCTGTAAATGCTGTACCGCGATCCGTGATGAGAACAGACGGTGCACCATGTCGTAGGACGATGTTGTGGACGAAGAACTTGGCCACTTCATACGAGTTGGCTTGCGGAATAGCTTCGGTTTCGGCATACCGGGTTAAGTAGTCGGTAGCGACGACTATCCATCTGTTGCGCGAAGAGGTCACTGGGAACGGCCCAAGTAGAACCATTCCTATTTGTTGGAACGGTGCTTGAGGAGGGTCCACAGGGTGGAGAAAGCCAGCCGGTTTAAAGGGCGGTTTCTTGCGACGCTGACAATCGCGGCAGGTCTTTACGTACCGTTGCACAGAAGAAAAAAGCCGGGGCCAGTAATACTTTTGTCGTATCCTTGCTAATGTCTTAGTGAATCCCAGGTGTCCCGCGCATGGCTCATCATGGCAGGCTTGCAAAATGTCTTGGCGCAGCGCCGACGGCCCGACAAGGAGGTACGTATTTGGACCGCTTCCGCAGTTTTTCCTGTAAAGGACGTTGTTGCGCAAACAGTACGATGATAAGCCGCGCAAGAGCGAGCGTGGTAAAACACCTTCAACTCCTTGAAGGTGCTCGATAGGCGGCAGCAGCTCAGGGTCAGCGCACTGGTGCTCAGCCATCTTTACGGCGTCGACAACGCCGACAAATGGCAAGTCATAGTCAGGGTCCGATGATGTCGTATGGAGCGGTGCGCGTGACAAACAGTCAGCGTCACTGTGCCTTCTTCCAGATCGGTAGACAACGGCTATGTCGTACTCTTGTAAGCGTAGGCTCCAACGGGCTAGTCTGCCTGAAGGATCCTTGAGGTTGGCAAGCCAGCACAGGGCGTGGTGATCGCTGACAGCCTTAAAGGGTCTACCGTACAAGTAGGGTCGGAATTTACTAATTGCCCACACAACCGCTAAGCATTCTTTTTCAGTGGTTGAGTAGTTTTTCTCAGCCTTGGTGAGACTGCGGCTTGCATAAGCAATGGTGCGTTCCGCACCATCTTGCCATTGCGCAAGAACTGCACCGAGACCCGCATTGCTGGCGTCAGTATGGATTTCTGTGTCTGCGTTTTCGTCGAAATGAGCAAGTATTGGGGCAGCTTGCAAACGCTCGCGCAGTTCATTGAACGACTGCTGCTGCTCGTCCGCCCAAATGAAAGGCACATCATCGCGTGTAAGTCGTGTCAGAGGTTCAGCAATTCTCGAGAATCCCTCGAGGAAGCGTCTATAATAGGCGCACAAACCAAGGAAGCGTTGGACAGCCTTCTTGTCGGTTGGTGGTGAAAACTCGGCGACGGCAGCTAACTTGTCGGGGTCGGGTCGGACGCCTTTAGGACCAACGACATGGCCAAGAAATTTGAGCTCTTGGAACCCGAAGTAGCATTTCTCAGGCTTGATGGTGAGGTCGGCAGTACGGATCGCAGCGAGGACGCTCTCGAGTCGTGCGAGATGTTCGTCAAACGTGCTCGAAAACACGACGACGTCATCCAAATACACGAGGCAGGTTTGCCATTTGAGTTCAGCAAGCACGGTATCCATCATCCGCTGAAAGGTGGCAGGTGCGGAACAGAGACCGAAGGGGAGAACTTTGAAGTCATAAAGCCCGTCAGGTGTCACAAACGCTGTTTTTTCACGATCCTGTTCATCAACTTCGATTTGCCAATACCCGGATTTAAGATCCAACGAAGAAAAAAACTTGGCATGTTGTAGACGATCCAATGCGTCGTCGATGCGTGGCAATGGATAAACATCGCGCTTGGTGACACGGTTCAACTTTCTGTAATCTACACAGAAACGTAGAGTGTTGTCTTTCTTTCTGACTAACACTACAGGGGAGGCCCACGGGCTTGTGGACGGTTGGATCACGTCGTCTTGGAGCATCTCTTTCACCTGCTGCTTGATCGCTTCCCTTTCCACTGGCGACACTCTGTAAGGATGCTGGCGAACAGGACGTGCGGATTCGTCCGTAATAATGCGGTGCTTTGTGATGGACGTGCGCCGTACTTTGGACGACGTTGAAAAACACTCGGCAAATTCATTCACGAGACTCAGTAGACGGTCTTTCTGATGGTCTGGCAGAGCAGCGTTAACGTGAATCCTTTCTTTTAGGCTGGGTAATTCAGATTATTGAGACGAAGCGATTTCCATTGTGCCAATGTCAGTAACATCAATGATTTCGCGAAGACTGTCGTTCCTCGTGGTACATGCCGATACTCGTTGCTAAAGTTTGTTAGCAACACGAGTGAACATCTGTTTCGCACCTGAAGAAGCCCTTTAGCTATGCAAATGTGGCGCTCAAGAAGCAGGGGGATGTTTGCCTCAGCAATTGCTTCGGCGTCGTCCTCCATGTCACATCGGACAAGGGTAAGCACGCTGCTCTTGGGTGGCATCGTGACGTGATCGTCGGCAACGTGAAGCGCGATGTCACGGTCGGTGTCATTACTGTTCGCTATGGCTTGTGTAGTAGCAAAGCTGACTCTAGACTCTTGCAGGTTGATGATGGCACCATTCGCCTGAAGGAAATCCATGCCGAGTATAAGGTCCTTTGAACATTCAGGAAGAATGACGAAGTCACCGATGTACGTGAAACCGCGAATGTTGACTCGTGCCGTGCACCGGCCCATTGGAGTTATGAGGTGCCCTCCTGCAGTACGAATCTGAGTTCCGGCCCATTGCGTCGAAACTTTGTTCAGTATACGTGCGAGATTCTGGCTCATAACAGACGTATCCGCACCCGTGTCGATCAACGCCGTGAATTCGTGGTCATCTATGGTAACTGGTACGTCGCAAGATACTGCCACCGAACTGCACTGATTTCTCTGCGTCTCAATTTCGTCATATCGCGGTCGTCGTAGTGGAGGTTCTTCAGCGTTCGCAACATCAGCGACCTCACCTCCGCAGGTCGCTGGACTCAGTTTTCCCGGGAAGCAGGGCTGGGTGAGCGACGCCTTGTAGCACTGGGCGTGAAGAGGGGGCTGGAAGACCTGTGTCGGGCGGGTGAGGGTGACCGTGTGTCACGGAATCGTGGGGCAAACGAGGTCCTGGCGTCCGCAAGGTAGGCTTCAATCTCCAGGGGGCGTTCGCCATTGCGCGGGCACGGCGCATTCAGTGAAAATCCACGGAGCCCAGCTCGGCGGTAAGGACATGCCCTGTAGAGGTGATCGGCTTCACCGCAATGAAAACACAATGGCCTCCGGTCTGCAGTGCGCCATACGTCGCTCTTGCGGGGTGGTCGTGCTTCAGCCATGAATGGCGTGCGGCGAGGCCTGAAGTCGCCAGTTGCTTGTTCCACAGCGTGCACACCATGAAAGTCCGGGACATCGCTCATACCGTGAAAAGTCGGGGACAACGAACTTCGCGCAACTTCCGCATACGACATGAGAGGCTGTGGCTGCCGTGTCTAGAGCTGTGGTGTCTCGCTTCGCTCGGGGACTTGGACTGCCTGCCTGATTTCCTCCCGAACGACCTCAGCCAGAGCGAGTCGCGGTACCGATGCCGGAGCCACCTGAAGCTTTTGGAGCTCATCTTGAACAACAAGCCTAATGAGCTCCCGCAAGGCGTCAGTATTGTCAAACGGTATAGCGAGAGGGTCACGCGATAGGGTCGGCACGTCGCGGTTGTACAGCCTTGTTCGCTGCTGCAGTGCCTTTTCCATTAATATGGCTTCCGCGAGAAACTCTGCAACGGTCTTTGGTGGATTGCGTATTAGGCCACCGAATAACTCTTGCTTTACACCGCGCATCAAGTGCCTTAGCTTCTTTTCTTCCGGCATGGACGGATCCGCGCGTCGGAAAAGTCGGCACATATCTTCCATAAACATTGCGACGCTTTCGTTCGGCCGCTGTACTCTCGCCTGAATTGCAGATTCAGCTCGCTCCTTGCGATCGGGGCTGGCATATGTGCTGATTAGCTGCCGTCGGAATTCGTCCCATGTTGATAAGACCGCCTCACGGTTCTCAAACCATGTCCGCGCATAGTCCTCGAGGGCAAAGTAGGCATTGCGTAGCTTGCGCTCCGGTGTCCAGCCGTTGAATTCTGCGACACGCTCGAAGTGATCGAGCCAGTCCTCAACATCCTCGAAGGTGTCCCCATGGAAGGATTTGGGGATTAGCGGGTGGTTAAGGACGACCGCGGTCGGTGCGGTTGAGGAAGAAGATGGAACTGATGTACTCATCCTTCTGACTCTGTTGGGTAGAGGCTCGTACTCAGGTGGCAGTCCTTGAAGTCGACGGCTTGTCTGTACGTGAACAGGAGTCAGCTCGACCGGACTTCGTACTGGGCTTGTAGACGGGGTTCGATCTGGAAGCGGTAGCATGTACCCAGCACCTCCACCAGAAAAATGTAACGTAGATCGTAGACGGAGACTTGAAAAAACAGACGCTTCTCTTTAATGGCGGACCAGAAGAAGAGCGTGCAGCCTACGCGCTTCGTCGTCTTTCATGGCGCCGACCTTTGCGCGCGCCATCCCGCGGTGCGGGAGCCCCACATCATTGTGTCAATATCAATTTCCCGGGAGCACATTGTCGCATCCACTAAAATAAAAACGCCTCCCCCGAAACGATTTCGGTCCTTACGGTAACAAACAAAGCCCCTGGGAAACACTTCATTATCCTCAACGTCAGCATCGAGCCAGGATTCAGATCCAAGAACGACAGTTGGTCTAGACATATCAACAAGGCTAGAAAATTCATCACATTTATTACGTATGCTTCTGCAATTCACAATAAGAAAAGAAAGCACAGACCCATCCGCTTTCAGTTCCTGTCAGTCTGCTTGCACAACTTGGTTTAGGGATTCATCATAGACGTATTTCACCTTATTTATATAAAGAGTAGCGAACTTAATGTTTACTTTGTCAGTCTTCACTCGATTAGCCTTAGCATAATCCCACAGTAGTTTCCGCTTTTTGCGCTCGCTCTCGGAAAAGTTCTCTGAAATACTAATATCTGAGCCCTTCAATTTTCTTGCGCTTGATAACACTGCCTGGTTTTCCTTAAACGAAAGGAACTTGACCATTATTGGCCGCTTCTTATTAGCATTATGCCTTCCAAGACGATGTGCTCTCTCTATTGATACGTTTTCACATTGAAGCTTCGACTGACAAATTTCTAAGATATGTTCCTCAGCCTTTTCGTACGTTTCGCGCTCATCATCTTTCACACCATAGAAAATTAAATTGCACCTCTTACTGTGGTTTTCAAGGTCATCAACCTTATCTACAAGTGCCTGTAGCTGAACTTGCTGCACTTCGCAAATCTGTTTGCATCCCTTGACGACGCTGTGCAATTCCTCAAGTTTAGTAAGTGTTGTTTCTAATTTAGTCATACGTTCGTTGAGGTCCGATATGGCAGAGTTACTTTCAGCTTGGTGTTTTTCAATAGCACCCAGTTTTTCTTAATTTCCTTTTGTCCGTCTAAAAGCTGTTTAAGAACTGAATCGTCGGGGCCTGGGTTCATCTGGACGTCACCACATACAAGTAACAACAAGAAGTAACATGCGAAACGGCGTAGCAACTTGAACCGATAGCGCCTACAAGACACAGGTCGAAAGCGGCAGGCATGAGCTCTCACACTCGCAAAGAGCACTGGGGGTGGTACCGGCAGAATGAGAATAGAATAAGTGTCGCACGTTGCATACTGACAGACCTGCACTAAGAAGAGCATTCGCGTGAGCGGCGCAGCCATAGCCGTGCCGGTACCACGCCCCAGAGGCAGACTGAGGTTCCGCTGTATTAGTAGGCTGTCTAGGCGACAAGCGATGTCCCAAGGTTCGTTGACTGGTATCGGACAAAGTCCAAGAGTAGCGGTGGTGTCCATTCCGTTGCAGATGTTGGTTCCATCGGCGGCTTTCCAAGAAGAACAGACGAGCGAAGATTCCTTGGCCGATGACGCAGGTTTCAAAGATCCGCCTTGCAAACTTCTTGAAAAGCACGGGCATGAAACCGAAGTGAGTATCACCTGCACAAAGAAGTGCATTCGCCTGAGCGGCGCAGCCATAGCCGTGCCGGTACCACGCCCCAGAGGCAGACTGAGGTTCCGCTGTATTAGTAGGCTGTCTAGGCGACAAGCGATGTCCCAAGGTTCGTTGACTGGTATCGGACAAAGTCCAAGATTAGCGGTGTTGTCCATTCCGTTGCAGATTTTGGTTCCATCGGCGGCTTCCCAAGAAGAACAGACGAGCGAAGATTCCTTGGCCGATGACGCAGGTTTCAAAGATCCGCCTTGCAAACTTCTTGAAAAGCACGGGCATGAAACGGAAGTGAGTATCACCTGCACAAAGAAGAGCATTCGCGTGAGCGGCGCAGCCATAGCCGTGCCGGTACCACGCCCCCATGCAATTCGCTGGTCCATGCGTGATTTCCAAATATATTGACATGGATATCAAACGAACTGGCTTCGAAAAAGCTTTGCGATGGTACACACGTAATGAACGTCAAACCAGGTGGGAAAAGGTGTCACGTGACCTCACGGATAATTCGCTGGTCCGTGCGTGATTCCCAACCATACTGAATGGATATCAAACAAACGGGCTTCGAAGTAGCTTTGCGATGGTACACATGTAACGAACGTCAAACCAGGTGGGAAAAAAGGTGTCACGTGACCTCGCGTATCTTTCGCTGGCCCATGCGTGATTCCCAACCATACTAACATGGATATCAAACGAACGGGCTTCGAAGAAGCTTTGCGATGGTACACACGTAATGAACGTCAAACCAGGTGTGGAAAAGGTGTCACGTGACCTCACTTATCTTTCGCTGGCCCATGCGTGATTCCGAACCATATTGACATGGATATCAAACGAACGGGCTTCGAAGAAGCTTTGCGATGGCACACACTTGCGTAATGAACGTCAAACCAGGTGGGAAAAAGGTGTCACGTGACCTCACGCATAATTCGCTGGTCCATGCGTCATTCCCAACAATATTGACATGGATATAAAACAAACGGGCTTCGAAGAAGCTTTGCGATGGTACACACGTAACGATTGTCAATCAAGGTGGGAAAAAGGTGTCACGTGACCTCACGTATAATTCGCTGGCCCATACGTGATTCCCAACCATATTGACATGTGATATCAAACGAACGGGCTTCGAAGAACTTTGCGATGGTACGCACGTCGCATACTTCAAACAACGTGAAACAGAGTCACGGGACATCACGTATTATTCGCTACGCTCGCATGGGTCATTCCCAAACATACTGACATGGATATCAAACGAACATGCTTCAAAGAAGCTCTGCGTTTGTACCCATACAAAGCACGTCAGACCACGTATGATGCAGTGCCATGCGACCTCAAAAATTTCAACAGCCATTGGGTGATTCAGGAACATACTAATATTCATATAAACAAAGGGGAATCGAACAGACACTGTTACTGTTGCCACGTTAAATGACGGAAACGGAGAACAAAAGCCCGTAACGCGACTTCAGGTAACTCGGCATCGTATTTGACTGACTGATGAACCGATTGACATGGATATCATGGCAAAAGGAATTGACCTTGAGAGCACGTGGTAGCCATAGAACCTAATCGGTAAAGCTTGGCATAATTATTTTTTTTTTGTTTCCTCGCCCACGCACAGGAAGACTGAAATATGTGCCCATTCTGGTTTCGTTAGGTGCTCATAACACATTAACGCTCCAATTCGAATTGTTGTAAAGTTCTCGTTATTCGGAATGCTGAGCTGATTTGCGCGTAATTAGTGCGCACTGACTGAACTGGAAGAGATGGTTACATTTATTTTTTTATAAGCGAAGCTTTTTAAGCCAGCCGTAATTGGTCGTGCGTAGCCGTGGTAGCCATGGCAACCCAAAGAAGGAGGAGACGGTCTCCTCCTCGCAGCTCCCTGCTTTTCTGACCTCCGCCTCTCTTCTCTCCGCGGCGCGCTGAACCAGGAGAAAAAAAATTACTCCATCTCCCGCTAAAGGAAACCATGTGTGGATGCGAAGCTGCGGGGAGATGGTTAGCTTGAGCGGGAGATGGTTTCCCGTCCCATGTCAAGGTATATGTACTCGCCACAGAGTCAACGAGAGTTCTGCCGCCGTCGTGGCAGCTCTAAGTTTTATCTCCCCGGTGACGTCACGGCCAAGCTGTGGCTGGTCGAAACCTGCCTAGCCGACGCCAGAGGTGCCTCCTGCATTCACGAACACCGTGAGCGTTCGGCGCGAACTCGGGGACACGGAGAAACGCGGGCGGCGTCGGCAGCAGCTCTGCGCGTTGCCTCGTTGGTGCTGCTGCAATTTCTTTCTCGCCATTCGTTGCGCAATCCGGAGAGGAGAGGAGCGTCGAAGAGGAGAGGAGGAATGCCGAGAGGAGAGGAGATGAGACAGGGAGAGGAGGGGGAGGAGGATGCGCATGCGGAGTAGGAGTGTGGACGCACGGCGGTTGGATGGATGGAGGGAGGTATGGAGGGAGGGAGTGACATAGCCCCGAGCATAAGATGCTCCGCATCTAAAAAAGGCGAAAGCTTGCACTAGGCCGCGCAAAGCTCAAGACACGGCGAAGCTGGCCGATTGATATCGAACGGCTAGCCTCCAACGCGTTCGGCGGCTGCAAGCAGCAGCGTTCGTGGCACTGTGCCAATCTTCGTTAGCCTGCCTGTGTTTGTGGCATGCCAGGAACGCTGTCACTCGTAGGCGCCAACGCGTCCAGCGCTAGTCACGCGATATGTCGCCAACGCGTTCGGCGTCGGCAAGCGACAGTGTTCTTCGCACTGTACAAAACTTGGTTAGCCTGCGTGCATTTGGGGTATGCCAGGAGCGCTGTCGATCGTAGGCGCCTACGCGTCCTGTGCTAGTCACGCGAAATGTCTCGAACGGGAAGGTACCTCCGAAAATGATCGCTCGAGAATACCTTCCTACATGCGTAGTTAAGTTAAACCAAGTTAAGACCTAGCACCACGGAAGTTCTTACCTAGCAGTAGCAGCCAGTAAGCTTCGCTGTGCCTAAGCTTTGCGCAACCGAGTGGAAACTTGCCTCATCTTTTTTTGTAGCCGAGTCAGGATCTTTCTGTTGCTCAGTACATGCTGCATAAAAGTGTTCTTCCTAGCATCAAAGAAGCCCCCGAATACACGCAAAATTTCGGCGTGACTCGCCGCTCGAGGAGGAGGAGGAGGAAAAAACTTTATTCTGACAGGGCATTTGGGACCTCCCAGGTCCCCTGGGTCCCCGCGCGACCCCACCGCACTGAAACGTTCATATTTAACATGTCCATGACCCTAGCAGCCCGGATGGCGGCGATCTTCTGCCTTGCCGGGTCCGTGGAGCGCAGTGAGGTCTCCCAGTCCTCCCCGGTTTGGACTGGTGTCGGCCCACCGGGGGGAGGAGAAGCCGGACAGGCCAGGAGTACGTGGGTGAGGTTTGCTTTCGGCGCATTGCACATAGGGCAGGAAGGTGGGATGGGTCAGTAGTGGGAGAGGAGGGATGGGGTAGGTAGGGTGCGTGTTTGCAGACGGCGCCACAGGTGTTGCTCCCTGGTAGTGAGGGAATAGTCGGGCGATGGGTATATTTGCCTCTCGGTGCGAGCATTCGCGATGAGCTCAGCGAAGGTACGCGCACGCTCCCTCGAGAAACTCCCCATGAGGTCCGCCTGTGCCCGGTTTCTCGACCCTCGGGCTAAAGAATCGGCGGCCTCATTGCCGGGGTTTGCCGAGTGCGCGGGCACCCAGATGAGCTCAGCACTGCGGGAGAATTGGGGGGGGGGGGGGGGCGTTCTGGGTCAGTATGTGGAAGGTTGCAGGGTGAACTCTGCCCTTAGCATAAATTAGCAGTGCAGTTTTAGAGTCACTCAGGATGTAGGTAGCACTGGAGCTGCCGAGCGCTATCGCTATAGCGATCTCTTCCGCTTCTTCTGGGTCCGTTCCCTGGGGTAGTTCCTTTATTAATGGAGGTGTGTTCAGTGTGTAAGCAACCGCTGTGGCTCCGTGCTGATCGCATGCAGCATCTACCCATATTGCGTTCTGTTCATCGCCGTACCGTTTATGAAGGGGTGCTGCTCTGGCTTTCCGTCGCTCGCGGTTTTGGTCGGGGTGCATGTTACGAGGGAGCGGTCGAATGCGTAGTGTTTGACGAATTTTCGTAGGAAGGGCTTTTAGGCAGTCATGATTAGCAGGGATGCGAATTTCGAGTTTGGAAAGTGTATGCCTCCCGGTAGAGGTACTGGCTAGTCGGAGATATTGTCCCTGTAGGTGTGCTTCGGTTAGTTCTTGTATGGTGTTATGCACGCCTAACTCCCCCAGTCGTTCCTTACTGGTGCTTTTGGGCAGGTGGAGCGCAGCCTTGGTAGCTTGTCTGATTATAGAATTTATTGTTTGGGTTTCTGTTATATTGAGGTTGAGGTAGGGGGTATAGTACAGTACTCTACTCATGGTATACGCTTGTACTACTCGCAGAGTATTTTCTTCCCGCCGGCCGTGAGCTTTATTTGTTACTCTGCGTATTAGCTGCGTGGTAGCTGCAAGCGTGCTTTTTAGGCGTTCGATGGTTTCGGTATTTCTCGCATCTTGTTGCAGGTAGAGGCCAATGATTCGAATCGTGTGGACCTGTGGGACCACCCTATCCTGTAGGTAGATTCTAATAGGAGTATGATACGTTCTACCCTTTAGCGGGATCAACAAAAGTTCAGATTTTTCCGGTGAACAGGTGAGGCCTACCTTGGTGACCGCTCCCTGTATCACCATTGCGGCTGTTTGCAGTGTTTCTTCGATTTGGGCGTCCGATCCATATGTAGTCCACAGGGTGATATCATCCGCGTACAGGGTATGGTCAAGAAGGGAAATTTGCTGTAGCTTCCACGCGAGCGGAATAAGTACTGCGTTAAAAAGGAATGGGGACAGCACTGAGCCTTGCGGTGTGCCTACGGGCGCTAGTGTGTAGCGGCGTGTACGAAGGTTGTCTACGCACATGCTGGCCGTTCGGTTTTGCAGGAAAGCCTTTATGTAGTTGTATGTTCATTGGCCAACTCCTAGGTCTATCATGGCCTTTAGGGTGGCCTCGTGCGTGACGTTGTCGAAAGCCTTCTTGAGGTCAATCGCCAGTACCGCTTTAGTGTGCGCAGGTATGAGGGGGTCCAGAATAGCTGTTGTGAGTTGCAGCATGGCATCTTGCGTGGATAGGCCCGATCGGAAACCAATCATTGAGTGTGGGTATTGACCAGTGTCTTCCATGTGACCGTGCAATCTAGCTAGGATGACTTGCTCAAAGAGTTTGCCTAGGCTGGAGGTAAGGGAGATGGGACGTATATTTTCTTGGGTAACTGGTTTGTTAGGTTTCGGTATTAGTATGACCCTTCCATGTGTCCACTCCTCTGGCAGTGTGCCGCTCTGCCAATGCTTGTTGAAGATACCGGTAAGTTCTTGCAGGGAATTGTCGTCTAGGTTTCTAAGAGCAGCGTTTGTTATGCGATCTTCGCCTGGCGTGGTGTTGCTGAGTCTTTGAAGTGCTGCTCGGACTTCTTGTATAGTTCTGTCCCTGTCTAGTTCATTATTTGGTGGGCCGGCGAAATCCGGCAGTGGAGTGGAAGTGCCCGGCGAGGTGTGTAGGCTCTTAAGTTTCTGTAGTAGCACCTGTGTGTCGTATTTATGGTTGTGTGTTAGTCGAGCGACAAGAATGTGCGTTATAGTGTGTTGTTTACTTTTCATGGGATCAATTAGATGTTTTAAAAGATGCCACGCTCGAGCGGTACTGAGATTTCCTCTGAGACCCTCACATATCTGCTGCCAATTGTGTCTACACAGCTGTTGGCTGTAATCCTGAATTTGCTGTGCCAGCTCAGATATCCTGCTTCGGAGCTTTTTGTTGCGTTTTTGCTTAGCATATCTTTTCATGCGCTTCTATCAAATGCGCCAATTTTGAGTCCATAACTGGGACTTGCTGTTCTGGGCTATATTCCTTGGTGCACGCCGCTTGGTCCTCGAGGACTTGTGCTGTCCAGGTTAGCGCATCCACCGGCCCTGTTTGTTGGTTTGTTTCCTGCCGTTTTCTAAATGTATCAGAGTTGATTAATTTATGATCTATTCTTTTCCGAGACGCTTGGGGACCTGAGACTTGAACTTCGATAATATAATGGTCACTGCCTAAAGTATGTGTTGTTCTATTCCATTCAAGGTTGATGATGCGACTGCCCATCGTGAGATCCGGACTTGTGTCCATCATTCCTGTTGTACCTTGTCTGGTGGGGCAGTCGAAATCATTGTACACGGTGAGCTGGGACTGTTGAGCTTGTGTCATGAGAGCCTCCCCTCTGCCAGAAGTTTTCTGGTATCCCCAATCGATGTGCGCGCAATTAAAGTCTCCGGCCACTATTATTGCTGTTTTATTTGCCGCTGCGGTAATTTGCGCTATTAGGTGAGCGCAGCGCGTTGCTGCCATACTTGGCGGATTATATATATTGGCGATGAGTAAGGAATCCTGTTGAATGTCGAGTGGGATAACTTCAAGGACTACGTTTTGTACTATGTGGAAGAATGAAAGTTGCGTATGCCTTATGAACCGCTTGATAAAGGTGGAGACAACCGGAGTAGTATCATTTGGTGAATGATAAGCAGTATATCCTGGGAGTGATATGCTTGTTTTAGGGTCCTGTAGCAGAATTAGGTCTGGTGGGTGTTCCTCATTTAGTATGAGTTGGATTAGCGCTTCTCGCTTACGGCGTATGGTGCGACAGTTCCAGTGCCAGAGTTTTAAAAGGGGAGGAGTCTTAGAATTAGATGAATCACCTGCCATTTTGCTGCCCAGACGTTTGGGAAGTGGAGGGGGGATGAGTAGTATGGGGTAGGGGCACCGCCTGCATTTGGTTGGTTGCCTCCGCCACCATTAGCCCCATCTGTGTCCTGAGCTGGGTACAGAAGGTATCTAGCTTGTTCTCTAAAATTTTGAAGCGTTCGTTAATGAGGCTGTCGATCTGAGCTTCGAGAGTTGGGAATCCAGCCTCGAGTGCTTGCAGGCGCTTGTCTACGAATTGCTGAAATTCATCGCGCATCTGCTGTTGGAAGTGTGCTAGTTTCGGTGTTAATTTTGCCTCAAGTTTGGCTTCAAACTGAGCCTGCATCTCAGCTGTTTTGTCTGATTGCTCCAGCTCTGTTGTTTTGGCTGATGGCGGAGGAACGTCTTTTCTTTTCTTTTTTGCATGTGGGGTGGAGGTTGAGGTTTCAGCGGGAGATGAACTCTGGGTGTCTAGGGGTAAAGGGTGACCAGTGGGTGGGTGTGAGGGTTGGGTGATGGTTTGGGTGATGGGTGGGGTTGGGTGATGGCCTGTCGCAAGCAGCTTCTTACCTCCTCTCGAAGACGGATCATCTCCTCGTCCCGGGGGTCTGGTTTGCGCACGATTCGTTCTGCCCATGCGAGCTCCTCGGGGGCCTTCGGGGGCCTGATGGATTCCATCTTGGAAAATCTTCTGGGTGTAGCTGCCGTCTTCCGGTTGTTTCCCTGTTTCTGGTTGCTTCGTTGTTTTTTGTCGCTTCGTTGCTTTACACCATCCTGTTCCTGTAAGGTGCTCTCCGCCGCACAGAATACATCGGGGCACGCACTGACGTGTTCTGTCTTCGCCGTGATCTTCGCCGCATCTTGGACATCTCGGTATTTTCAGTTCTGGACACACATAATATCTGTGTCCTGGGGCGCGACAGTTCGTGCAGGCCTCTGGTCGCACCCTATATGGCGTGCACAGGTGTACTCCCCCATAGTAGATGATTCTACGGGGGATGGGTCCCTGGGCAAAGGTTATAAGGATGGATTTAGACTTGCCCATGCGTCTTGCTAGTAGAATACCTGCTTCCAGATTTCTCACTTGTAGATCTTGCAGAAGCTCTTCTTCCGTTTCATCCCAAAAAGCATTCGATGTCACGCCTCTTACTGTGTCCGCTGCAGGGACTATGTACGCTGCCACACCATACGCTTTTGCGTTTAGGGTAATGCTTCTGATTTTAACCAGGTTAAGGGCTGCTTCCTGGTTAGTGGTGGCTACTGTGCACGTGTTTTTCATTGGGTGCACGCGTAGTTGCACTTCTGCTCCCATCGGTATCTTCGCCGTTTCGCAGAGGCAGCGGAGCAGCTGCGGCTGTATGTTGGGTAAGAATAGGCCTCCCTGTGAGCGGAAAACTACCTTAATCGCATGTTGTGGCAGGGGAGCCATTTGGCGACTTTTGCGCTTGACTTGCTGTGTTGCACGCAAGTGCGCCGGGTTTGGGCGGTACGTCAGACGCCACGTCGACGCGGGGAGCGTTTCGGGGTGTTCCTCAGATGCCTTCTATTTTCCGCGTACCCCGTTTGTATCTTCCATTCGGGCTTTTGACTGTGACTTGCCTTGATAGGTTCCGATGATCTTAGTCAAGTCTGCTGGGTCGTAGTCCTCTTCTCGGAGGGTAGTTCCTTCGACTTGTACTTCCATCATCGTGGGCTGCCGGTGATTCGCCGAGCTAGGACTCGCGCCTGGCATAGCGCGGCCTGTACGGCGTGTCAGTCTTCTCTGTCCAATAAGTCACGTTTGCTGGGCGATATGGTCGCCAAACTTGGTGAGTGGCCTCCACTCACCTTCGGGTAGCTACACGGCTAGTTTCTTGAAAATAGAGGACAATTTACCAGAAGGGCAGCATCGGTCTCACGGAGCCGATGTTGCATGCGTCCGCACTCGCCCGTTACCTCGAGGAAAGAGCGCCGCTCGAGGCACTTTGAGTGTATTCTCGAGCTTCTTACACGCTCGGAAAAACATTTTTATGTAGCACGTATTCAGCAACAAAAAGCTGTATTTGCAGTTTTTCATGTTGCTCTATAATTTTTTCATTGAAACTATTCAACTAATTTTTATGTTTGACAAGTTGAATAATTAATACTAATTATGTAATTAGGCAGAATGCAAAAATAATTTGAGTATCTCCGAGCGACGGCAAGCCAGATTACCTTGGTTCTCTCCACCAAGGTAACATTTGCATATGTTTAAATCTTAGGGCATGATAGTTGCGACACCCTGTATCGTATACTTCCTTTCCGGCAGAACGGACTGTACGGTGCTCAGCAACTTAAACGCCATAATCGCACCGCATGACGGTTACCGCTTTTTGCACCATCAGTCAACAATGTGTGATCACGGGGTATCAAATTCGTCAAAAGGCTCTGGCTATCATCGCTAACAACAATGTTTCAACTCGGTGGACCGAGGGCTCATAGATGGTGCAAAAATCGTTCGCAGCGATGCCCTCGGAGCGTTACCTTTCAATCGGCGAGCACTGTACCTTCATCGTTACCTCTGCGTGCAAGGACACCGTTGCTTACCCGCCGGGATAGCTCAGTCAGCTAAGGCGTTGCGCTGCTCAGCACGAGGTAGCGGGATCGCATCCTGGTCGCGGCGGCCGCATTTCAATGGAGGCGAAATGCAAAAACGCCCGTGTGCTTGCGTCGCAGTGCACGTTAAAGAACCCCAGGTGGTCAAAATAATCCGGAGCCCTCCACTACGGCGTGCCTCATAATCAGAACTGGTTTTGGCACGTAAAGCCCCAGAAAGAAGAAGACATCTTTGCTTGTGATTTTTCACTCGCCGCGGTGCACCCAATAAATATGGGTTTGCGCTGCTCAGCTCGAAGTCGCGGGTTTGACCGCGCTTTCGGCGACCGCATTTCGAAGGGGCGAAATTTGACAACGCTCGTATACTTAGATTGAAGTCCACTGTCAAAAACGCCAGGTAGTCAAAATCATTTCATTATCGCCCACTACGGCATGTCTAATAACTATATCATGGTGCTGCACGAAAAACCCCATATTTAACCTAACTCTTTATTCTCTTTTGATCTGCCTGGAAGCCATGTGCCCAGTTAGTGCTCGCTCACTACTCTACTAATTCAGTTATACTGGGACGGCTGTAACTGAAATGAAACACAGCAAAATGTATTGCTGTTTATTATAAAAGGGTTTAAAGAAATACGGTAATTGAATTACAGAAATTTGTTTATAACCAGAGCAGCACTCACTGAGGCAATCTTTGTCATCGATTAAAGATGGCCTTCACATGTCGCAACAGTTCAGTGCGGCATCCAAAAAGGAAAAGGTGTGCTCGTCGTATGAAGCACAGTCCACACTTTGTACTCGCCGCATGGAGTGTACGGCTGCCTCGATGAGCATGGCCCGTCGGTGGTCTTTCTTTGTCATGCCTGATGGAGTTGTGAGCAATTCTTGGTGGCGCTCGCTCAGAAAAGCTTTAACATGCCACTTGAACTTTGAAAACATCTCTTCAATAGGATTAAAGAAGGGGCTGTAGGGTGGCAGATTCTTCACACAGTGTGTCATGCTTGCGAGGGTGGCGTTTTCAGCGCGATGGTGGGCCGGTGCATTGTCAAAAATGAATACGGCGTGGCTGGTGGGGTCATTTTGTTGAACTTGCTTCGAGGCTTCAGCAAGAAATTCATTGAATACTAGCCAATGAACTTTATCTACTGCCTTCCAGAGAATTAATCCATCTGCAGACATACACACTAAACATTTTAACACTCTTCAGGGTGTAAATCAGTTTGTCGCCAGACGGACACCCTAAGGGTGCTGTTTCCTACACCCTACAGTTGGGGTGCTATTATAGCACCCTAGAGGAAGGGTGTCCAGCAAAAATTATGAAGGCTGTTAGGGTGTTAGTCCTCATTAACACCCATTTTCATAGGTGTTGAAAGGGTGTACACCCTTTTATTTCTACAGTATACGGAAGGCAGGCTCAGCTGTACATGCCTTGAATTACCACTATATAGAGCGATCCACGCATAACTCGTGTGTGCCAGAAGGTTCAAGTTCAGCTACCAAACACGGCGTCTCATAGCCAAGCTTGAAGCTTCGATAGACATATACACAACATTTATACGTGGGGATCACAATATATATTAGTAATTCAGGGCCAAACCTGTCTTCACTGCACAAATGCAACCTAGCAAACTATAACTTCGGAGCGTGTATATCTACATCAATGGTTATTACGATTTACATATCCATATAAAAGTAATACAGACCAGCAAGACGTTATTGATACTCCATTTTCCAGGAAAGTAAATATATTTATTCCATGCTAGAATACATATCAACATAATACATATATAACAACCTAAAACATGCAATCCCCCAATACATTTGTAAGTACATGAAAATTTACATTTCCTACAAAAATATTTTTTTTTCAATATAACTGATCAAATCTGTCGTATATACAGGGTGTTTCAGTTAACTTGCGACAAACTTTAAAAATATGCAAATGCTACGTAGCTGGATAGAACCAAGGTAATGTTTGCTGTTGCTTGGAGATACTCAGACTATTTTTTGTATTCCGCCTAATTAGATAATTAGACTTAATTGTGTATTCAACTTCTCAATTATTTAATTAGATGGCAAGGGTCAATTAGAAAATTGTATAGAGCAACATGAGAAACTCCCGATACAGCTTTCTGTTGCTCAATACGTGCAACACAAAAGTGTTTTTCCGAGCATGAAAGATGCCCGCGAATACACATAAAGTGCCTCGAGCGGCCAGTCGGACGACATTTTGCGTGTATTCGCGGGCTTCTTTCACGATCGGAAAAACAATTTTATGTTGCACGTATTGAGCAACAGAAAGCTCTATTGGGAGTTTCTCATGTTGCTCTACAATTTACTCATTGACACTTTTCATCTAATTATAATAATTGAGAAGTTGAATAAACAATTAGGTGTAATTATCTAATTAGACGGAATACAAAAAATATTCGGAGTATCTCCAAGTGACGGCAAACATTACCTTGGTTCTGTCCAGCTATGTAGCATTTGCATATATTTAAAGTTCAGCTTAAGTTAACTGAAACAACCTGTATATATGGTAAAACTAAAACAGCCTGAGTTTGGTGCCACTTAAAGGAATAAATTTTCAATATTAAATTTCAGGTACAAAAATTCTAGTTTTGGTTTGCAAAAGTCAATTAGGGAAGTACATGTAATGCAGAGCAAGCACACAAGAAACACACCTGTTAATTTGTACACCAGTGTCATGGCAAATCATTGTGAAAAGATGATTTGGAAAGTCGATTTAAAGCTTGACTGGCCCATATTTTATTTTTTATATACTGAAACAACGTATGTTTCACACATGAACTTGCTTTAAATAAGGTTTGATCCAGGAGCATCGAGATGAATTTTCGCTCCTCAACAAGGTTCCTTGAGCAAGAAATTTTTTTTTCCGCCTAAATAATTTTTTTTTCAAATATAGAGTTCTCTGATCTAAAAATGCTGCGTAGCAGATTTTCCTATTACAATTCTGGTTTTCTTAAATTTTGTAATGCGAAGCCACTGCATGGTCTGTTATAAAATATGTTGCTTGAAAATGCTTTTTTTTCTACTGCAAGACAAAAGCCTGAATATGCCACATTTATTACTGTTTAGGTGCGAAGTGCCGTATCAATAGGGGCCTTATGAAAACAAACCACTGTTCATTAAGGTACTCTACTGGCCACATGCGGATGAAGTTAATATACATTGCCGATTTCTAAATTAATGGTACTTGGTGCGATAATGGAAGATTAGGGCTTGTAGCAAATGAGTAGATAAATGAGCAAATAATGTCTATTAAATCAGCCATACTCTGGTTACTGAATGAAGCTTCAAATGTGTGAGTTCACATTTTTTAAACACAGGTCATCATGCATCAGCCAGTCATGCATAAATAAATGTTAAACATCGCACTTAATATTCTCCAACAAGAAATCATTGTATCAAACAGTATAAAAGTATTAAACAGCATATATTAGTTGATTCAAATTAGAATAAAGTGTACACATTTAGGCTGCAAAATTGGAAATAATGCAAAAAATCCCCTTTAGCTTTCATAAAAGCAAGAATACTGTTCATGGTTAACCACAAGGAACAGGGACTCCATTGTCTGAGCATCTTGACCATGAGTGCAGGAGATGGCTGTGCTGGAATCCTGCTTCCTGCATTAGCAAAATAAGAACAGAATCATGAGGGTTGACTACATTTCATTACGATCCTATACACTAGGGGGAATTTGATAAGGCAACAAGCTTCTGAAAACAACACTCCTAATTATTGTGACCGAACACAAGGCACAGCTTAATTGGGCATGACAAATGAAACGTAGGCAAAATTTCCAGTTTTCAAATTTAGAAACCGTGATCACTAAGTCATCGTGAATACAATATGGCATAGAAGCAAAAATGAATATACAGTAGCCTTTTCACTATGGAAAAAAGAGCATAAAATGTCAAGACTCTACCAACGACATCTCTCAGCAATGGGCATTTGTTCACGAGCATCGATGTGACCACAATATAAAACACAATATAAAATCTGCAATGTAGATGTGCATTACACTTCAGAAGCACTGCAGCAGAAGACTTCATGGGAGAAGACACATTAAGACTGCTACGCTCAAGGCATGAGAAAATAATTGTTTTTAACGAAACATTTATACACTACGAGACTAAGAGCACTATTGTAAAGAGAGAGTGCACAACATGCGAAAATGAAAAACCCCCAATTGCATTCTCACGTGCCCTGCATTACAGTAGCAAATCAGTACTTTCATCCATCCCAACAACGTACAACTCTCCACTGCAGCCTATAAGGCCGTTTCTGAATACTTAATTATTTTTATTTATTGTATATTTATTTACTGACTGAGTAAGAATCAGTGTTTCAGCACATTTCCCTGGAAAATATAGAACGTCCTGTCAACTATTTTTTGCCCTTGTTCCAATGCGTTAGCTCGGCAATACAGTGACAAGTACTATTCCCTTATTTATACTTACAATCCTTCCTGATGGTCTGAATGCCTACTTCGTGCTCTGAACAGTGACGTACGTCCTTCTACTCAGGTTATGTTGGCTTCCTACAATTTACGTGGTCCTTCATATTGTAGCTGCTCAACTAGAGCCAAAAATTTCCTGCTGTCTCCTAAAAGCACCATCTTTATTGGATAACATAGCCTACGTATCCCCCTCACTGGGGGGGGGGGGAGTTTATTTAAGGGCTGACCTATTTACTAGACCGCAGTGCCACGACTATTTCTCATCCTGTGTTGCCACTACATGCACGAGTCACAATGGCTGAAAATTGGCTCCCCGCCCCACCCTCTCCGATTCCAGGTCACTCTCTCTCCTAAATGTACATTTTGCCACCTGGAGAATATCCAAAAGCATTGCAGCCACTTGAAAAGTGCTCCTGTTAATCTTTTTTTTCTTCTCCTGTAACGGCTGTGTTAAATCAAACATTTTCGCGAATTTCTTGAGTAGCTCTCAGTAAACGAAATAGGCACATGGTTTGCTGGAAAGAGGTTTTCAACTACCATAAGAAGCCACGGTTTCTTGCAATTTCTTGAATTCCCTTGCAGTCTAGATAGCAATCAAGCACATTGATTTTGATACTGTTTTCAAAACAATAAGAACAGCCGAAATTTTGACGTTGTGATAATTATTTGAGAATTAAAGGTAGAGGAGTTTGATGCAATGAGCAATTAAGAAGCGCATTGCAGAGGGTAAACAAATATTCCTTTCCCGCAAATACATCGGTAGCAGCAGGGTAACTTGAAATGAGCACTGAATGCACAATACAGAATATGATGATGAAATGCCCCAATCTCTGAATATCTTTGCACAAATCAAAAACTTCATTATGAAAGGCAATGATGAAATTGCAAGTATATACTTCAGAGTCATCATATCTGCAATGTGCACTGTACCATCGGCAATATGTAAAAACTGCACACACAACTGCACAAAATATCAACCTAAGGCTACCAAAGGAGCCTCACAGTAATAAATGGAAACTTGCTTTAGAATATTAGACTACACGCCTATATCTACTTACAATGTTGTCTTGTCTGAAGGCAAACATAAGTTGCTTGCCCCTGATGGGTTTCTGATGGAGAGCACAAAGGCTGGGAATTGTGAGGCTGTCATCTGGATGACCTGCAAGAAATGATATTTTAAGTTCCGCATAAACAAATGCTACCAGAACGAGAGACAAGATCACTGGCAATAAAGCTGATTTTGGTTGGCAAGAGAAAAATCAAAGTATGGACTCGGTACAGCTTACTGAGAAAAAAAAAACAAACCTCATACCACAGATGTTGCAGTGAAAGTTTATTGCATTGAAATTTCCACACACATATACGCTAGCCTGCTCATACACTGTTGCCATTGCAGTGCCAGCGGTATTTCCATTGTGTATTATTTCTTTTAGTGCTCTCCAAGTTTATTACCAGCTATGAAAGTGGCTAAGTTGAATGTAATGACTAATCTTAGTGCCACATTGCAAATCTATACTCGATCACACTAGTGACATGTGCTACTATGCTGGCTATAAATAGTGTGAATGAAGCAAATTTGAACAATTATTGTGTTTTCTTGCCAATTCTGGCCAAACAGCACCAGTGAGTCATACAATTCAGTGGCAACTGCGTGGTAAATGCAGTAGGAATGCGTTAGAATGTCGCAACTCCTTGCAGGTCTCAAATTAATTATTTAAACCATGTTCACCACAATGCAAAGTGTTGTTCAACAGGCCACTTTACTCAAGTCCTGCTTTTTGGAGGAGCGAAGTCTCCCTTACGAAAATGTCAGATATGGACTGATATGAAAAAGGCCATATATGGGCATATTAAAAATTGGGCAGATATGGCCATATATGGCATATAAGGGTCATATATGGCCATATCTGCCCAATTTTGAATATCCCCATATATGGCCCCCTTATATGCTATATATGGCCATATCTGCCCAATTTTTAATATGTACATATATGGGATCCTTATATGCTATATAGGGCCATATCTGCCAAATTTTTATTATGCCCATATATGGGACATTTCTGTATAAGGCCACTTCTAAAGTTTTAGTATGTCCATATATCGCGCTCTTATATGCAGGGTGTTTCAGCGAACACTTTCAAAATTTATTTAAGGTGGCCTGTGGCAGATAACCCAATTCTAGTTAATGAGCTGGCCTACTCGAAGAGGCGGACATTACTAGCACAAAAAATTGAAATGCACAATCGACTATAATCAACAAAAATTCACTAATTCAGTTTTTAACTAATTACCTGATGGCCCATATTGCAATTTACAAATTGAAGCCGGGGAGTTCGCAAGGCGATCCACTTGGAACGAATTCTCGGGATGACACCAGTTTCGGGATATTAATTCGCGAACTTTGCGGAGAAATGCATTGGCGTTCCAGTTAATTTGGTGCTTCAATGCATAAAGCAACGATTTGTTAAGAAACTAATTGGAACGCCAATGCGTTTCTCCGCAAAGTTCAGGAATTTATATCTCGAAACTGGTGTCATCCCAAGAATTTGTTCCAAGTGGATCCGCCTCGCCAACTCCAAGGCTACAATTTGTAAATTGCAATATGAGCCATCAGGTAATTAGTTAAAAACTGAATTAGTAAATTTCTGTTAAATATTCGATTATGCATTTCAATTTCTTGTGGAAGTAACGTCCGCCTCTTCGAGTAGACCGGCTCATGAACTAGAATTGTGCTACCTGCCACAAGCAACCTTTAAGAATTTTTGAGAGTTCGCTGAAACATCCTGTATATGGTCATATTTGGAAATTCAATAAATTAAAATCTGTGTTTTTACATGCCAAAACCACAATTTTATGATGAGGCACACGCTGGTGATCGAGGCATTCCGAATTATTTTAACTCCCTGTGGTTTTTAATGTGCACCCAATGCATATGGCACACAGGCATCTAGTGCATTTCACTTCCATCGAAATGCCACCGCGCCCGGGATTCAATCCTGGGCTTTCAGTTCAGTAGAGCAACGTACGTACGCCTTAGCCACTACGGCGGGTCTGGAATTTTATATGAATATCTCCAGTAAAAAATTCCAACCAGCTATCAGCTTACAGTCTGTTGGCTAACCCTAATTTCAGACCTTGATGGTCTACTAGCCAATCGGCATACAAGTTTACAGGTCTACAAGCCTACAAGTCTACTACCTGTCTACTACCTATTCTACTGTTTGTCGGTATGGCATTGTACCGGAGACCACTGGGGCCGTATTCTGAAACGTTCGCCTAGGCGAAATCAGCATGCGCGCTGATTGGCTGGTTGAGCAAATTGAATGACGTCGGGCTCAACCACCCAATAAGCTCATCCAATTTTGCTGAAACAGCCAATCGGCGCACGCCTGAAAGCGAAAAAAGAAATTTCGCCTAGGCGAACGTTTCAGAATACGGCCCCTGTTCAAATGTGTATTGTTTATTAAATTGATGAATTCTGACTGTGATTGCATTACAGTCTTGCAGTCTTAATTAGAATATATTCAGTGCCTTTGAACACTAGAGTATGCCAGTCGGCACTTAAGATGGCTCACTGCATAAATATGCTCACCATTCCATCCAAAACTTCAGGTCATGGTATGTGTGTGATGTGGAAATCACATTTATAACATCTGAAAGCAATATGAACAGAGATAAAACTTTATTGCAAAGTTCACTACTACAGCACATTACCCAATTGCTGCAAGGGGTACCAGTGCACTGCTTTCAGTCTCTTTTCCATAACTTCCTTTGACACGGTGTCGTCCGCGTTGTGAAAACAGCTGCACAAACAAATGAACCATTATTGCCATACGACAGAAGACTAAGTACAATACTTGTTGTGTTGATTAATACACTGAGAAATGAGGAATTGAGCATAAACATTAAAAGACTAACAAGTGGTGAAAGCAGCACAAGTAATATTTATGACTGTTTTGAAGCCAGCTTTGTGGCTGGTGAAGGGCCAATTGGAAGCAAATGCATATTTTCAAGTAATTGTAGGCCAGGCATACCAAGCTGTTTTCATTACACAGATTCCTATTGAATAGCAGCCATAATCCCAACATAGGCCTTACTGCATACCTGCTTAGTTAATTAATAATAGTACACACCGTAAGTTGGCACATTATGAAAATTCACATATTTTCCCCCTCCCACACAATGACCACACTTAGAACTCAACACTGCAACCGGTGGCCTGGTTTTGACTTCGACTGATGATAATGGCCAGCTGCGGATGTCAGTGGCAGTACCAGCACTGGAGCTATCTAGTGCTATATGCACAAAGCTAGTATTTTTCCCTTTTTTTGTCAGTCTAGACAGGTCATGCCGCGCATGCATGGAGTGATCAGTCTGCTAGCGTGCCACATAAGGTCGCAAGCTAGCTACAGCACCCACTTCAAGCTCAAAGCATGATGATTTGTAGGGTTTATTGGCGCAAGGGCCAGATGTGGCCAAAGAGCGCCAAGTCGATGATCCGTGCTTCTCATGATATAGGATGAGTTAAATGCGAGGAGTATATGAAAAACGGCTGTATAGGGGCCTAAAAACATTCGCTGAAAAGTGTAAAATATACATGTGGTGCAATGTGTATGTAAAAGGGCCTCAAATTTATTCGCTATAAAGTGCGTAAAATACAAGTATATACATATTAAAAAAATGAAAGTGACTGATCGTGTCTGCGATGACAATAGATGTTTCACGAGATAGCGATGACCAGTAAAATATGTAGTGACTGTAGCATTAGTGCCTCATCAAAGGCCTTGAAGGCAAGGGCTGGGAGGCACGTGCTCTAGAAAATGGTTTCATTGCAGCTACGACCTCCAGGTGGAGGCTGTGCTACAAGTAGCCTGGCCAAATTACATGTAAGGTGTCAGTTTCTGTTAAAAAGTTTAATACTGTTTGAAAAGTGAAAAGAGGTTCATTGCTCAGAAAGAATGCTGGGTGTAACGGTATGTGTTGGAGATAGGCGGAGGGGAAGTACTTTTTCCTTTCTGCCTCTATTTCAGTGCATTGGATAAGAACATGAATAACTGTAAGCCTGTTGCCGCATTTGGTACAGGTCGGAGGTTCGCTTCCCGTCAAAAGGTAGGAGTGAGTGGCGTAAGTATGTCCTATTCTTAATCTACAAAGAAGCACTTCCCTATATCTTGCTGTTCTTTCAGATATCCAGTTCCTTAATTTTGGTTTGATAATGTGTAGCTTATTCACTACTGCATTATCCCATTGGTCCTGCCAGTATTTCCTCAGTTTATGGCGTAACAAAGGCTTAAGTTCTGTTGCTGGTATTGGTTTATTCATATCCGTTTCATTAAAAGCGACTGACGCTGCATTTTCGTCAGCTGCTACATTACCTTTTATGCCCCTATGGCCAGGTACCCAGCATAGGACGATGTTTTGGTTGTACTTTAAGGCTAAGCATAGTTGTGTGTATAGATCATTAAAAACAGGGTTCTTATGTTTTCGAAAACTCATTAAGGCTTTTACTACACTTAATGAATCCGTGAAAATGATGACTTTATTGAGATTTATTTGCATGATGTGCTTTACAGCTGAGAGTATCGCGTAAGCTTCAGCCGTGAAAATACTTGTGTTGGGATTTAGAGAACCGGATATGGAAAAAGAAGGCCCAAGAGCTGCATACGCGACACCAGCAGATGATTTGGAAGCATCTGTATAAAACTCAGTACAGCAGTACTTCGCTTGGAGTTCGAGGAAATGTGACCGTATGTGTGCCTCAGGTGCATCTTTCGTTATTTCGACAAAAGAGATATCGCACTCCATGGTCTGCCATTCCCAAGGCTGTGGTAGGCGAGTGGGAGGCATTAGAATATTTTCTGGGAGATGGATGTCTGTTTCTGCTGCCATTGCTTCCAAGCGCAGGCTCAAAGGAGTTCTAATAAGTGAACGGTTATGATAGAGTCTGGCAGCAGACAGGTCGCTAACGATGGAATGACATGGATGCTCGGTGTCTGATTTTACTTTAGTGTAGTATGAAAAACTTAAGAATGTTCTGCGTACATGTAAGGACCATTCGTTGGACTCGACGTACAGACTATCAACTGGGCTCGTTCTAAAGGCGCCTGTTGCCAGTCGTATACCGAGGTTGTGGACTGGGTCGAGAATCTTTAGCGCACTCCGAGTTGCGGAATGGTACACCACGGCTCCGTAGTCGAGACGCGATTGTACAAGACTATTATGCAGGCTAAGCAGACACTTCCTGTCACTGCCCCAGGTTGTCCGAGAGAGCAGCTTAAGGAGGTTCATGGTCTTCAGGCACTTTTCTTTAAGATATTTTAAGTGGGGAATGAAGTTAAGTTTTGTGTCCACGATAACACCTAAGAATTTGTGTTCAAGGCTGACAGTTAGTCTTTGTCCATTAAGGTTAATATCTGGTTCTGGTAGTACACCTCTCTTGTTTGAGAACAGGACACATGTGCTTTTTTGAGGGTTCAATCTAAAACCATTCTCGTCCGCCCACTTTGAGAATCTAGTCAAGCCAAGCTGTAGCTGCCTCTCGCAAATGCTAATATTGCACGACCTGAACCCTATCTGTACATCGTCCACATAGACGGAGTAAAAGAGTGTGCGAGGTAATATGGTGTGTAGGGAGCTCATTTTAACAACAAATAGCGTGCAGCTCAGTACTCCACCCTGCGGTACACCTGTCTCCTGTATGAATGGTCGAGAGTGCACGTTGCCAACTCTAACACGAAATGTCCTGTCAGAGAGATAACTTTCAATTGTCTCAGCAAGTTGCCGAGAATTCCCATTGCAGAAAGATCTCGAAGGATCCCGAAGCACCACGTAGTATCGTACGCCTTTTCCATGTCAAGAAACACAGATAATACAAGCTGTTTGTGGACAAAGGCATCCCTGATGTACGTTTCCATGCGCACAAGCTGATCTGTCGTCGATCTGCCTTCTCTGAAACCACATTGATATGGGTCTAGTTTTTTGTTTATTTCTAGATAGTGGACCAGGCGCCTGTTCACCATCTTCTCAAAAACTTTGCATAGGCAGCTCGTCAATGCTATAGGCCGATAACTATTTGCCAAAGAAGGGTCCTTACCCTGTTTCAAAATGGGAATTATGATGGCCTCTTTCCAAGCAGAGGGAATGTCACCGGAAGACCATACAGAATTGTAGAGACAAAGAAGAGTTTTTTGTGTTTCACACGGCAAGTGTTTTAGCATTTCATATAGAATGCGGTCAGAACCTGGGGCAGATTTGTTGCAGCTGTTTAGTGCTGCCTGAAGCTCTGCCATGCAGAAGGGTTTATTGTATGCCTAGCATTTTGTGCCTTTCCTTTCTAATGGTTGTCCTTCTATTTGCCTTTTGTACCTTTGGAATGTTTCAGAGTAGTGCGACGAGCTGGATATCTGTTCGAAATGTGCACCAAGAAAGTTCGCCTGATCTTCCATGCTGTCGCCCTGAGGATGCACCAAAGACAGCGAGTAAGGCTGTCGACCCTTTATTCTCTTCACTCTGTTCCAAACCTTTGTTTCATCAGTGTAAGAGTTAATGCCCGATATATACTCTCTCCAACTCTCTCTTCTAGCTTGTCGCCGCGTTCTCCGACCCTGGGATTTGACCTGCTTGAAGTTAACTAGATTTTCTGCCGTCGGAGAGTCCCGAAGTAAACCCCATGCCTTGTTCTGCTTCTTACGCGCTATTCGACACTCATCGTTCCACCACGGAACACGGCGTTTTGTGGACAATCCACTTGTTACAGGGATACATTTGGAGGAGGTGTCAAGGAAAAAAACCGTAAAATATTTAACCGAAGCGTCTATGTTTAAAACACACATGTCGTCCCATGATAAAGAAGCAAGGCTTTTGAACTTTTCCCAGTCAGCTGAGTCAGTTTTCCAGCGAGGAAATTCTGGAGGACATTCATTAGACATTGGTGTGCATAGAACTACCGGGAAATGGTCACTCCCGTAAGGGTTTTTAATAACTTTCCATTTAAAGTAAGGTAGAAGAGTAGGAGATGCTATACTAAGGTCTATTGAGGAGTATGTTTTGTTTGCCAGATTATAATACGTGGGCTCTTTCCCATTCAGAAGACATGCACCTGAAGAAAAAAGGAACTGTTCAATCAAGCGACCTCTCGCATCGCAGCGCGAGTCGCTCCATAGGTTGCTGTGTGCATTTAAATCTCCAAGCACAAGATACGGTTCAGGTAGCTGATCTATTAATGTTTGGAATTCTTGTTTGTGAAGCTGAAAATGCGGCGGTATATATAGGGAGCAGATGGTTATCAGTTTATTTAGAAGTACAGCTCGAACAGCCACTGCCTCAAGTGGTGTTTGTAGCTGTAAGTGTTGACAAGCTATAGATTTGTCAGCTATGATGGCTACGCCTCCGGATGATGCGAAAGCATCATCGCGATCCTTCCGAAAAATGACATAGTGACGAAGGAAGTGTTTGTGTTTAGATTTCAAATGGGTCTCTTGGACACACAGCACTTTTGGAGTTAGTTCATGGAGGATAAATTGGACATCATCGAGGTTGCGGAGCAGACCTCTGACATTCCACTGAATAATCAGTGTATCCATATTAAATAAATGTTGTGCTATGTGTCAAAGAGAACAAATTTGGTTTAGCTTACTGGGCCCTTTTGGGGTCCTGTAATTGGAGTTCTGTCTTTTCTAGAGCGGTCGACAGAATCGCGCCGCTCTTTAGGCGCCAACTGCGCCATCTGACTGGGTGTTGTGTCCATAGCCTCTTGCGAGGCACTGGACACGCGCTCTTGCGAGCGGTGTGTTTTCCGTGAAGGCCTTGCCTCGGAAGACGAGGCCTTGGGGCCCACCGTCCTGGTAGTTGATGGGCTTGTCTTGACCTCGTAGCTGCGCTGACTGGTGCCAGCACTAGCAGAGGCCTCCGCTGTGGTCGAGTTCGGGGGAGGTAGGGCAGCCTTCGCTGCTCCCACCGTGGGGGCGAGTGGCGGTGCCGCGCGCTCGCTATGCGTGGCGCTGGCGGCCGCCAGGTGCCGTTGTGGTACTGCCCCCCGACGTACCACTTCGGCGAAAGGTGCGCTCTGTGCAAATGTTGGTGAGACCCGTTGCCTTGCTTCTCTGAAAGTTATGTTTTCCTTTACCTTTATCGCAATTACTTCTTTTTCTTTTTTCCAAACTGCGCATGATCGAGAGTATGCAGGCTGGCCACCATTACAATTGCTGCAACGGAGCTCTGCCTCACAGTCATCTGCAGCGTGATCATTTATGCCACATTTCGCACAGGTTAGCCGCCCTCGGCAGCTCCGGGAAGCATGATCAAACCTCTGGCACTTACAACAACGTCGCGGGTTTGGGATGTATGGTCTAACTCTGATTTTGATATATCCAGTTTCTAATGTTTCTGGCAGCATGCTAGAGCCAAAGGTAACTATCAGGTGCTTAGTTGGCAGTTCCTTGTTGTCACGTCTGATCTTTATTCTTTGTACACTTATTACGTTTTCATCTTTCCATCCTTCCAGCAGTTCTTCTTCGGTCAAGTCCATCAAGTCAATGTCAGAGATTACGCCTTTAGCCGAATTCATGGTTCGGTGTGCTGTTACGCTGACAGGGATGTCGCCAAGTTGTACAAGGTTCGTTAGTTTGTCATGTTGTGCTTTGTCTTTCAGTTCGAGTAATAAGTCGCCACTTGCTAGCTTGGTGATTTTATAGCCGCTTCCAATGGTCTCTGTGAGATGCTTTGCTACAATGAATGGTGAAATCGTTCTTGCCTTCTTGTCAGGTTAAATCACTGTGAACAACGTGAAACTTCGGGAAAGTCTGAGTGCCTTTGAGGAAAAACTGGAATGTAGCATCGGTGCGCCCCCTTTTAGAGGGACGATCGGTTGAGAAGGGGTTGGAAGTTCCCATGAAATGTGTTATGTATTCGGCGACGATGCCAGTCACCCACCACCGAGCCCAACAAGGGGACAAGGCAGGGTATGTGGTGAAGCAAGCCCTACCGTGCCAACTGTACGTCGTCGCTATAACCACATATGTTATAACCAAGGTAGGTCATAGCACACCAGGTTAACCCTCGCCGCCAGGAATGTTGGAAGTTATCAGAAGAGAAAAGAAGACAGGAAAGACTACAAGTGAGAGGGAAAGACGAAGGTGTGTGGAGGGAGAGACAGGAAAAGGCGACTGCCGATTTCCCCGGGGTGGGTCAGCCCAGGGGTGCCGTCTATGTGAAGCAGAGGCCGAAGAGGTGTGTTGCCTCCGCCGGGGGGCCTTAAAGGTCCGAACACCCGGCATCGGCTCAACCCCCAGGATCCCCCTTTCCCAGACACGGCTAAGCCGCGCACGGCTACACGCGGGAGGGTCCAACCCCCATGTGCTCGGGTACGTGGTGTCGCAACTCACCAAACGCCTGCTGACGCAGACGCCCCTGCGGGGTCAAGCTCAAAGCATTTCAACATGCTTTGTAGAATGGCAGTCGTTAATTCAGAAGGTACTTCGGCGTCAGCAAAGTACACATCTGCCGTTAGAGATGGCCGCATGAAAAGCTGAATGCTACCAGCAAGGCAAGCAGGAATTTCCGCTGACCCAAGACTGATTTTTACTCGCAAGTTGAAGTAGCAGTGCTTTATAGCTCAGAAGCCTCTGGACAGCTGTTCTGTGTAAATTTAAATGATACAGAAGGAGGCTCGCCGACTTACAAGGAAGCAGGGCATTCCAACTACAAACTTCAATGGAAGCAGCGACTGGATGATGTGCTTCATGTGGCGGCATGGGCTTCATGAGTGTGCTGTGTAAATTTAAATGATACAGAAGGACGCTCGCCGACTTACAAGGAAGCAGGGCATTCCAACTACAAACTTCAACGCAAGCAGCAACTGGATGATGCGCTTCATGTGGCGGCATGGGCTTCATGAGAACATGTCAGCAGCTGCCTTCTACATACAAAGAATCACAGACTTTCAGTATTTGTGATCATTCCCTGGCACCGGGAGGCAAGTTTAGAAGGCTGCCAGTGGAACTGTTGTGTCCATTGGTCCTAGAGGCACGGAACATGATTTCTGATGACACTGTCATCAAAAGCTTCAAGAGAACTGGCATCTGAAGCTCAACTGACACCACTGAGACCACCTACTATGGGACGACACTACTGAAGTTTAAGAAACTGGAGGGCCAGCCAGAAGTGCAGATTTCTTAAGCTTAAATTCTTATTTGAAATGTATGTTTTCAAGGTTAGAAAATAAGACTTGTCCATTCTTGTAAGTTACACCTTTGTTTGATTCTTTGGTAGCTGGCTTTTCGACACAATCTTAGTGTGCCGTAGATTAGGCTGAACTAGGTCGCTGTGGAAATTAACTTAAGATTTTACCCTGCATATAACATAGCCTTCCACTTTCAGCAGGACTGGTATACTGTAGTGATTCCTTTCCCTTCATTTCTATATTCCATTCTTATCATCCACTGCACATAGCCAGCCAATCATGATCATGTAGGCAGAATGCTACCCTTACAACGCACAAGACAATTCCAATAGAATAATTACACTATCCCAGCCCTAGATGCTTTCATAAAGTGTTTATGTAGCACATGGGCATCATACATGAGCTAAATATTCATGTACCTGTCCACAATATTTTATAAATGCTGTAACCACAAGGAAGTTTTCACATATACTGAAAAGTTTTCACAGCTGAAGTCATGATAATGTTAAATTTGTTTAAATACATTGGCACTTCTGACCAAATATTAATGGCAAATCGACAATAGAATGGATTTCAATAATACTTTAGAGGGAATGTGGGTGGCCAGCTTCAAACTTGAGCGCCATGTGACATTAGCATAACTGCAGCATGAATGCATCCTGTGATGTATCCAAGTTTTTGTGATTGAGCCTACTTCAGCAAGTTGTCTGGGGGGATGTATGAGCTGAAGCAAGAGGCCAGAACAGGGACTGCTTGCATGAAGCCATTTACTGATGCGCAAACTTACCAAGCAGTAGAAAGGTACTTCAGGCTTCTAATTTGGTTGCGCTGTGTCCGGCAGCGCCTGAGGCAAACATATAGCCGAGCTTTCAAGCGACCTTTTACTTTTGGCCTACTCATTCACATAGGGTCACAACGCAATTATCTGCCTGTCTCCAGTGGGTGAAACTTTCCCAAGAGAATTTTTTGCCCTGCTATTTTGGTGAGTGCATCAGCTCAGTTTTTCTTGTCAAAATGGCTCCCGCTACTTCACATGTAGAGTGCATTTGTTTGATTGGCCTTGTTGTAGATTGCCCTCCTCGGCCGTAGAAAGTCGTAGGTTCAATTTCTAACACCGCACGGCGCCCACTGATTCAAATGGACACAAGTGTACCCCAGCATGGCGTTCGGCTTTCTTCAGGGAGAGGAGCCTGTGCTCTAAATACCAGTCAAAACCATCATGAGCACAAAAAGAAGTAGGTCTGGGCCATTCCCAATAGTGGCAATTTCCCATGTGGTGCCCCAAATTCCCTTTCGAAGCACTGAGGTCCCATAATGGCCAAGCACCAGGTGCAGTGCAAGGACCTTATGAGTGTTGTTTATGTGTGTGGACTGCTTGAAAACTCTTGAGGACTGTGAATGAAGGAAGAAGAAACAGAAGGCGAGCCAAGCGCAGATTGCGTGCTTGGCAGTGTTCAGAAAAGAAACAATAGAGAAGGAAGAAGAGAGGTGGGTGCCAAATGGGCAGAGGGGGCTAGCAACTTAGAAGACGCAAGACCAGTGCGCTGTTTCGGGAGCTCCTGCCGTGGTACCTGAGGCAGCCCTGAGGACAACGCGCCTGCCTGTCGGTGCAGACGCAGAGTGGCGCCTGGTGTGACGCCGTTTGGAGCAGGCCTGGCTGTAGCCTGCTCGTAGCCGCCTGTTGGAGCATCTTTAGGCTGTGTCCGGGGTGAGGCCTAACCGAGGCCTTTGCTTTGAAGCCGCCTCTTGCTCGAGGTGGCATGTGAGGTTGTGGCGGTGGAAGCAACCCGCCCGACAGCCGTTCGAGTCCTCGGGCCACGGTAATGCAGCCGTCGCCTGCCTCATCTGATGACCATTGCCGTCACCCTGCCTTGGCTGGCCTTCCACGAGGGTCATCATGCCTTGGGTCGCCTCCAATGGAAATCGTCACGACAGCTAGACGATCTACCACTGATCGACGACACCATCAGGAATGTAGCCATGAGACGTACTTGCTCTTTTCTTGAATGCTGCGCGTAGGACTTAGTGTAGACGTGTTTGTTTTAGGGACCTTTGATATGTATTCTGCGTTTAGTGCTTGTCTTGTTACAGTCTTATCTTAAATGTTGGTTCACATCGGTTCGCGCGTCTCTGACGTTCATTACCGCTTGACTGCACACAGACATACGTGCCAAACAACTATCCATCACACCAGACCGGGAGCATGCTTGTACCTATTTCACCGGTAGGTACCTAGCGGCTGCACTTGCCTCAAGGCAGCCGAGGCTGATGCTCTTCAACAAGGCCATCTGTCGTTGGACAATAATTGCCCAGAGAGCACGCATGAAATCTCTTTCAAGATGTGAACTCTCACAAGAAGCCGAGCACCAGGCCAAGGGACATCTCTACCCATCAGAAAGAAACGGAGGTGTTCTGGCGGCAGGGGGATTTGAACTCAGTGCCTCCCACATACGAGGCTGATGCTCTACTGCTATACCACTACTGCGGTAGATTCATCCAGTTGAAATGGTTAGTCATGAGGATCTGAGACCGCTTTAGCATCCAAGAGAACCAAAAATTGGGCAAGCTGTTATGTATTCATGGTTGAAATGTTGAAAGCAGCATGGGCAAATGCAGACAAAGGAGTGCTTGCACTCTCTTCATTTCTCTGCCCCTCAGTCTGCATTTGTTTTTTAACTGCTTTAAACATTCTAATCGCTTTAGCTGTACCCATGACTGTTATTTTCATTGTCGACCTATTACAGCACCTGGCATTGTGTATATAGCACAGCATGACTAACATGGGAGTGCCAATGTTGCTGCAAGTGACGGCCATATACTTAACAGAAAAATTTATGGAGGCGTAATGGAATAAGATGAGCGTCTACAGCTCCAACAGTATCCCATAATATTATTATTAAGCCCTTGCCTTCAAGGAGCCTACTGGTTAATTATTAGGATAGGAACTTTTCCTTGTGTGTGTTGAGGGCTTTACTAAATGCATTAGGAGCAAGTTTTTTGAGGCTAAAGCACCAAGTAGTTCACAAGAAAGTTTCTCACTATTAAGAAACAATGGGAAAGAAGCATTGTTGCTAATATTCAGTAACAATGACGCACGCTGTTTGCGGCGGTATGCATGAGGAAACAGTTCCCTTTCTTTTTGCTTTTTAGTTTCGCAAGTTTGAATTTGACTGTAGCACGCTGATGCCTACAAGATGAAGAGAAGATATACAATTAAGCTTGCTCAGAGTCGGTTACTTTAGCGAGCCCTGCTCAGATTCTGATCGAGATGTATGAAGCTATGTATGTACTAAATGTACTATCACATATTTCTACTACTAGCACTAAACTTAGTACTAAGTTAAACAGAAAGATACTAAAGAACTCTTCCCTGATACCCAACAACAAACAGCATGCTTGTGTGTGCGTCACTGATGCAGAATGTAACTAACACTTTAATTGTGTTGCCTCAAAAATGAACTTTTTTGAGAACTACCCAATGCTCCGTCCCCAAATAAGGTACGAAAAAAGCAACCTCCTCCCACAGTGGCTAGTAAGGCTGCAGCTAAGCCCTAACGATTACAATGAAAAGCATGCAAGTTATCAATTGGCTAGACTGCCATGCAGCGCATAATACAGGATGTCATTGACCCATGGACGAAAGCCGTATACCCTGCCGTGATGAGTGCTACAGGTGCTGCAAATGTTATCGCAAGCAATTATAATGCTGACACTGCCATCCTAGACACGCTGTTCTGCGTAAGTAGCTGAAGGGCCTCCTGCAACAACTTGGCATTCAAGACAATGCCATCACTGTGGAAGACAAATTGGAGTCAGATCTGTCACCAAACTTGTCAAATGGGTGAATATGGTCTCAAAACAAGCACTGGTGTTGCAGTTTTGAGGCAAACCAATGAATGCACACAGGTTGAGAAGCAGCAGAAAGTTCGAAAAACTGAATTGGTAAACTTGATTCAGGTTATCAAGGTAAGAATATGCCACGGACACTCAAGGCAGGCAGATGGATTTGTTTTGTGCCCATGTGAACGAGCGAGCCTGATGCACAAGATCGCAAAAAAAGCTCGACCAATTCTGTTGCCTCAGATGCTGCTGGACGCAGTGCAGTGGCAAATAAAGACCTGAAGTGCCTTCAGAAAACCAACTTACTTGGTTGGTTTTGCTTTCTCGTTTTTTGATCTGCTACGTACTCCTTCCGAGTAATCATTCTAGATGCAGCATCTGCTTTTTAAGTCTTGTTTTTTTAGGTTATTATTTGCTGGGCCAGCGCACATGCTTCAACCTACTTTCACATATTTTTAGAGGCAAGCGTCATGCTTTGCGATAATCTGGATTGTCTCTTATCACCTCTGGTATACTAGGCCGTACCAATCTGTCATGGCACATGGCTATGATGTGGTTGCATTAGGGGGTCCGGGTGACTCCAATATTTGGTTGCTTTATCATTAATGTGATGCCCCATGATGGTCTTGTTCAGTACTTATAAATATCACATTTCTTCAGTAAACTGCAGTTGAAAGTAAGCGCCAAACCCGTGTTTACGCAAACCAATCTCTGCTCTACCATTTTCCAGTGATTATGCTCTCAGTAACGTGCTTAAATAGATTCTCATTTTCTACGGAAATTGTTCATGTGTGTCACAATGGCTCATAGAGAGATTCAGCTATACCTTTGCAATCCTCCACCTTGAAATCCCTATTCATCGGCTTACAGTAAGAGTCTTAAAATTGATTTCACTCCTTTACAGACACTTTCGCCCATATTTTCACTGCACATGCTTTCGCTCTTCCCTTATATCCTCACAATTTTCTAGTGGCCCCATGACCTGTGCAGCGCTCTCCAAGTGAAACAACTTATTCCATACATTTGCACTCAGTAATTTCATTTCTGTAAGTTCTGTACTAGACACTAGCTAATTATTTTATTCCTTAAAAATTTTATTTCTCTTTCATAGCAATTACTCCGGCTGCTATTAGAAAATAGCAAAACATTATTTTTATAATGCCTTCGATGAATCAACCTTCAATGATTTAGCCTGCATATCATGTACAGCATGCAGCTCTTCTGCAATGTTTCACCTTAATCCAAAATTTAACTATCTCGATCTAGATGCAGATGCTTGCTATGCATTGCCCTACTTGTGATTACTTTTATATGTGCACCTATGATTCATCGCAGTGTTCTTAGAGTATCACGGATGAACATCAGTTCTTCCTATTTATGGAGGTGATGTTATGCAGGCAGTATCTGACAAATTGAACATCTTTCCTAAAGTTCGGAAAGCAGACACAATTCTATATGAAGGAAGAATAGAACCTGATCACCTTTCTTTATCATACAATCACCCCCAATGAATATATAAACAAAAGAAAAGCTAAATTTTCTTTTAGTTATATATAACCTAAGAGTAACTCATTATTCATTAGTTTGCTGAGCTATCTACAACTGAAACTGTTGCAGCATGTCAGAAATGCTACAGTGCATTGCACATTATGTTTATCATCAGTAAATGAGCATTTTCAGGCATCAAGCTCAGTATGTCAAAGATATGATGTTGGCCTTTGGGAGGTTAAAATGTCCATAATTTTGGCCATCAATTCCATCCCGTATGATATAGGCCACATGACAACACAAGAGCATCCAAATAAGCTAACATGTTGACATCTTCAATGCCTATAAAATCGTCAGCAACTGTCCATTTGTTGTTGCTTATATGAAGACCAAATTTACATGTCCCTTGCATAAACTTATGGCAAGAATGTCATGATCACAAGTATTAATTTCTATAATTATGACTTAAACTCACTCTAAAACATAATCTAATAAACGTAGCACTGACATATATACATACCTGGCCAAAATATACCCAGAGCCTAACTACAGTGTTGGCCAATTAAACGAGGAAATATAACTTATTTCACTTAAAATATAGTCTGTGGTACTTTACCCAAATATGACTCGAAGGAAACTGCACAAATCTGAGTGGCGATGTGGGCTTGTTGGTTGTTGATGTTGAAATGAGCGAGCTGTAGCGCGAACAGGGAACAAAGATATGAGAAGGCACAATGAAGTGCTACGTGTGTGTATTCTTTGTGCCTTCTCGTGTATTTTTCCCTGTGCGTGCTACAATTCGCTCGTTGCACAAATCTGTTACCAAGCTTCTTATCGTCATTTATTTCATCTTTAAGGGCCTCTGTCAGGGCATTACGTTAGGGGTGGCATATTCATGCAGTCGTCTCTAGCATTCACACAAACCATTACCAAATGTTCACACCCTAAATGTATAATTGCTTTTAATGATGAACAAGTCTGCAATTCTATTTTCTGCGAGCATCGACAATACATACCCTGACCTCTGCAGTGACTTATCTGCTACAAATTATCTTTGAGGTTCTTAAGCTGCGTGATTTTGTACTTTTATGTTTAATAATGCACTACGTGAGACCATGAGTATACTTTATATGGCTTCGTTTTCAAATTTAAGTAACTTCAGGGTGATGAACACACACACACTTATGGAAACGTGAAAATGAGAACGAGAGGGGGTTTGAATTTACCATGTTTTTTCCATTTCCTGTGGATAGCCAGGAGGTGCTCCAGCAATGACAGTCCCCTGTCTGCACCGCCCCATGGAGGCCAGCTGCCACTGAGAAAACACGGATTATTATTATTACCAGATATTAGCTAGAAGCATCACATATGCAAGCCGACTTGTGTAGAACAGTGCAAGACAGTTGAAGTGACATGTGCATTAGGTGAATATTCATTTAAGACACATGTAACTGCAGTCATCCGTGTTGCTGACTGCATGTCTCTGCAGAGTAATGCAAATAGGCGTGCAGCTTACATGATATATGAAGCTCCAGTGCACTGTGTAGGTTATCAATTTAGGTGTTGTTCTCTAGAGGTCTTTGTGATCAGTACACGTGATGCCATATGCACTGAAATGTGATGGTAAAGAACCAAGTGCTCCCAGTCATTCCATGAACTCAATACTATTGCTGCAGCTACGTGATAGCAGAAGGCTGTATGCACTAGTTCAAAGAGCTACCTAAAACAGGGTGCATGCCATAATTGATTACAAGAATCAGTGGGAAAATGTCACTTTGTGGCTGCCACCAGACATGGGAATGGTTAAGTAGCGCTGCAAAGTGCTACTCAATGCTGGTTACTAATTCCTTACATAACATTCACTACGTCAAACAACAGTGCCACTAAGTCCTGACCTGTCTGCCATGCAGATAAAGGTTACGCATGCTGAAGTTGTGCTTGCAGGATGTGAAAAAAAGCTGTCCAAAAGAGAATTTAGCACATGGACAAGAATGTCAAAATGAAATCTAACCTCACTAAAGTTGTGGTATAGTGGCGACATTTCACACAATATTTCAATAGAACCATGAAAATTTCTGTTAAATTGAAAGCTTGCCTATATTGTTGTGTTGTACCCATGTATTAGTGCTATGGCAAATGAAGGATCTGAGTTGACAGATGAAGCGACAAACTTAAAATGTCCACGTGCATACATGCTAAAACGCAGTTTCCCTGTTTCATTATATTTCCAAACTCTTGCAGATCTGTTGTATACTCTACGAGTACAAAGCATGGCTCGATAATAGAATAAACTGCACAGTATGTGCTGCCACGATAACAAATTGGTAAAAAAAAAACAAGGAAAGCTTCTGCTGTCATGATTTTACCATTAAGTGGGCTCAAATACTACACGAACACATATATCGAGAAAAAGAAATCGGTTTCAACAAATGCAAGCAACGTGTGGAGTCAGCCCTATTATAACAGTTACCAACTCATGTGAGCAGAAAAGCAGGTGAGAGCACACTGGCTCAGGCTGAGCCATTTGCCTTTCCTGTAAATAAATCCTCACACTCTGAAGCTCATATTGATACTCCCTTCAGTCACGGTGTACATAATTGTGTGCACAACTTATTTTTGCCATTTCTGTGCAGCTGTGTCAAGGAAATGACCACAAAAACTAATCTTAGGGTAAATTAAACATTATGGTTACCTCAAGTACCTTCATTTCACTTCTGAGGGAAATGTATTGCTACCGAAGATAGCTTTGGAGAAGGCACTACAGTGTTTGACGGAAGGTGTGATGTGGGACATTTCTGTAGCAATTGCAAAATAATTTTCTTCTTTCTAGTAAAGCTTGCAACCAATAATTAACTTGTGCAGGTAACACACTAGTGATTCAGTAATTTTTTATGAAGAGACCTATAATTACATCGTGCACAACGATTAGATACTTAATCACTCTGTAATTATGGTGAATCATCATAATATGCAGTCATTCTACCATCTTGACTTGCTCTTAATGGAGTCTGCAGCACCTTGGCATATATTTATGTAAATTTCATACATTTATCGACAGTCAATCATACTTCGTCACTGAAGGGGGTAAGTGTAATCGGGCAATTTTTTCACGCCAGTGTGTGAATCGGGAATGCAGAACTTCAACGAGTTCCACTGAACGCAGTGTAAAGAAGGTAAGAGCAAATCACAACAGTAAAAAAACATAATGGCCCCCCCATGCCACAAAATTGCTGCAAAACCAGAAAAATGTTGGCTGGTATCAAAGTGGAGCCAATGCACACGAACATGCTTGATAATAATCTACTGGTAAGAGTTCGTGCAATTTCTTAGTCCCGATGATAGATTGATGATGATAAATAATAATTTAGCCTATAAACACATCCATGTAAGTCCTGAATAAGTTGAGATATCCATGAATCTAGCTTCCTGGATCTTGCGTTTTACTCACCTATACCAGAAGGATACGCCACATAAAAGAAAAACCTGCATGCATGCCGGCATCTCTATGATACGAGCACTTGCTAGTTAAATAATAAATCGCACAGCTATAATTTCAGTCAATACAGAAAACAAATCAAGGGGAACACGGTTTCTTCAATAAGTTGTCCCAGACTGACCAAGGTGTTGTGTACTAACGATAAGCATTGGTGCACACGCTTCTTGGACAGCCCTGGGCAGTCAGGGGTGGCCAATCGAAGAGCCTAGTATACATATTGAAAATCAGTCTGCACTCCAGTGAGCTATACATCCAGAGAGAAAAAGATCTCCATTTGTGTTCTCCCTATTGACTGCTCCAACTGTCTCTGCAGCTAAATCTTCGTACACCTTGCTGGTTTGGCACATCCCATTTGCTTAGCTCACTGAGGAAAGACACTGCATTAGAACGTTTTCCTTGTCGTTTGAACTTTGCCCTAGATCAGTTCATTGCTGCACATCTATGCAGCCGACATCACATGAAAACAATTTAACACTTTATCAGTGACAATCTCTCTCATTTTGGGAATGTTGTAGTAATCTTACAGTTCAATGCAAGCAACGGCGTAAAAGTTCCTTCACTGCTAAGAATGACTGTTGGCAAATTTTACGCATAGCAGTTATACCCACTAGAGAAGAAAAAAAAAACTCATGATGCAAACAGCCGCAGCTATGCTGTGTAAACATTTGTATAGCCTTTCATATGAAAGTACCGCACAGTTGAGGCCACCTAAAAGTACTGACAAGGAAGCTGTGCTGGACAGCTCTCTAGCTAGCGGCATCAGCAACAGCAGCAAATAGTAATAACGAAAGTTGATAATTATTAATTGCATTTAGTAATGTCACCAGGGTGATTTGGAGGTCCGCCAGCATGACAAAGCCCACTAATATAAACGAAGTTGGTTAACATTCGGCTAGACGAATCGCCTAGCAGCCAGCCAGGTACACTCCGTCTCTGCAAAGACTATTACAAGGTGCCGCGCACACCACAGTGAAATAAATGCAAATGATATAGCTACATCTAGCTCCAAAACTACAACGCTGAATTCAAACACATAAAATATTACAAGATATTTCATAGCGTGTAGCATAGCATGACTCGGAAACAAGGACGATCGATCGAATAACGCAGACCTTCAATCAAATTAATATGACAGTCAGCCTCTGTGCTAGTAGATCATTCGTACTTGTAATTGGGTTGACAGGGTCCGATGTACATACGCCACGAACTCCAAGGCAAACATAACAATAATAGGGACTGTAGACGAAACTGAAGTAGCGGATTCGCCCGCTTGTGTTTTAAGCCCAAACCGCATTCACGCGATTTTGTGCGCAACGGCGACGAGCGACGAATCCGGCCGTCGCGCGAACAGATCGCTTGGTCTTTTCGCTCAATCGCTCGGTTCTAGAACTTTAGAATACGTCGCTCGTCGCCCGGAAGTGCTATGAGCGACTAGCCAATAGCGCGAAGCCGGAACTGGATATACATCAGTCAAGTACAACCGATTGTCGCACGGAACGAGCAAACGACTAGATTTTGATACGTGCAAGGATAATAACGTAGTGAAATATTTAGAAATATTTATGCTGCTCTTTACACTAAAACCCGTTAAATTAATAAAGCAAGCGTCACGCCAGTTTCGGCGAGTATTTGCTGCCCTCATAAAGGCAACACCGGCGAGACGTCGCTCGTCTCGTCGCTAGCATGCTGTACGACTTGTAGGCGACGAACGAACGCGACAGCCATCTCCATCGCGTCGCTTGTTGTCGCGCGCAAGATTGCGTGAATGCGGTTTATACTTTACGCGGTATCGCAACACGCACTGCTTCAAAATTATGCAAATAGCACATAGCAAGAGGGGGGGGGGGGTATGTACGTACCTGTGTAAAAGTTGCGACTGCAAGTGACAATCGCCAGGCACGCATTCTCTTCAGAAAAGGTCTTCTCGGGCGCCGCCGTCTACGTACGTGGCAGCTCCATCAGCAGTGACGCGGTTTGTGCAGTTTCACGATGAGCACTGGCATATAATCATCACTGCACTGCGACAACGCGCAGCCACGGTATTCAAAAGTTGAACCGTGCGCGCGACACATACAAACAAAGCGATCGCCGAGGGCCGCGCCGGTGAAGGCGCCCGCTGCTTCCCTTTACTTACAGTCGCGTGAAACTGCGTTGATGAGGACTCGTTCCGATTGCGTTCACGAATAACACACAAACCGCGGAGAACATTGCGTTAACACGGATGCACGAACGAAAATTACACACGACAACAGGCCTCGGTATCTGACAGCTGCCCTCCATGTGTTGCCGGCGCAGCAAGCTTACCAGTGTTGCCAAGCGATACATTGCATTGGCCATTCCACGTTTGGTTTCTGTTTGGATTTCACTGAATGTGTCAAAAGTTTAGCTTGGTGGTAATTTTTGGCAGTATTTCATTTATTGGGGCTTGAATAAAGTATCTAGATTGACTGATGTAGCAAACTTTTTGTTTGTGGTTGTGCAGTAGCTGATATAACGAATAGGAATTCGTGCAGCAGGTTTCCTAAATCATGCTTTAATATTCCCAGGCTGCTTTACATAGGCCGGTATATATGATTGCAAAAGTATATGTTCATGTTCTCTCTCAAAAAGTAGACATATTCATCGGGTGTGGTTGTGAGCCAACGTGCAAAACGGTGAGTTGATTGTGTGTGTTTCTGCGACAAAATTCACTTCAACTCGTTACTACCTGCTCGGTGCAAGCACATTCATTTCGATCGAGATGCTTTGCCTATAGCTGCAGTGCAAAGCATCGCATTTGTTACGTGCAGTATAGCTACATCTCGTAAATAAGGACATGCTGTCCGGCAGGCGCGGTGCTAATAACCCATACTAGACGGCAGTAGCGCACCCAGGATCTCTGCCAGGGGGGGGGGGGGGTACATTTCTGTGTGTGTGTGGAGGGGGGGGAAGCAAACACTTTACATAATATGTAATTACCTTGCTTTAGCCAGAGGAATCCAACAGCAACTCAAATGCCTAATAACTATAATAGAAAACATAATTATAATAATAAATCATAATTATAATAATTATAATTTTAATATATAAGGATGATGACAATGTTTATTTCTTCAGCGTTTTACTCAAAGTAATTTAAGAGTGAATGAGTAAATAGAAGACAGTAGGTGATAGAGTGTTTTTGTTAATCCGGAAAATTCGACCTCAAGCCATCTCCTGAATGGTAATGACAGTGTGCACAGAGCGCTGAAGGTGCACGTTGGACTGGTGGGGCTCGACGCGTGAGTTGAGGGGGAGGGGGGTTTCAACTACAATTTAAGTATAGTTTTAAATCCTTATATGGCAATATAAGGCGTTTACTTGCAGCCATATATGACAGTAGAACGCCTATTTGTACCCTTATTTGATGTTATAACGCCTTACTTGCAGTCATATATGGTAGTATTAGGCCATATCTGGACCATTATATGGCAGTATAAGGCCATATCTGGACCCTTATATGGCAGTGTAAGGCCATATCTGGACCCTTATATGGCAGTATAAGGCCATATATGGACCCTTATATGGTAGTATAAGGCCGTATCTGGACCCTTATATGGCAGTATAAGTCCTTACATGGATCCTTATATGGCAGTATAAGGCCTTATATGGGCACTTATATGCCCAAATATGGCCATATATAAAACATATAAGGGCCATATCTGACATTTTCGTATGGGCTCACACACACACGCACACCTGCACCACATGACTCGCTTTCAACAATCTACACACACATACGATTTTTTTTACACTTTGACACTCCTACTGATAAAATTTATGGGACTCACTGCAACTTTCTCAATTAAACCTCCAGCTGAATCAAACACATTCTCGAGTGCGAGGGCATGCCTTATAAATTCAATTTTTACGAATTGTTATTGGGCTATAGGGGACAATTTTCGAAGGCCATGCGAACCACCCAGAGCGACCAAAAGCTTAGCACTTCATATCTTCCAATAATTAAAAGCTGCTGAAACCAATTGCTACATACGCGGAACATCGCAAATAACCAGCTATTCACAATTTAAGCAGTTGTCTCCTTGAATTCGGGAGTGTTACGTGTCAAAACAACAATTTGATTAGGGGGCACACGATAGCGGGTGACTGGATTGATTCTGACCCCCAGGGGCTTTTCAACGTGCCCCCTATGCACGAGACACGGGCGTTTTTGCATTTGTTGGCAAAACGTTTTTTGTGTGGACGAAAAGCGGCGGCAGCATTTCGCCCGCCGCCGCCTCCATAAGCAGTTGGCTACTTCAAGAAAATGTGGGCTAACCCAAGGTACACGTTTCACGACCGAAATTAGTGCAATTGTGAAACACACTTTCCGGGTTTCTGATTCATGTATTTATGCTGTTGATGAAACGTTTACTTCACAATAACAGTCAAGGAAGTTGATTCATCAGGGAAAGGAGGGAAAAAGGAGGAAACTTACACCTTCCACTGGTCCTCCGGCGCCTCTATATATACCAGGGTGGCTTCCAGGGTGGCTCGACACCAAACTCGATTTTCAGGGCGGGGACAGCCGCTGCACTAATTTTGAAGAGGTTTATTGCGTGTAAAACTACCGACCTTATGCAATACACAGCCACACACAAGCACGCGCGCGCGCACACAGACAAAGCGTTCACAAAACACGCACGGACGTACGCACGCGCGCGCACAGAGACCCACATACAAGCATGCGCTAACGGTAAAGTACTCACAAAACACGCACGCACACACGCACATACGTATATAGCACTCACAAAACACGCACGAACGCACGCACGCGCAAGCAGATAGAGACGCGCATACAAGCACGGGCGCATACGCAAAACGCTCGCAAAGCAGCAACGCGCGCGCGCGCACGCACACATGCAAAGCACTCACACAACAGGCACGCGCGCACATACAAAGCGCTCACAAAACACGCACGAACGCACGCACGCGCAAGCACATAGAGACCCGCATACAAGCACGCGCGCATACGCAAAACGCTCACAATACAGCAACGCGCGCGCGCACACGCACACATACAAAACACTCAAAAACATGCACGCACGCACATACAAAGCGCTCAGAAAAAACGCACGCACGCATGCACACCTAAAGCGCTTACAAAACACGTACGCGCGCGCTCACACACACAGACGGAGAGGGAAAGATAGCCCAAAACACGCTGAAGGAAGGCGTCCGGCAAGCAGCAGCAGCAGTACGCGAGCGCGCCAGGGAGAGGCAATATTGCGCCGGTACTTTCGAAAGGCGAAGCCACTCGTCACTTCTTTTTCTACGCAATACAAAACGAACGACCGTGTTATAAGCCGCACTGAACTCGCAAGAACACCACATTTCCGATAATTCAAGCGCTCAGAAACAAAGCGGGATTATGCAGGCGCACCACGCCCGACGTGGCCACAGAAACGTTTGTCACACGGGGGCAGTCGAGGTAGCCATCTTGCCATAGTACTGCTTGCAACTGCTTTTGCGCTTACATTAGTGAATTATGCTATGGGATCACAATGATATACTTCTACAGCCAACAATAACACTTAATCAAATAAAGAAACACCAAATGAACGGACACTTGCCTGAAACTTGCCATACTGACAGTAGTATACCGACCGCCGACACCGGGCACGTTGCAACTACTCGTATCTGCTTCTGTGGTTCCATCTTCCAGCGCGTGCCAAGACCTTTAGTTGAGGTGGGGCACGATTATTACACACCGCACCGACCACGTCTCTGATTAGGCCGCATATAAAACCAATCACACGTTTAAAATTATTTCCCAGAGCACGAGACGCGGACAACGACGAAAAGAGACAATCTTTTGATCCAAGAGCCAATGAGGTGACGAAGCAGCTTCCGCCTTCCCGCCCTGCCGCGCGCCGGGTTGTCTAGGCAACGGTACAGCGTCGTAGCGTCAGTTCCGGTCGCTTCTCATTCGGGAGGGCGCAGCCGCGTAAATCGCGCTGCGCCGAACTCAGTCGAACTATAAAAATTATCTTCCGCTGCCCATTTATTCTCACAGGTTTGCTTGTCGGCGTGGTCGCCTGCTTGCTGCCACTTCGTTGTGGTCTCTAGCTGTACCGGTGAGCTGGGAGTTGGGAATACGTTTCGTAATGAGCGTTACGTTTATTTATTTTTTTGACGATGTCTGGGCTGCATGACTGTGAGTGCAGCGCACAAATCGTGACCGTGAGCGAGCCGATTAGCGCGCTTCTACAGGTACGATCAAAATACCGGCTGCGTCCGATCAAGGAGACCATGCCAGGTCAAAGCATAAAGTTTCAGCGAGATCGTGGCACGATAAGAGCGCTACATTATTGGTCGTGCCACGTGTGAGGCGCAAGCATTCAAATCACTCGTGGGCGTCTGCCAAAGGAGTGACAGTTGTGCTCTTCCGCAGTACATGTTTCGGTTTCCCATATGTCCATAGCCCGGAATTCATTACACTGAAGCAATAAGCGGCATCAGGTCTTGGCATTCAAAAACCGTTTATGAACTATATCGATGATGGGCTTCAATAATTAAGCAGGATCGTCTGACTTCCTTGGTAGAGAAGTGAATTAGCCGAATTTTTATGCCTGCGTGTCTAATTACTACCTGGAATCGTTTAAAAAGACATCTCACCGGGGTTCGCCACTTTTTTTTTTTGGCTGTTAAGGGCACCGCTAAACTCCTGCAAATTTTGCAAGTTGCTTGCGCGTTTTCATTCAACTAGTGCAGTTTGTGTTAGAAGTGTCTAATTGCACTGTAGTATCACAGCGAGCACTAAATTTAATGATTCTTCATGAAATTGCAAGTGAATGTGTGTACTATTCAAATTAATACGTTTTGGAGTGCCCGTCATACCAGCGACATCAGTATCTCAGAAAAAAATGTCATACATAGACACATGGCTCATTGCGCGGACGTATACGCGTTCTTATGGCCATATTTATGCATGCATCCTTGTGTTCAACACCCTTCAGACGTCGATTTAACACCCTTCGTTGAGCAACTTCACACCTTATGTGCGGTATACACCCTTATGATAAGGTGTTTTTAACAAAATGGGTGCAAAAAGGGTGTGCATGAGGGTGTAAATGCGGAAAACACCCATTTTAACATCCTGAAGGGTGTAAAAATGTTTAGTCTGTACCGGCTATAATGTTTATGTTTGCACCCTTCGTGCTAGGCACCTTTCGAACAGCTGGTGTTCCGCGCTTTGCCCTGGCGAAGCTTCTGGCACACCAGACATTGAAATTTGTCTCATCGACATAAATTCGGGAGAGATTTGAAGTTTGATTTTGGAGCCATTGCGCATAGTCTCTGCGGTCACGCTTCATGTTGTTCCTGTTACGATCTGCTGGTCTGGGAGTGGCAAGCTTCAGGGTGTAGCCGTGACCATCGAGCAGTCGGTCAATAGTAGACGTGCTCACTTGAAGTCCTTGGTACATTTCAGATAGTGTTGTCCGTATTTGACTGAGCGTAAATGCCGGATTTTCATCCACTATATCAGAAACAGTGCTAGCGATGTCTGGCCGAAACCTTCTTGCAGATCCTCCGCGCTTTCTTGTGTGATCCCTATCTGTAGCTGCAATGGAGCGCACAGTTTTGATGTTAATACCGAGGGTAGCTGCCAACTGCTTCAAGTTTCCTCCCCTTCTAAAGGTGTCAACAATTCTCTCTCTGTCTACTCTAGAGACTGACCTGTAGTTCACTTTCTCTTCGCCTTGTTCTTTCCGGGGTCGGCCACGCCGTCGAGAGTTTGCCCCATCCATCGCTACAGAGCAGAGGTTCTGGACGTTGCTCATGAGCCGGTATTCACGGCAAGAGCATTGGCAGCACGTGCCGATGAAAAGCTACTGCAGCACTTTGCTGAGAAACCGTCACTGCGGCCGATAATATTGTTTTCCTTAAGCCGCAACGGCCGTCTGCTGACCCATTTTCCTATACAATAGTTTCCTAAACCTTCCGCGCTGGCACTAACTTTTTTCTTGCTAATAAATAGTAAAAAAAAACATTTTCACCAAACACACTCGTCATTGAAAAAAAATTCGAGAGACATCGTGCGTACAGATGACAGTGAAAATGTGTGTACTCTGCAGCAGCGACTGTGGAAACAGTAGCTATCGTCTGCAACTAACTGACGTGTAAGCAGTCGTCTGCTTTCATCTCATTGAACTGCTTGCAGGTAACGTTCAGTTACAGAGTATATATACCGACATTTTGCTGTCGCCTGTGCGCACGACGTTTCTTTTTTTTACCATTGACTAACAAATACAGCAACAACATGGTTCGAGCATATTGTCCATGTCCTTTTGGATTTGCGCTGTCAACTGAAATCCACGCTGCAGCCGCCACCCTCCGCGCCCTTTCGCAATGGCCACATAGAAGTAGCTCAGCGAGGACACCAATACCATATGGCAGGCGTTAAAAAGAAAGTATTTTTGAATGCTAACCGCTAAAAAAGTCCCAACTCACCTACGCTCACAATCCGCCGAGCAATGTGCGCAATTACCGCAGACAAAATGTTAACTGCTTGAACGTTGTTTCACATCCAGCGCGTTTCAGAACACTTTATTGCTGATGTATTTAGGAAAAACGCAATGACGCTTTACACTTTTAGGATCGTCCTACAATAAAAGAAACTATGTCATGTACAAAAATCTGAGGTGCTGTTGTCTCTGCCATCTACCGAGCTTCAATACAATGCACCAAAGTAAGTGTGATGTGGAGCTAAAAGAAATGAGTGAATAGATAAATAAAATATGTCAAGGAAATGTGTTTAACATCGTTTTCTTTATAACATGCGTATTTACGCGATTGTAGCGTTATAGTGGTCTTTTGGTCAGTAATAAAACTGCTTAACTGCAGCAGGGTTTTACGACATATTACCGTAAGTACGCATTTTATAAGGCAGGAGTACCCTTTCGAAGTTACTAACGGGCACAGTTCTGAAGTACTATTTTTTATAGCGTAAGTATTCTATTGGCGAGTTCCTTAGCCACGTCAGACGAAAAGTGTGACGTGGCTTGTATGTCCAGGAGAATTCGTAATTAGCGAAGTTAAAACATTCAATCATTAAAATAGCATAAATTTTGAACATTTGTTTATTCATAACAGATAAGGAACCATTTGACCAAAAACAAAGAAAGAAAATAAGAAAATACGCAAGAAAATGAAACTATCTTTTTCCAGTTGAGTCTGTGTGCAGTAATTACGCACAATCAGCACAACATTCCGAGTAACGCGAACTTCACAGCAATTCGATAGTATAGTTAATGTGTGAATAGCAACTACTAAAACTAGAATTCACACATCGCACGCCTGTGTGTGTGCGAGGAATAAAAAAAGGTTATGGTATGGTTTACCGATTCAGTTCTATGCGTATCACCTCCTTTCAAGGTAAATTCCTGGCGCCGTGATATGTATGTAAATCAGTTCAGCACTCTGCATCAAGCGTAACGTTCGATGCTGAGTTACATGAAGTCATGTGACGCACTTGTCTTTTTTGTTTCCGTCGTTTTACGGGTAAAAATTCCCTTTCGTTATTATGCATTGTTAGTATGCTCGTGAATCACCCAATGTCTGTTGAAAATTTTGAGGTCATTTGACACTGCTTTATGCGTAGTCTGACGCGTTTTTCGTGGGAACTAACCCAGAGCTTTATTGAAGCGCATTCGTTTGATGTCTATATCAGTATGGTTGGGACTGACCCATGAGAGCCTGGCGAAAGTTGCGTGATGTCAAGTGATTTTTTTCACGTTGTTTGAGGTATGCGACGTTCATGCCATCGCTGAGCTTCTTCGAAGCCCGTTAGTTTGATATCCATTGTCAATATGGTTGAGAATCATGCATGGAACAGCGAATTATACGTGAGGTCACGTGACACCATTTTCCCACCTGGTTTGACGTTCGTTAAGTGTGTACCATCGCAAAGCTTATTCGAAGCCCGTTCGTTTGATATCCATGTCAATATGGTCGGGAATCACGCATGGACCAGCGAAATATACGTGAGGTCACGTGGCACCTTTTTCCCACCTGGTTTGACGTTCGTTACGTGTGTACCATCGCAAAGCTTCTTCGAAGCCCGTTCGTTTGATATTCATGTCAATATGGTTGGGAATCACGCATCGGCCAGCGAATTATACATGAGGTCACGTGACACCCTTTTCCCACCTGGTTTTACGTTCTTTACGTGTGCACCATCGCAAAGCTTCTTCGAAGCCCGTTCGTTTGATATCCATGTCAATATATTTGGAAATCACGCATGGGCGAGCGAAAGATTCGTGAGGTCAAATGACATCTTTTTCGCACCTCGTTTGACGTTCGTTACGTGTGCACCATCGCATAGCTTCTTCAATTCCCCTTCGTTTGATATCCATGTCAATATATTTGGAAATCACGCATGGGCCAGCGAAAGATACGTGAGGTCACGTGACACCTTTTTCCCACCTGGTTTGACGTTCGTTACGTCTGCACCATCGCATAGCTTCTTCAATTCGCGTTCGTTTGATATCCATGTCAATATGGTTGGGAATCACGCATGGACCAGCGAATTATACGTGAGGTCACTTGACACGTTTCCCACCTGGTTTGACATTCGTTAAGCGTGTACCATCGCAAAGCTTCTTCGAAGCCCGTTCGTTTGATATCACATGTCAATTTGGTTGGGAATCACGCATGGGCCAGCGAAAGATACGTGAGGTCCAGTGACACCTTTTTCCCACCTGGTTTGACGTTCGTTACGTGTGCACCATCGCATAGCTTCAATTCCCGTTCGTTTGATATCCATGTCAATATGGTTGCGAATCACGCATGGACCAGTGAATTATACGTGAGGTCACGTGACACCTTTTTCCCGCCTGGTTTGACATTCGTTACGTGTGTACCATCGCAAAGCTTCTTCGAAGCCCGTACGTTTGATATCCATGTCAATATGGTTGGGAATCACGCTTGGACCAGCGAATTATACGTGAGGTCACGTGACACCTTTTTCCCACCTGGTTTGACGTTCGTTACGTGTGCACCATCGTATAGCTTCTTCAATTCCCGTTTGTTTGATATCCATGTCAATATATTTGGAAATCACGCATGGGCCAGCGAAAGATACGTGAGGTCACGTGACACCTTTTTCCCACCTGGTTTTACGTTCGTTACGTGTGCACCATCGCATAGATTCTTCAATTCCCGTTCGTTTGATATCCATGTCAATATGGTTGGGAATCACGCATGGCTAGCGAATTATACGTGAGGTCACGTGACATCTTTTTCCCACCTGGTTTGACGTGATTTAGCGTGTGTACCATCGCAAAGCTTCTTCGAAGCCCGTTCGTTTGATATCCATGTCAATATGGTTGGGAATGACCATGAGGGCCTCAAGAAAGTTACGTTATGTCACGTGACTCTTTTTCATGTGGTTTGAAGTATGCTTCGTAATGTATGAAGAAGTCAACTTCAGTTACGGTTGGCCTGCGCAAAATTATAATATTAAGTCGTTATTTTGAACTTCTTATACACCTCGCAAAGGGACGTACACTTTGCAATAAATTCACTGGCGTGGGGATTAAAATACTCGGCGCGTAGATTAAATTAGTTGGCGCGTAGATTAAATGTGTGGCGCGTGGATTAAATTGACTGGCGCTTGGATTAATATAGCTGGCGTTCGGATTAAATTCAGCGGGAAAACCTGTAGTACGGTAGAGGCTAATGAAAATCTGGGCTCTCCATTCACCTCTTATGCAATCATTGCATTTGAAAGACCACATTCCGTTGACCGGGTAATTTTCCGTACTAAAGAACTGTCATTTCCATACAACGGACTGCCGTATAATAGTAGCGTAATACAACATATACATGCTTTCGTATTTATACGCCAGACGACTATGTGAGCTGAATCTCAACTATACAGTTCAACTGTTAATGTGCCGGTGCATCCCGTAATCAAATAATCGAAAATTATGTAGGCTGAATTTGGATTACATAGTCGAACAGCCGGAATACATCTGCTTCCTGTACACATAAAACGCAAGACGCGGAGTCCTTATACTGTATTATACGGTCCGGTAAAGCCGTTGAAATGCAGGTGCTTCCGTTATTACGCTTCACAAAGCTTATTCATGGCTTGAAGAATGTGCTATCAGGAATAAAATTTCCCAGAATGCGTGAGCGTCGACCAAATTTTACCATTATCACTGCGCTATCTGCCGGGAACACCCTCGCTAACATCTGTGTACGAAAAGTGTGTACACGGCCCACGGCTTACGGTGATCTTGAACGCAGAGGATATCGCGGCGATCCGGCAGGTCGCTGCATGGTGCAATTCGGTCAACGCTCACGCGAATTGGACAATTTTGTCCACGATGGTTTCCACGTGTATATAATTCAATGCAAAGGTCCATAATGGAGCCGATAGCTGCAGCAGCAGGTCGCTTTCGAGAAAATTGTCTGGCCAGCAGAATGACAAGGCTGCAACGATTATACATTTATTCACTTTGGGATAATATTGAATTCCTCTTATATGTAAAGTAGTACAAGAATTAACTCGTCGAGTTTATTTGCCTACAAACCATTTGATTTCCTTCAACCACACTTCTTGCACTCTTTTCAAGTGAAAGATGTTCTTCACCCCACATGCTTTTCAAGGATAAATTTGCTGCTGGTAGGAGGAACAAATATTGTTTCTAAACTTCTGTCCTAACGAAAGGGGCAAGAAAGGATAAGCACAGAGAAGAACAAAGTGGAACCAATGTTTTAGAACATGAACATGGATCAGCGCTATCGGAACAAGGGATGCTGCTGTAGCCAACATTTAGACAAAGGTACCTGTAATAATGGGATGAGCTGTTTTCCTTTGCAGCGCTTTTTGTGTGCCTAACTCACTCACTCCTACCGTCTTATAGGGAGGCGAAGCTGGTGCGTAGAGTAAATGAAAAGACGCCAAAGTGATAAAATACAGGCAGGAAGGGTGTGTTTCGCAGTAATTATGATAGAGTGGGTAGAGGCACTGCAGCCAGTTCTTGCAAACAGTAGGGATGACTAAAACAGAAAAGGCCAGCACACTTTAACGCGATGGCGTTAAGGTCCCAGTGTCAAAGAAAGTCAAGCATCGGCGTAGGAGCCGGCGTCGTTGGCTGTGATAATCTTGCCGAACTACACCATCCTGAAACACCCTGTCCGGACAGGCACTTCGTGTGGCGCAAGGCGTTAGAGAACAAAAATTTATTTCCCAAAGTAAAATATGTCACAAAAATCGTAAAGACTTAACCACAGCATTCAATCTTGATGGCGACTCATGGTAAGTTGAATATAAGAGAAAAAAGCCTGATTATCCGTCAGGGATATTTTAATGCTATCGCGTTCCATCCTTAAAGGCGAAGCATAAGGGTTTTTCAATTTTCAGCAACGATTATTTCAGTAGACATATTTTCCCACAAATCAAAATATCAATTATAATAAACTGTTTGGTGCATAGGAAAACAAGCAATAAAAATAAGGAAAATAGGTGATGTAACAAGATTTGATTGGTTAATGTCACTGGTAATGTCAAATGAAGGAGAAGATGATGAATTCACATTTTGTCGAAAGCCAATGAAGAAAAAAAAAGATATTGACCACTAATGAATAAATAAGGGCATCAAAATTACACTGTGTACGGTACTCAAATATCAACGAACAGCCTATTCAAAAGGATTTGGGCAGTGTGACAACGACGTGGAAAATTGGGGGAAGTTAAGCATTGTTTATATTCATGACATTTAATGACCTTAAGTTCCCACCTTCCCACGGAAAAGTAAGGCATTTTGTATATATATATATATATATATATATATATATATATATATTTTATTACCCAAAGCACCTGAACAGGCATTACAGTGGGGGAGGGTATACACAAAAAATATAAAAAATACATACAGTGTCAGTCACACAACTAATAAAAATAACCGCTAGTGACTGGCAATGTTGATTACAATAAATTTCCAACTTCCTACAGAACCTCATTCTCCTACGAACAAAGAAATTGGTCATTTTTTTCAAACACGTCGCAGGTGCGATGCTAATCAAACCGTCAATTTTATTTTATTTAGGAAAACTTTATGGACCGTTTTTCTGGGTGAGCATTCATTCAGCAGCACTATCCGAACGTGTAAGCTTTAAATTTATTGGTGTCAATTACCCTAGTTCCTCAAGAACCATTAGCGTAATAAACATAATTCTAGCGAAGAGCCAGACAGGCAGCCGCATCGCCAGTGTTTACGTACGGGCTGGCTCTGGATGCTCGCAGGGTAAAACCTCCGGACTGAGTTCGACTCCCCCCCCCCCCCCCGCCTCCTTGCCCGCCTTGTCAATAAAGACCTTGACACACTACGCGTAAAGTGGTGGGAATATGGTGACCATAGGGCTCAATTCTTTTTGTATGAACATCAACTCTGATTTGCTTTAATACATTTCAACGCGAAAAGGAACAGTATGTGGAATGGTGTCGTATGGGTAAGAAACATTAAAGTCTGCGCAGCACAGCGCTGCCGAGGATGTAACATCCACACATATGCACTGTTTCATTCAAAGTAATATCCAGCAGACAATCCTTGTGAACTCTTCCCAACATCAGAATTAAAAAAGAAAAGAACATCACAGTATATGGCAATAAGTGGTAAATTTCGTGAACAAAAACTGAAAAATAGTTTAGTCATGGAATACGTTTACATTTCGTTAAAGATTCATGGAGTGTTTTCAACGGTGCTGCAAATAGGCACGCTGATTTTGCAGTCGTGGGAAAAATGATCCGTGCCACAGTGAAGGATATATGCTTATAAATTTTCTGCAGGAATATTCCCCACATTGACACCCCACTTCACATTCCAATCTGGTAGAGGATGTCTACTTCGGATTTGAATAAAGTAGTGTACCCTAAAGATTGCTATTGCCGACGCCTGTGCACTAGCAGGCACATATAACTTGGCAGTTGCATCTATATTTCCACAACCTGTAGTTACTGCAAGCATTCGTCAATGTACCGGCAAACATAAATAGAATGTATTATCCCCATAAAGATGCCAAGCGTTATGTGACGTTTCATTCGATGAAACACCTTTGAAGAAGCTGGATCATCATCTGGGTCCTGACAACTAAATTACCATGTCACCCACGTAAACTAGCGCCCCTGTATTGTAGTAAAGCGTACTTATTATCAGTTGTGAAGGCCTTTATTTTAAACTGTACATTGTAAAAACCTTTATGCAATTTTCAGAAACACAAGACCCTTTACTTTTTAAAGTTCATGATACATATAGCTACAACATGGACACCTGGTGACAAAATAAGCCGGGGCATGAAATCTGAGAAAAAAAAGGTATCTCCGCAGCCTCACAACGCAGCCTGGTATTCGCATTTCTGGCTTCGACTAGAATATGCTGACTATATTGTCGTATAGACTTTTACTGGCTACTTCTAGATGCTACGGAGATATTCAGCTTTTCCTCAGGTTTCATGCCCCGGCCTATTTTGGCGCCGGGTGTACAATACGAACTTTTTTACCAAAGAATGAAAACGAAAAGCACCTACCTATGTGGCATGTGCCTTCCGACCTATGTTTTCTGCCAAGAATTGATAATGTGGGATAGCTCACATCGCGACGACACTTTTGGAGGCATTTCGTAGTCTGAACAGAGATGGATTCCATGTTTATACGAGAAGACAGATTTCATTGCAGTGCAAGAATGACATCGACGCAGTAAATCTTGCACTTGGTGCTATGTAATTTTTTCCCTTCAGTTAGAGTTTCGATGCATCGTGAGCGATATTGCTTGACACGGGTGAGATTGACTGTTTTCCCAATTTGGGCAAATTCAAGTTACTAATGAACCAGGCATGTGATACCAAGAAATTGCCCAGCAGGAGAATGCCTTTAACATTCGCAAGATCTGCGGGCTCTTGAATGCATATCTAATAAAACCTCGAGTGCATGCAGCTCTCGGACCTCATGAGGAAGTTTAAAGAAATCATCGTAAGGTTTAATATGATGAATGTCAATTGGCTTCTCCGCGAGAAACAGGCAATTTAGGTTTATCTTGACAGGTGAAAATTGTTTACCTTGTCAATCACCATTGCAGGTTTCTGCAAAATTCCGTACGTGCTGACTTTCTTTAGCACCTCAAAGTTAGGAACTCACGAAAGAAAGACCGCGATTTCTAAAGCCAGAGCCAATATTCAGCACCTTACTATTCGCGGTTCACATATTACAACCTCCACCCTAACCATGGGTTCCTGCGCCGGTATTTCAATGTGTTCATGAGGAATATGCACTTTCGAAGACCAGCTACTGCAGTAATAATGCCCTTCTCCTGGAGCGTTCGCCTTTATAATTACATTGCTCGTATTTGTGCAATCTAAGTACGATTGCAAACTGCGCGTTTTAATACATTATATTGCTACTACCATTACGCCGACATCGCCAAACGTACTGTTACGGACATTTTAGATGCGAAGCAGCTTATGGTCGGGGCTATGTCCCTCCCTACATCCGCCTTGCGGCGTCCACACCCGTACTGCGCATGCGCATCCTTCTCCCCCTCCTCTCCTTGTATGTATACGTATAGTATAAGTACGCCAAGCTCCGGCTTCTGCTTCCGGTTCCGCCCCCGTTTCCACTTCCGGTTCCGCTTCCTCTTCCTGTTCCGGTTCCGGAAGCCAGCTACCGGAGAACGCTTCCGGCGTTTTGCCCGAATGATCCCCCGGTGCTTCGCCCACTCATCATCATTCACTTTGTCCTGTCATTCTCCTCCCGCAACGCCGCGTTGAGTGCCATGGACAGCGCCAGCGTCAACGCCTGTTTCAGCGCCGTAGACAGCGCCGCGGAGAAGAGGGCTCGAGCCGCTGCCACAAAATGGCAGCGGTAACAGGCCGATCTGAAAACTAATGTTAACTTGAGTCGAGCCCATGGCTGCTTCGCATACTACTCAGGGTTCCGCTACAGGAAGATGGTGTAATTTTTTTATCTAATGCGGAACATAATCAGCATTACCATACACTGTTGCGCTCAACCCGTTACGCCTATGTACGAGACATCGATTATTCGGGGTATCTACCGCATTGAGGCCATGGCAAAACCTTCATGTCTTGCTCAAGGGATAACCCATCTGCGTGTATGTCTCAAAACTGGTTGAAACATTATTAAAAGAATTCAGAGCCCTTCCACTATAGGAAGATAGAAGACCAGCGAAGCTGTACTTTTTGATAACTGTAGTGAGTGATATATGATTAATTACTATATTGATCGAATAAAGACACATGCACATTACTTTATTGTTCTAATCGCCTTTTATTTTCTCTTTACGTTGTCTTTGTGTTAACCATTGTTTTGTGGTCACTGTGATGTACTGCAATTGGTTACCAATGTTTTCGCGCCAACTCCAGCTTCTTTTCCAGAAGTCGATGCTGACGGGCTCACTGTTGTTCTGCAACGGTCACAGAAATGTCATCCGATGGTACGCGTCCTTTGGACGACACGCTTTTGGCAATAGTGGCTTCCCGTCTCATTTAAATACACGTTCAAGGGTAGCGCATTCATCTCCAGTAAGGACTACGCGCGTCCTGGCCAGAGTGAGACCAAAGTACAACTGCTGATAATGTCGCTACAGTGACGTCGACGTCACAAGAGAATGACGCACCGTCATTGCTGGGTACACATTGACGTTCTCTTATTCCGCCTCCTCTCCGGAGCCATGGCGCACCACGGGCGTGCAGGAGGCTCCTGTGGATTCAGTTTTGTCGACGCGATATCGTTCTATACACCCTGACGATACAGGCACTACTGGTTAGAACCACGGTGTATGATATATCTCACACCGTGATCAGAACATTGCCATATCACGGCCGGTACACCTTTCTTAGGGGCGAAGCTCCTTAGGGTGTGGGTCTGTCCCTCCTCTGTAGTAAGTAGTAGTAGTAGTCGTCGTCGTAGTAGTAGTAGTAGTAGTCGTCGTAGTAGGTAGCCACGTCTAGTTTTATGAGAAAAAAAAAACTCCGAAAGCTGTGTCCGTAGCGCGGAATCGAACCAGGGACCCCTCGCTTCCGAACGCGCGGCGCTAACCCACTACGCCACGAAGCGCACATGGACACACGCACCACGATGACAATAAATACCCAATATTAACGAAAGACTGCGCGTTTCTAACGCGTTTGTGCTAGCGCGTTACGGCCCGTGTAAGAAGCTGGTGTAAGACGCTGTGGCCTCTCCACCTTACCCCCGTATTCATAAACGCTCCTCGACTTGAACTTGACTTGCCACCGCCTTGGGCAACGCGTTCGAAACGCGTTGAAGGCGGTGGCAAGTCAACTTAAAGTCGAGGAGCGTTTATGAATACGGGGGTTATACTCTCTCAGCACTCATGTGATGGCGTTGGCAAACGCGGTACACGTTCCGGCATGTGTAAACGGCTGCGTAAGACGCTGTGGCCCTTCCCCTTACTAAACAGTACTGCACGTTTCTAACGCGTTTGTGCTAGCGTCCCCTTAAGCGGGAGATCCGATGATTCCCTCCGGAGCTTCGCCCACTCATCATCATTCACCCCGTGGATATGCTGTGATTTTTAGGGGTGAAGCTCCTTACAGCGGCACCCGTTCGTCCCCGTCGTCGTAGTAGTAGTGTGTAACCAGTCTGACAAAAATGAGAAAAAAAAATTTGCCGCGTATCTGCGTGCTTCGCTGCAAATGTCGTCGAAAGACGATAGTCTTCTGCCGGCCGTACTACATGAGTGCTGGTCTGATCCGCGGCCACCCGTGATGCTGTTCTCGTACCATTTCCGTCCTGGCATGAAGGTTTGTTTGAACAGATTTCATTTTACCGCATTATTTCATCAAGCGGCCATTTATGTTTTGCCCTGCCTCAGACAGCGCTTCCTTATGTTGAATCGGCCGCATCTGGCTGGCATTGATAAAATTGAGGAGGCGCTGCGTGAGACATGGACGCCATCTGGCAATACATCGGGAAACATGAGCTTGTGCAGAGGGTTTCCTTCCTCCATGGCAGAGGGCGCTCGTCGGCGTGCAGTCGGGGAACGTCGTTCGTCGGCGCGCATAGCATGGCATTTTCAGCGCAGCTTAAGAAACTAGGGTCTTTAGAGTTACGTATCTATGTATTTTCTATTAAAGGAACACACCTCCTAATACGTATCTAGTGATGTTGCCCCTCAGATATGCGTAATATTTACTTTGTGATCGATAACGTTCACAAGTATGAACAGCCGTACCAGTTTAAGTAGTGTGGGCGGTAAGCAAGTGGTCCAACTTTGGCCGGGCGGCTGAATCGGGTGACAGACAGACAAACAGACAGACAGACAGACAGACAGACCAAATTTTCAGCGTTTAAGTTCCCCAAGAAAGACTATCGTCTTTAAAAGTTCCGAAATTGTGTCCGTAGCGCGGAATCGAACCAGGGACCCCTCGCTTCCGAGCGCGCGGCGTTAGCCCACTACGCCACGAAGCGGACATGGACACACGCACCACGATGGCAATAAATACCCAACATTAACGAAAGGCCGCGTTTCTAGCGCGTTTCTAACGCGTTTGTGCTAGCGCGTTACCGCCCGTGCAAGAAGCTGGTGTAAGACGCTGTGGCCTCTCCGCCTTACCTTCAACGCGTTTCGAACGCACTGCCCAAAGCGGTGGCGAGTCAAGTTCAAGTCGAGGAGCGTTTATGAATACGGGGGGTATACTCTCTCAGCAATCATGTGATAACGTCGGCAAACGCGGTGCACGTTCCGGCATGTGTAAATGGCTGCGTAAGACGCTGTGGCCGCTCCCCCTTACTAGAGAGTACTGCACGTTTCTAACGCGTTTGTGCTAGCGTCCCCTTAAGCGGGAGATCCGATGATTCCCTCCGGAGCTTCGCCCACTCATCATCATTCACCTCGTGGATATGCTGTGATGTTTTTTTATCCAGCGGCCATGGCCATATATGGCTTTGACACTTGTTAGGTTATAGCAGCCTACCTTCCGTTTCGCTAATGGAGCCGAGTTTGAGCCGTTAAGAAAAGCTACCTTGAAAAGCCTCAGTCCTTGCTCGAGATACATTTTGAGTGTGTTCTTCATACCTATTACACAATTTTGGCAATCTTGTCCTTGATGATATTTTTGCGAATAACTTTAAGTTACATCACATTCTTTAATCCAGCCTTAGTGTTGACACCTATGCTAAGGAACTTTATACAAAAACCGATACATGTCCGCCGCCGAAAATTGTTGTTCTAGGCATCGTTTTCCACACACGCGATCCGCCAGAATATAGTCATATACAGCATCACTGTAAACTGTTGGTTAGATAGCTCATGAATTTTCAAAGCCAAATTGAACAATTTTCTAGTGGACGAGAAGGATATAATTTGTTTAGAAATTGTTTTAGAAAAACAGGAACCATTCCTAATAAACATTCAGATTGGCGAACATGCAAAGTTTTCGTACGTCAGACATTACGTCAGACAGAAATACGTCAGACAGACATTACGTCAGACTGACATACGTCAGACAGAAATTAGTAGAGAGCTATACGGTATTAATTTGCCATCGCAATTGATACTTCGCCTTTTTGGTGAAGCTGCGACATTTTTTGAAAAGCAGGAAGCGTTTCTCAATATTTATTCAGATTTGCGAACATGTGAAGTTACTGTACATCAGAGTCCGTCATCGCTAAACTCAAAATTTCTTACTCAAGCAACAATATTCAGTGCATTTTTCGAAACTGTTTGTTGACATGCTGGTGAAAACAGGAAACAGGACAAATACCCTCGATAGATCATACGCACAGAATTCGAAGAGTGGTCGTAAACAATGCTAAATCATCGCTAACGTGAATGCCAAATGATACATTGCAGCGATAATTGCACGAGGACGACAGAATAAACGAAGTTCATAGGCACCATTCATCCTATATAGCAATACAGTATATGTAAAAAATTACATTTTATAAAATATTTTATGTAACGGTGTGTCATTGTGATATGTGAAGTGCGCGAGGCGATGCAAGAAAAAAAAACAACATCTAAAGAAAAGTCCACGAAAGACTATGAGAAAAGAAGAGGAAGAGAAGAACGGAAGAGCGGGTCCGTGCCATGCTTTAAGATCATCATGATGATCATGAAAGAGGGAGAAGACACGTCGGCAGTTGGAACAAGGGCAGGCGGCTAGGGTGCAGAGGTATGAGCTTGACGGGTGCTTGGACCCGGGCTCACGAGGCCTCTACCTGGCCGGCTCTGCACGTGCCGACGAACCGGCGTCTTCCCACCGCAGGCTGCGGTTTGCTCGACGGTGAGCGCTCTCTGGAAGCTGGACGACGAGGCGCGGAAGAGTGGGCTGCCAGGTGGCTGGGCCTGGATGCTTAGGCCTTCCACTCGATCACAGCGGACCTGCTGGAAACGCTCGAGACGAACATATGTGACCTCTTCTCAACGGCAAGACTTCGCTTGAGCCAGCGTCACGTCGGCCGTTCGAGACTTGCTTCCTTACTCCGACCCCAGGCTTCATCTTGCTGGTGCCACCTCCACATAGACTTCTGGGCCACCATCCCCGCTTATAACTGGTGAACACTTTACTTTCACGTAACCTCCGCTTGTTTTGTTACTCCTACTTATCTTAGCGAACTCTAGTTTTGTTCGTGAACTTATCCGTGTATCGCGTGATATAACTGTCGTTGTAATCTTTTCGCTTTATTATTCCTAGTCCGTGTATATAAGAGTGTTATTTTCTATTGATAAATGTTTACCTTGCGTGTGGTTTGCAGCCAGCCTTGTCTTTCATTGGAAGCACCAAGGCGCAACTCCTTGGATGCGTTTCCTATCACTCTCTAAAGAACCTAATCATCACAAACGGCGTCCGCGACAGGACAAGGCTGGCTGTTTGGCTGCAAGTATTCCTAAATATAGGACCTCACTGTAACGAGACGAAACTGTTTGCTCGTGGTTGCCAGAACTTACAGTAATGGCGACGCGTCTGGCAGAGTTGGTTGCGTTGGGTGAGCGCATTGGGCTGCAGGGCGCGAAATTAGATGCCTGGCTTGATGAACAAACCGCTCAAGTTCACGAAGAGGTGCTCGCTGAGCGAGAGGCTGCTAAGACGCAGTTAGAATTAGAGACACGAATGCTGTGGTTACGACTAAAACTGGCGGAGCTAGAGCTGAGGCAAATCGGAATAAAGATGGGATTGACTGGACCGGATCTGAAGTGGTGGGTTCAGTCTAAGCTAGAGGCACTGGAGCAAGGAAAGGATGTTCAGTTCGAATCTGTGAACGACATCAAAGAGAGACAAGAGCGCATTTTGCAGTTGCGCCGTAAGCTTGATGAGGCAGAGCACATTCTGTCGTCAATGATAACTTCCTTTTGTGGTGATGAGGAGGAAGCCATCGAAGTTCCTTGTCTAAAGCAGGTGGTCCCAATTGTTGAACGGCGGCGCAACAGAGATGAACAAGCAGAACTGAAAATTAGTGATCTTGTTTCATCAAGTCGAGCACTCACAAAAGTGTCAAAAGATTTATCTGACGAAAGTGTTTTGATGACAGCTAACGAGAAAACGACAGCCGGTAGTGAAAATAAGCAAATGGTACCATTGAGCACTGCAGATGTGTTGAAGTATAACTGCGAGAGAGCCGTTACCGTAGGTAATATTTTTCATACCGAACAAGGCGGTTCAGACTTGAACTGTGGCAGACTGAAGACAGAGGGCAAAACGTACCAAACCAGAATAGAAGAAACTGGTACACGTCCTAAACGGCAAAATGGCATGCTAAAGATGAAGGCGAAACCAGTCATGGGTGGCGCCCCATCATTGGCTGCTAGTCACCGTATTACCCATATCAAAGTGACTGACCGTGGTCTTCAGCACAAGTCCTCAGTATTCAACAAGCACAGTAATTTGTTCCCAGGTGTGCTACTTAGTAACAGCGTTTACCATTTTTTTCTGCAACAAGAATTTGCAAATGGCTCTCTTGTATACTGGCTTAAGATAAACGCTTCTCAGCCCTCATCGAAAGAAGCAACAGGAAGTATCTTGATTTTCGAGATCTTTGTTGAATGGCCTAGGCTGAGAATATTGCGGGGCCTGAATTTGCCTTTCGAGAATGGTTAAGACCAGTCACCAACGCACTTGCGAAAAGGGTGGCACTTTGGTTTCAGTTGCGTAACGCTTCCCTTGTCTGTAGTTGTGTCTGTCATAATAGGAACTGTGTTGGCATGTGCTAAAAGGTGTGTCACTACAGTGCAGAACGATGATAGGTGTTACCCAGATGTCCAGTGTCTAAGGCCATGAAATGCAACTCGCGCACGTACACGTTTTTTTTTTTCTTACGAAAAGAAAACTTTGAAAGGGGAAGGCTTTTGTGATATGTGAAGTGCGCGAGGCGATGCAAGAAAAAAAACAACATCTAAAGAAAAGTCCACGAAAGACTATGAGAAAAGAAGAGGAAGAGAAGAACGGAAGAGCGGGTCCGTGCCATGCTTTAAGATCATCATGATGATCATGAAAGAGGGAGAAGACACGTCGGCAGTTGGAACAAGGGCAGGCGGCTAGGATGCAGAGGTATGAGCTTGACGGGTGCTTGGACCCGGGCTCACGAGGCCTCTACCTGGCCGGCTCTGCACGTGCCGACGAACCGGCGTCTTCCCACCGCAGGCTGCGGTTTGCTCGACGGTGAGCGCTCTCCGGAAGCTGGACGACGAGGCGCGGAAGAGTGGGCTGCCAGGTGGCTGGGCCTGGATGCCTAGGCCTTCCACTCGATCACAGCGGACCTGCTGGAAACGCTCGAGACGAACATATGTGACCTCTTCTCAACGGCAAGACTTCGCTTGAGCCAGCGTCACGTCGGCCGTTCGAGACTTGCTTCCTTACTCCGACCCCAGGCTTCATCTTGCTGGTGCCACCTCCACATAGACTTCTGGGCCACCATCCCCGCTTATACCTGGTGAACACTTTACTTTCACGTAACCTCCGCTTGTTTTGTTACTCCTACTTATCTTAGTGAACTCTAGTTTTGTTCGTGAACATGTCGGTTCAAGCAATACTTATTCTAGGTGTTCTGACGTCGTTTTAGGCGTTCCTGCGAAACAGCCTTCACCAAGAAGGGATTGGTGGTAGAGCCAGAAAAGGATCCTGGCTTCTGCTGCTAACACAACCGTTGCGCACCCGCACTTTACAAGTACGCTAGCGTTCGTGCTAAACAGAAATGTGTATGCACTCATACGAATGGAACAGACAGTTAACACCAAGCTAACGTTATTTAACACTTAAATGGGTGCTTGATCGCAGCGTAGAGGCCGCCGTAGTTTTCCTCCAGCGCTGTAGCATTTCGCTTGCGTGCTGTAAAGCAGCCCTCAAATCGCACTCGATTGTATTTAGAACATGGTTTGGGAAGTTTTATAGGAACGCTGAAACTTGCGATTGGTGTTAGTGTTTCGCCGTTTGTACACAACTACATAATTGCAAATTACTTTATTACAAATATGCTTCGCAGTTCACCAGCTATAAGTTTTATATTACTACAAAGAACGGATTCAAACATCCACTATCAAGAAATTTGGAATTTCTGTCTTACACATACCGACCCCATATTTCATTAAATGATCTGGCTCTCAACTCAACTATTGCATGCCTAGCCTTTATGATGCTGATTTCGGAGGTATTGTGGTCATGCGAAATATAATATTTGAAATAAAATGTAATGAAAGCCAAATAATATTGTCATGTCAGAGTAAAGAAAGAATAGCACGCACCAGGAAGTTAAGTTTCCATTTTTATCGCTATATAATTACGCAACTTCCTATGTATCAAACCATATCGAAGCAATGTAAAGCAACTCCTTCCACGGAAGCATGAAAACTCTCCGTGTGTACATAAATTGTAGCCTAAATTTATTTAGTCGATTCTTATTCGTATAGTTATTTGCCACTGTTTTCCAAAGGTCTGTTGTAAGTTGTACATTGGTTGTTTTTGTTCGCGTTGTTGTTACCATTAGTTTCATGCCTTAACAGCGGAGCTGTTCTTAGTCGAGCGTGCGCTGTCGATGGCGCTGCCGTCACGCAGGACCAGAGCAGGAGAGGTCACGTGACCCGAGAGGGCTCCTCACCACCGGGTCGCCGGGGGGAGAGGAGCTGATCAAACGCAGCACGCTCCGGGGTGGAGGATGAGATGCTCAGGGATTTAATAGCAGATGAGAGCGCCGCGCGCTCTTCACACGATCAACACCGCTCCGCGCCAGCGGCGTCCACTGACCGCCTACCACAGCGATCACAAGGCCGTGCTTGTAAAGGCCAATGAGTACCCGACATGAAACGTGCGAAATGAAAGGCAATTAGAGAGATGAAACAGTACATAAAAGATTTTTCCACCCTACCTTGATGTTCATGTCTCACTAATAAAATGTACCCAGTTCCACGAATTGATAGCTATTGAAACAGTGGAGATGCACTCGTTCCTTCGGTCTAAGCGAAGACAACCCCACAGAAAAAAAACCGTACGGCGACAATCACAAAAACACAACGACCCCAACTCCACTTCGTTGAAATGGCCGCATTTTTTTAACGTAGCGTACGTCCGAGTGGGATATCCTTAAAGTCTAACTTTATTGTTTAGGACAAACACATCTTAAAAAATATAAAAACATGAACAGCACGCAATAATAAACGCAAGCATAAAAAGATTGTCTCATTTGAAAGCTCATAGCAGGCAATCATATTGGCTTTTTCGTTTCGCATTTTGGATAATTCACTCTTAAGACCTGCAGACACTGAGGTTTTTGCCCTGTTAATGCGTCACGATGAATATGCGAATATGCTAGCTTGTTGAATATGATGAAATCGAGCCGATGCTCGTAACAGTGCAAAGAAGCGGGAAGTTCACAGCATGCTGCTTCTCCAAGAGGCGTCACATGACGCCATCAGGCGACATCGTCACTATACGAATACGTCATTGCACGTCGTCACGTTTGACGTGATGACGCCATCAGATTTTGGCAGCCTGCGATAAAATTTAGTTACGATACCGTAATTCTGGTATATTCAAATGATCAGCCGAAGATATCAAGTCTGCAGCTTGCGTGTAAGTCGTAATTTACGAATTTTGTCAGGCAACTTACTTTCAGAAATTACAATTTTTCAATAATGAGCTTGGCGAGGCCCAAGAAAAATCGCGATGTATGCTGCATTTCCGTACACGTGCGTGCGCGCGAACGTAAATGTGCACAAAATGCATCTTTGATTAGTGCGTTGGTGCTCTGCCCATTTTATCTCTCGCATAGCGTGTGCTTCAACCGCAATTGACAACATGCAAACGCTGTCCGAAAACCGAACCTCGGCCTAGCGGCCGCGGCCCCTCGGTCGGCGGTGAACGGCATATGGAAAAGGTCTTTGAGTTTCCGCGCAGCAGAAACATATTCCATATTTTGTGTATATTCAACAGCAGGCTGTTGTGCTTGGTGTGCACACTATGATGGTTTGGTGCTCGCTGGAGTGCACACCAGACTACACCAGTCTTGTGTTACTTCTTGTGTACATCCCTGTGGGCTGCTATCTGGCATGCATGCCAGTAGGTTGTGGTGTAAACTTTGCTTTTGCACACCGGACTAATGCCTTGGATCTTGGTCTTGTCTGCTTTTAGGGGCGTAGCTCCTCTTAGTCCAACCTTGTCACGTGTCCGTTGTCCGGCGTTAAGCGGCAGTATCTCCCGTATAATGCAATAGATGGCGCTGTCTCATAGAAGTACATACAAACTGCAGTTCAGGGACAAGAAGTCACTAGATGGCGTTCCGGTTCCGCTTCCACTTCCGGTTCCACTTCCGGTTCTACTATCGGTTCCACTTCCGGTTCCACTTGCGGTTCCGGGTACACTTTGCGCGCGTTCTGTGCGAACGCTGGCAAAACGCCGACGGCGTCGGCAACTAGTTCTGCGCGTTGCTGGTGCTGCTGCATGGCCAAGTTTACACAGCTGATAAAACTACCTTCAGTCGACCCCATGGCTGCTTCGCATACTACTCAGGGTTCCCCTACGGGAAGATGGTGTAATTTTCTCTCTTGTTCCCGAAGCGCGCTCTCTTTATCTCTGGTCCCTAGCTGTGGTTTGCCCGAATGATCCCCCGGTGGTTCGCCCACTCATCATCATTCACTTCGTAGATATGCTGCCATTTTTTTGTATGATTGGGGTTTCCACAAATGTAAAACTGGCGTAGTTCAAATTAGCACTGCCATAAAATTCAAATTTCTTAAATTTATTGAAACTCTCTATAGCCCCGAAGAGCTACAGGAAATTCCTTTCCGCAAATCCTGGAAATATATTTCAAGGGCATATATCTCGCAAGCTCGCTGGTTTGAAGTCGCACATTGCAATATGTGCCACAGAACAATAATAAAGAAGTTATTTGTAATTGTGTGGTAATTATCTGATGATGTGTTTCAATTTCTGTGCTATTATGGCTATTATGAAGCTTTGTAAAACAAGTAGTTATAAAATATATTAGCGGATTGATTAATGAATGTGCACCATTCCTACACATCCTAGAAAGTCCTGAAATCAAGCGGTCATGATGAATGAAAATTTCTGCTCCTAGCATTCATAAAATCATTTTCGAGCGAAGTGCTGAAAGCCAGTACTCGTACCTTACATTTGTGCTTCATAATACTTCCTTTTACTTACGTTATATTATAGTAAACTTCCCCGCAGGGGCGTCTGCTTCAGCAGGCGTTTGGTGTGTTGCGACACCACGTACCCGAGCACATGAGATTTGGACCCTCCCTCGTGTAGCAGTGCTCGGCTTAGCCGTGTCCGCGGAAAAGCGGATTCTGGGAGTTGAGCCGTAGCCGGGTGTTTCGACCTTTATGGCCCCATCGGCAGAGGCAACACACTCCTTTGTCCTCGCTTCACCTAGACGGCACCCCCGGACTGACCCACCCTGGGGAAATTGGTCTTTTCCTATCCCCCTCTCCATTCTTTTGCTTTCGTGTCTCCTTTCTTTTACTATGCCATCATCTCTTTTCTTCTGTCACTTCCTAATTTTCATTGGCGGCTTGGGTTAACCTTGTGTATGTGGCCTCCCTTGGGTTGCAATTTACTGTTGGCGCCTGCAGCCTTACACGTTAAGCGCTGCAGCGTCCCCTAGTTGGGCTCCGTGGTGGGTGGCCGCTACTGCCGCCGAAATAAAACAAACCGTTACGGGAAAACCAGCATTTCCCCGCATACTTCATCGTCATCCTTTAAAGAGGGGACGCACCTGATGAGCTGTGCCTATCTTTGAACCGGCCAACAGATAACTATCCAATATACCATGTTGCACGCAGCCAGAACTCTGAAACACCGGCCAGATCCATTTCACCATTCTTTGTTGCGAAATCTCTGACCGAAGCTTTAGGGTCAGGTTACAAATTCATCAAAGTGGCTAGCGGAGACCTTTTTCTTGGGGTTCCTCAGAAACATCTGTACGAGAAACTTGGCAACCTTGTGACGTTCGGCAACACACCAATTTCGGTATCACCACATCGATAAATGAAAAGCTCATGCAGAGTCGTATCAGAAGCAGACCTCCTAGAATTTTCAGAAGCAGAACTCCTGGAAGGGTGGAAAGATCAAAACGTCACTAATGTAAAATGCATCATCATCAGACGGGACAACAAAGAATTCCCCACCAAACTTCTTGTCCTAACATTTGAATCTAGCATTCTGCCTGAAACCATCACAACAGGATACATTAAGTTAACTCTCCGACCCTATGTCCCTAGGCCTAGACGGTGCTTTCAATGCTGAAGATTCGGCCACGGCTCGCAGAGCTGTCGTGGTCAAATAACTTGTGCAAGGTGTGGAGCACAGGGCCACTCCTCCGACAACTGTAGTAGCACTCCTCACTGTGCGAACTGCAGTGATGACCACGCATCCTACTCACGTTCCTGTCCGAACTGGAAAAAAGAAAATGACATAATCACCTTAAAGTAAAAGAAAATATATCTTTCAAGGAAGCCCGTAAGAGGTGCTCACTTTTGCATAGCACACCTTATGCTGATGCGGCGCGTCGGGGGGCAGCGTCGCAGCGGCCACTGCCACCTGGCCAGCCCGCGCGCAGCGAGCTGCCGCTTGTGGCTCCTGCCCCGGGGTGGAAGGAGCTAACCCTACTCCACTCAACCAGCAAACAGGTCCGGTTACCCTAGGGATGCCGTTACCACAACAGACCGCGGCGACAGTCTCCGCTATGCGCAGCGAACCCGCAGGACCGCCAGAAGCTCCCACGGTAGGTGCAGTCAAGGCTGCCTCACCCTCTCCGGCTCCTGCTGGCGCTGGCAACAGCCGATGCAGCTCAGGCCCATAGGCAGCCCCGTCGACCTTCTGGCTGGTGGGCGCAAAGGTCTCGTCCTTCGCGGCGAGACTTTCTGGCGAAATTTCTCGCTCGCAAGAGCGCGTGTCTGGCGCCTCACATGAGGCAATGGACACTACCCCCATCCTGACGGCGCACCAAGCGCCTAAGAAGCGGCGAGGCTCCCCCAACCGCTTCAGAAAGGACAAATCCCGTGTTACAGAGCCTGAAAAGGGCTCTGTAATCTAAGGCAACACTTCCTTTTTATTGCGATAGCAATTATATGGACACTCAAAAGCAGATTTCTGCCGTCGGCGTCGCCGTCGCCGTCGTCGTCGCCGTGAGGTTCCGTATGACGTCAATGGAGATGAAATCGTAGCCACGCGCCGCCGAACGCTGTATGTGCGAGTGAAAGAGCGCGAGGGACGCGCGCTTTCACGGGGAGTGAACGCACGGCGGAGAACAAACGCGCGTTCTGCGCTGTGCTCCCTTAAGGGCTGCAGAAGTAGGCGTCTCTTTCCTCCTCTACAAGCACCATATATGTAGAGTAAACGTACCCTCTTCCGACGCGCAAAAGGCCGGGGGGGGGGGGAGGGGGCGTCGTTTAGCTGCGGCACCAAGTGCCTATTTATATCAGAGGCTCCGGCAACAGTCACCAACGCCGCACGCATTTTGTGCGACCGCGGGCAAAACGCCGACGGCGTCGACAACAGTTCTGCGTGTTGCCGGTGCTGCTGCATGTCCACGTTTATACAGCTGATTAAGCTACTATCATTACTCCGTATAGCTCTCTACAAATTTGCTATCGCAATTGATGCTTCGCCTTTAAGGTGAAACTGCGACAACTTTTTTGTACAAACAGAACCAATTTACTTTCAGTGTGGGTACACAAATCGTACAGTGGAAGGTCAGAGGCCTTCTTAGGAACCTCGGTGATGTGCAAGAACTTCTCCACGAACGCAATCCAAAAGTGCTGTGTGTACAGGAAACTCACTTAAAATCGGAACATGCAAACTTTCTTCGACAGTATGTTACGTTTCGTAAAGACCACAATGATGCTCTTGCATCTTCAGGCGCTGTGCCATTATAATTCAGAAAAGCATAGCGTGTCAACGTTTACCCCTGCAAACGCCTCTCGAAGCAGTGCCAGTTCGACTTGTTCTCATAAACAAACTCGTCATCATTTGCTCGCTTTACATACCCCCAGATTACCACCTACACAAGCATGAATTTCAGTCCCTTATAGACGAATTGCAAGAACCTTATCTTGTTCTTGGGGATCTGAATGCACACAGCGGTCTGTGAGGCGACTCTCGCATCGATGCGCGAGGCCGTCTAATTGAAGGCTTTCTTTTCTCATCCGGCGCGTGGCTTCTAAACAAAAAAGAACCTACATAATATTGTTTTGCAAACAAAACTTTTTCTTCTATAGATCTCAGCTTAGCTTCTCCTTCCATATTACCAGAACTTGAATGGGAACTTATAAAAAGCTCTTACGGGAGCGACCATTTCCTAATACTGCTGAGAGCAACAAGACAATACGAATCTCCACCACATGCTCCCCGGTGGAAGGTGGATGCAGCGGACTGGGTAGAAATTCCAAACACTTACCAGTACGATCTCGTGGGCTGACATGTCTTCGCTCGGAATTGATGGCTGCATTCGAGTATTTTTCTAACTTTAAAATTGATGCAGCTTCTAAGTGTATCCCCCAAACATGTGGACTTTCTAGGAAACGCCGTGTTCCGTGGTGGAATGAACAATACCGGAACGCGCGTAGGCAGCAGAACAAAGCATGGAGGCAACTTTCCAATTCTGCTACTGCTGAAAACCTTTTCAATTTCAAGGAAATGAAGTCCCAAGGTAGGAAAACGCACAGACAAACGAGGAGAGAAAGAGGGCAAAAATTCTTATCAAGTATCAATTTATACACGGATGAGGCCAAGGTGTGGAACAGGGTCAAGAGAGTAACAGGACGAGAAACACATCCGCCTCCCCTGGTACACACGCAGGGAGACAGCCTGGACGACCGAGCGAACCATCTGGGTGCACATTTTGAACATGTGTCTAGTTCATCGCACTATTCTCCAGCATTTACAAAATACAAAGCAGCAATACAGAAAGAAAAACTAGACCGAAAGAGCACCGGGAACTAGCCATATAACTTACCTTTCTCTCTAGCAGAGCTGCATGCATCACTATTCTATTCCGTCAATCACTCGCCTGTTGAAACCAATCTGCCCCAGGGTCTGACCGCATATTATACGAAATGTTAAAAAATCTGTCCTCTTAAACGAAGAAAACCCTTTTCTGTCTGTATAAGTCTATATGGACCTTCGGCGAGATCCCTTTTGCCTGGAAAGAGATCATAGTGATCTCTATCCTGAAGCAGGGCAAGGATCAATCGTCCGTATCCAGCTATTGGCCCATAGCTCTAACATGCTGTATCTGCAAAGTCTTCGAGAAAATTATAAACCGCCGTCTGATACATTTCCTAGAATAAAACAAGCCGCTTGACCCATACCAATGAGGGTTTCGCGATGGGCAGGTCCACCACTGAACATCTGATACGCATAGACTAGAAAAGCGTGAGGCTTTTGTCCACAAGCAAATTTTTCTGTCTGTTTTCCTCTATATGGAAGAAGCATACGACATCATGTGGTGGTTCGGAATACTGAGAGATTTCGCACACTTTGGAGTATTGGGAAATATGCTGAATCTCATTGAAAGTTACCTGTCCAACTGCAGATTCCGTGTTCGTATGGGTAATGCCCTATCAGTACCATATGTGCAGGAAACTGGAGTACCACAGGGTGGTGCGCTCAGTTGCACCCTTTTGTCATAAAAATGAACTCTCTGCGTCTGTGCATCCAACGCAACTTATTTTATTCAGTATATGTCGACGATGTACAGATAGGGTTCACCTCATGTAACCTTGCGACATCTGTGAGCGACAGGTCCAACTTGGTCTGAAAAGCTGTCTAAGTGGGTAGACGAGAATTGGTTTGGGCTTAACCCCCAAAAGTACACATGCGTCCTATTTTCCAGAAAGAGAAGTCTGCACCCTGATCCCAACATCGAGATGCAGGGTGAGGGTCTACCTGTAAAAACGGAACACACATTCTTGGGCGTAATTCTTGACGCAAAACTAACATTTATCGCAGATCTAAAGTACCTAAGAAACAAGTGCATGAAAACAATGAACATCTTGAAAGTGTTATCTTGCACTGCGTGGGGTAGTGACACAAGATGTCTGTGTAATCTCTATAAGAGCCGAATCCGATCCCGTATAGACTACGCTTTCATTAAATATCACTCTGCGACGCCGAGCGCCTTGAAGATGTTGGACCCTGTCCACCATCTGGGTATCCGCCTTTCTACGGTTGCGTTCAGAACCAGCCCCGTAGAAAGCCTCTACGCTGAATCAAATGAATTGTCTCTCCATCTGCAGAGAACGTACTTATCCTTTGTATATTTCCTAACAGTGAACTCAAACAATAGGCACCCTACCTACACAACCATAAACGATCTGTCCAGTGCCCAAACCTTTCAGAACCGCCCTTCCGTGAGAAAGCCTTACGCACAGCGAGTAAGAACTCTTGCCGAAGAAATGGATGTATCACTCCACGAGCACGATGTCATGCACCCTCCTGTACAGCTGCCGCCATGGCAGTGGCAGCTGATTGACTGTAATGTGTCCTTCATTAAAGTTAAAATGCATGCGCCGATCGTACATATCCGTATGCACTTCCTCGAATTGTAGCACAATACTCTTGCCCGGAATATTTTACAGACGCTTCAAAATCACACGCTGGCGTCTTACGTGGCGGTCGGTCCGTCCTATTCGGCTGCGGGAGTTCTACACCCAAACACAACCATCTTTAGAGCGGAGGCCTACGCCATCCTGGCGGTGGTTAAACGCATGAAAGAGTGAAACAGGACATACCCAAGGCAGTCATTCATACTGACTCTTTGAGCGTGTTGAAATGTTTAAAAACTCTAAGTAGGCACAGAAACCCCGTAATTATAGCTCTTTATTCCACCATTTTCACCGCGTATGTATCAAACCAGGAAATTGTGCTCTGCTGGGTGCCAGGGCACCGCGAGATCGAAGGGAATGAGTTGGCAGACAAGCTAGTCGTTCATACAGACGCTGGCACTTCACCCACAGCCGCCCCTGTAATGTACCTAAAGCCCTTTATTAAGAAAAAGGTCAGCGCATACAAGCAACGTCTGTAGGACAGAGAAAGGAGCAACAAATTACACAATATCAAACCTCATCTCACTTATTGGCCACCAGAATCGAAGACACGCCGCACACAGGTTACACTTTTCAGACTCAGGATAGGGCACACATACAGTACACACGCATACTTATTGTCCGGTGGCGATCCGCCTGTCTGTAATGAATGTGGCAAGCCACTCAGTGTACTTCAGGTCCTCCTGCCGTGCCCTGAACTGGAGCCTCAGAGGAAAAGACATTTTCCATTACCATCACGGCAAAACCTCCCATTACATCCTTGTATGTTTTTGGGCGACGAATCTCTTTTTAAATATCAATCACTTCTCGCGTTCCTAAAGGACATACATAATTTCCGTGTTATCTTTCCAGGTGACGTGTAGCACGGCCTCTCTGTAGACGCCGCTGCTGCGGTATTTTATTAAAGAAAGCACGTGCCTCGTGCTCTTTCTCCACACAGGCCTTCAGTAGGCGTCGTGCTACTTTTGTATCCTTAATTTTAGCCCCATGACTACTTCTCATACATTCACGACCCACAGATCACTCCACACTTCACTGCCATAATTGTATTCGATGAATGTTTTACGCTTATATACCGCGATTTGTTCTTAGGCCTCTTTACAGCCACCTAGCATCCTGTCATCGGAACTCACTGATCATGGCAAACATACCATTCATTGTCTTGGCGCTCTTTGGCCACATTTGACCCTCGCGCCAAAAAACACCAAATATCATCATCATAATCATATTATAGTAAACTTACCCGTCATGCCCAAACACAAATGCACATTACCATGTACCACGTGGTTGAATAAACTCAATCTCAAGCTCAAACATTAGGTGAAGTGTGTAATGTCACCAGGGGCGTAGCCAGTTGGTGGGCTGATGTGGGTTAAGCCCCTCCCCGAAATTTTTTCGTGCCGGCATGCACCGCTGACCAAAACTACCACCAACGCCGGGAATCATTCTGGATTCTGTCTACAATGTATTTTTCACGCTCGAAAAGACATTTCGGCACAAACATTGTGAACTCGGGCTAGATTTCGTGGCAACGCCCTTGCACCTGGAGTCACATAAAGCAAGGAGCCCCTTCCGAGCACAAACTTTCAAGGGCTTTTCGTTAGCAAGCGGGCGCGTTGCGGCATCTCGCAGTGGCCGCGGAATCTACGGAGCGCATTTATTTCAATTACGAAACTTGATGGGTATAAAGTTCTCAAACGTTTTACGCGAAAGGTGCACTGACATCTCCAAAGGCGTGCTTTGGTTTTTCAATTCTGGAACTTTATGGGGTTAGTGCCCCTATAAACTTGGGCCAACATGCGTGCTCTGGAGCCCTTGTGTCCACGCCGTTCCAGAAATGAAAGCACGCGCTCGCAATCTTCCACACACAAGAAAATACTAAATATCACCGTGACTGTGAGCTAGCAGCTGATAATTTTCTCCAAACCATTTCAGGAAGCGTGCCCAATGTGATCGATCAGCTGGACCAGGGCAGGTAAAGTAAAATATCAGATAACAGAAGAAAGTGAATGACCTATTATTGAGGAAATTCTTTTTGCGGGCGACAAGGTCTGGCTCTCCGTGGCCACAGGGACAGTGGCCCTATGGATTTAGGCATAGCCTTCGCTGAAAATACAGGTATTTTCAGAGCGCTACTTCACATGCGATCTGATTGTGAAGATACATATCTGAAGAACCATTTGAAAGTTGCCCCAGTAGTTTTTTCAGTAAACTCTTGTTAAAAAATATTCTCTCTGCACTGGAAGTGGTCACTGGAAGGGTGACCAAAATTTGCAGCAGTTTGTACACATTTACATAGAACCTGCAGTCGCAATGACAGAGGGCATCTATTCCGTTGTTGAAACCTAAAACACTCCTTCGATTCGTTGACATCCTTGTTTAGGTACCTTGCACAAACAGTACGCAGTAAGCCCAGATGCACAACACCAAATTATAGAAATTTGTGGTGAAATTATCAAAGAAAGCCTAGTTGCAAAAGCAGGCTGCTTCTCCATACTTCCTGACAAAACGACCGACATCGCCGGAATCGAACAGCGTACTATTTGTGCAAGGTACCTAAACAAGGATGCCAACGAATGGAAAGAGTGTTTTAGGTTTCAACAACGGAATAGATGCCCTCTCTCATTGCGACTGCAGGTTCTATGTAAATCTGTACAAACTGCTGCATATGCTAGTCACCCTTCCAGTGACCACTGCCAGTCCAGAGAGAATATTTTTTAACAAGAGTTTACTAAAAAAAAACTACTGCCGCTCTACAATGTATGTGGAACGCATGGTTAGCCTGGCGCTTCTATACACCCACAGAGACATCGGCATCAACCAGTCCGAAGTCATTGACCGCTTCGCTCAACTTCCCCGCCGAGAAAAGTTTGTACCTGTAGATAGCGAAGCAGCAAAAATCAATGCAAGTAAAAAGCTCTGTTCTTTCAGGTCCATAAGCTCGTTTTATGAAAACGTATGACTGTTCGCTAGATTTTAAAACCGCATAAATTTTGGCCGTTTATTCTAGCAGTTAGCATCATGATCAAAATTATCACGCTAATACGAAAATTACGAGGCCATCAATAACCAATTTTGACCGACCTTGTTCATTGAAAGGCCAGCCCTTGCGGCGTTTGTCAAAAACACACTCGGATATTAGGTAGTTGAACTTGCCGCATCATATGTGACTTCCGTTTGTCCTTTCCTTTTCTTTTTTAGCTACCTGCTTTTATTTCTTTTTTTGCAAGCGAAGCAATACCCTCATTTATTTTGGGTGCGGAATAATTGTTGCCGCTGTGCAGGCAGTTAAATTACACATTTTCCTACTGATTTCTGCATTATTCCTCTATTATTCAACCCACATGGCGCTGTCGCAACCGCCGCATTGCCCGAGTACATATCACGATTTCAGCGATCATAATTTTGTTCTTGCCTAGATTATCTGTCTTTCTGTACTCAGAGTTTACTATCTGTGACTGCGCAATATGTTTATTTGTCTTTTTGCCGCATTATATACAGTGACGTTTGCCTAAATACGTAGATTTATTGAAGACTTTGATGTATACTTAAATGTCTTGTTGCGAGGTATTGTGTATACGAGCGTACAAGCAGTTACCTTGTTTCCAACGACTCTTTTTTGCCCTTTAGCGAGTTGTATCTTCGCATTTGTATATTCCATTCTATCTTCGCATTTCTATCGTATATTTTGCAGAACTCCTACGTTTTATTTCTACTCACTGTTGCGAGTATAATCTCGGTGTAATTACAATACACGACGGGTAACAGCTGCTCCTGCACAATCTATGGCAACGAGGGACAGCGTCATTGAGGTTTTTTCCTGGCCGTTGCATATGTGCAAAAATGTAAACAAGGTTCTTGAAGGACGAAGATTCATCAAAATATTTGTCCTCAACTTGTTCATTTCATGGCCTGGAATGCTGCATCGCTGGAATGCAGTGTAGCACTTGGCTGCAAACCATCGTACACCGCAGCACATTTCTGGCATGCACCACGTAGGACAGATGCACACTGCAGTGCCATGTGGTTTTTTGAGGAAACATCGCGGGTCACACAAAAAAACACGGGAATGAATGAATGAAAAACTTTATTTCGTGAACTTTTCCGCGCCCGCGCCGGATGAAAGTTGTCGCCACTTCTGGGAATCCACATGTTGTTCTCGCAGCCTGACCCCTGGCTACCAGCTGAAGCTGGTCTTCCAGGGCGGGGCTGGACAGCAAGATCTTCCATCGCTCCCTAAGGGGCTGCATGGGTAGCGGGATCATGTTTGTGTTAGGGTTGGTGAGGAGTGGTGGGTGTTGTTGGCTAAGCTTACATTCTGCTATCATGTGTTGGAGTGTACCGGGCTCGTGACATGCGGGGCACTCTTGCCTATACTGGCTCGGGCACATGCGGTTTAGTATTAGGGGGTGGGAATACAACAGGAGGCGCGGTCGACGGGAGGGCAAGCTGCGCACCTTCAACACACCAACACGAAAGAAAATGCGGATGACACAGGTGTAACCTGCGCCACACGAGCGATAAACTTTAGTAGATTTGTTACTTTCTAACTGAAACAGTTAGAACGCACACGGAGACATCACAAACTCGTGTCAACTCCGAGATCGTTTCAACAATTTTTGAGGCTGATGTTCATGACAAGTTGTTCAATATGAAAAGACGGCGCAGCATCGGCATGAGCACGAAACGCCATGGTGGCACTTTGAGACAGTTTACCGAAGCCCAAATCGTTAAAATGAGGCCCAACGACGGATTCCTAAGGATAGCATGACCAGATACCGAAGGCCATACTTTTGATGGCTCCATACTGCTAAAGCTATTTAAAATCGAAAAACCTCACAGACCTTTTTCTACACTAAACTATACGGTCAATATAGAGTGTTCGATTGTTATTTTTTGAATCGGAACACATATACTCAGTTGAGCGCAACAAAGCTCAAAACGACCGTTTACTGGCAATTATCCCAGGCATCATGGACGCCACAACAGCCTAACCAGTCACCAGGACGCCACAATAGCCTCGCCTCACCAGCCTCACCATAGGAAACACTGGTCACGGCCCCATACGATCTGTTGGTGGTGCCACCCACCGCCCCGTTTCAAAGGGGACGTTCATAGCATCCATCCATCCATCCTGCCCTTCCTCCGTTTTCAACGTATTACGTAGGCGCGTTCGTCGGATCATGGGTTTTTGTACTTACGGTAATGAAATGTGACTTAGCTCGTGTGCGCAAAAGTACCAGAAAAGTGCAAGTGTCTCGCTGCAAATTCGCCAGGACGCCACAATAGCCTCGCCTCACCAGCCTCACCATAGGAAACACTGGTCACGGCCCCATACGATCTGTTGGTGGTGCCACCCACCGCCCCGTTTCAAAGGGGACGTTCATAGCATCCATCCATCCAACCTGCCCTTCCTCCGTTTTCAACCTATTACGTAGGCGCGTTCGTCGGATCATGGGTTTTTGTACTTACGGTAATGAAATGTGACTTAGCTCGTGTGCGCAAAAGTACCAGAAAAGTGCAAGTGTCTCGCTGCAAATTCGCCGTTTGCCTGGTGCACCAGGCAAATATGAACCAACGATTTTCGTGCCGTGGAGTGTGTTTTCTTTGTGTACGGTTGGGGAAAGTTGGGTGGACGTCCCAAAGAAATGATGCGTATTGTCAGCGTGCCTCAACATGGGCTGGAAACTCCTTACACCTCCCTAGGGAAACTCTGTCCCATGCTGATAGTAGTTTTTTTTTTTCAGGGGCTTTTGGCGATACGCGGCGGCAGCGCCACTTTCAACATTGACGGTTGTCGGACATCCTACTCAAACAAAACAATGCCTCCAAGACGTCACTGCTTTGGTCTGAAGGTAGAAGGAAGGGGAGCGCAGCTGGGAGGAGGAGGTCTGCCACTGCCTGCTACGAAGCCCTCCTTTATTACTTCGTATGCAAGCGGGCTTGTGTTCATGCTCTCTTGCAGGTCCACTGGCAGCGCAGCGACATTGACCAAGACGCGGAGCAGAACCCACTGAAGTGTGCCGTGTTTAGGAAGCACTGTCTTTCTGCCGCGTTTACTTGGCAAGTTTCTATTCACTTTAACAGCACAGCTCTATACACACTAAACCTTTTCACACCCTTAAGGGTGTTAAAATGGGTGTTTTCCTCATTTACACCCATCTGCGCACCCTTTCAGCACCCATTTTGTTAAAACACCCTATCATAAGGGTGTATACCACACATAAGGTGTGAAGTTGCTCAAAGAAGGGTGTTAAATGGACATCTGAAGGGTGTTGAACACAAGGATGCATGCATAAATCATGGCATAAGGACGCGTATACGTCCGCGCAATGAGCCACGTGTCTATGTATAGCATTTTTTCCTAAGATACTATATGTTATTGTATGACGGGCACTCCAAAATGTATTATCCAGAAAAGTACACACATTCACTAGCAATTTCATTAAATATCATTAGATTTAGTGCTCACTGTGATACTACAATGCAATTAGACACATTTATTACAAACTGCAGTAGTTGAATGAAAAACGCGCAAGCAAGTTGCAAAATTTTGCAGGAATATTGCGGGGCCCTTAAGAGCCCAACAAAAAGTGGCGCACCCCGGTGAGATGTCTTTTTAGACGTTTCGAGGTAGTAATTAGACACGCAGGCATAAAAATTGGGGTAATTTCCTTGTCAACCAACGAAGTCACACGATCCTGATGACTTACGTGAATCCCATCATCGATATAGTTCATAAATGGTTCTTTTAATGCGAAGAACTGATGCCGCTTATTGCTTTAGTGTAATGAATTCCGGACTATGGAAATATTGGAAACCGAAACTTGTACTGCGGAAGAGCACAACTGTCACTCCTTTGGCAGACGCCCACGAGTGATGTTGTAGGAAGAACGTGACGGCGGCGAACGAGCCGTGCCATCGTTCTTACTAAGAAGGCGGCCAGTCGGGCGGAGGCCGCGACGACCAGCGTCTCAAGCTCCTGGAACAACACTCCGCGTGCCGAGCTTGCGCTTCGAGCACGCGCTGCATTTCTTTTTATTGTTTACTTCCTTGACAGTCGGCGCGAAGGCACCGGTTGGGAGCGCCGCCCAAAGCGCCCCGCGTTGCAGCGTCGGTGGGCGCTACAGGGCTCCCCGCCCAGACGGAACGTCGATGAAGGAAGTGAGAGAAGCCAAGTCGGATCTTTGTACTCCAGCCTGCATTTTAGGTGCACCTGTGGCTGGCGCACGCACAGACGTCCTTGAGGCAAGCGGCTCCGGCAGTGTGGCATTCGCTGTTGGCCTTGCAGGGCTGTCCAATGCGTTTCCGGCGGTGGTCTGTAGCTTGTCGCAGGTCTTGCCGTCCAGCGAGCGGACAAACTCGAGAGCACAGTCGCCGATCAGATGGTCCGTGTAGACGCCGTTCAGCTGGGCGAAGACGCACTGCTCGGAGTAGTCGCAGAGCTAGCCGAGGCCGGTGGCGGTGCGGCAGGTCAGGTGCTTGGACTTTGGCTCACGGGATCGGATAGCTTGTAGGGGTAGCGGCCCTCGCTTCACGAGGCCCCGCGAGGCTCGCGCTGGGCGTTGCTCGTGCACGTGTCCTCGAAGATGGAACCAAGCGCGATGGTTGCCGTGGTGACCGGCACGTCGATAGAGCCGTGCATTCAAAGACGAACTTGCCGTTGTCGGAGCGAAGCCTCTCCAGCTGGTTGATGGCGATCTTGGAGACCTTAACGGGGCCGTCGTTCTTCACGGTGCTTAGGGTGGAGCGGTCGATGAGGTTCTTCAGGAGACGGCCGTTGATGGTCCAGGTGATTGTGGCGTAGTCCTTGTACAGGCGCTAGAGCTGTTGGCCCCTGGGTGGGGGTTACCAGTGTGCGGGAATGCGCGCGCTGTGGGCAACGCATCGATGCATCACTCGAGGTTGAGGCGCTGGCCGGGTTATAACCACCTTTGCGGGCTGCAGGGTTGTTCGAAACTAATCCCCCGAGGGGGACGGCGGGGTTAGCGGAGCTTCTCCCAAGCGAGCACCCCTGAAGAAAGCCGGGCGTCTGGCCGGGGGTCGCTTGTGCTCGATTTGTATTCCGGTGGGTAACCGGTGGCCGCCTGGATTCGAACCCGCGAACTCCCGCAGCCGAGGCGGACACTCAACGACGAGCTGCGGTGAATTACGGCGCTGCAGCTTGCCAATATCGAACACGGTGCCGGATCGTTGGTAGGACAAGTGAGGGTTAGCTGCTGCACGGGTGCCCGATGGAACAGTCCCTCGATCAGAGTCCGCTGACGATCCGCATCGTAAGTGGCCGCGGGCCGTAGGCTGCCGGCGTCCCTCAGCCGAAACTGGTCCTCGTAAAAGTCGCTTGAACCATCAGGGCCAGGGTCAGGCCAGTCAGCGCTAGGCGCAGGGCCATGATCCGAGGAGTGAGAGTAGCTGACGTGTCACCGCTCCGCGTGGCCGGCGTGTTCGTACCGTGACCGTGCGCTCGCACCGTGGCCGGCGTCCTCGCACCGTGGCTGGCGTGCTCGTACCGTGGCCGGCGTTCTCGTACCATGGCCGGCGTTCTCGTACCGTGGCCTGGTTAGCGCCGTGGCCGGTGAGCGCCGTGGCTTGGTGAGCGCCGTGGCTAGGTGAGCGCCGTGGCCAGTGCGCGTCGTGGCCGATCACGTCCGGGTCACCATTGTAGGAAAAACGTGACGGCGGCGAACGAGCCGTGCCGTCGTTCCTACTAAGAAGGCGGCCAGTCGAGCGGAGGCCGCGGCGACCAGCGTCTCAAGCTCCTGGAACAACACTGCGCGTGCCCAGCTTGCGCTTCGAGCACGCGCTGCGCGTCTTTATTGTTTTCTTCCTTGACAGTCGGCGCGAAGGCACCGGTTGGGACCGCCGACCAAAGCGCCCCGCTTTGCAGCGTCGGTGGGCGCTACAATGTGAATGCTTGCGCCTCACACGTGGCACGACCAATATTGTAGCGCTCTTATCGAGCCACGATCTCGCTGAAACTTTATGCTGTGACCTGGCATGGTCTCTTTGATCGGAAGCAGCCGGTATTTTGATCGTACCTGTAGAAGCGCGCTCAACGGCTCGCTCACGGTCACGAATTGTGCACTGCACTCACAGTCATGCAGCCCAGACATCGTTAAAAAAAAAACAAAAAAAAACGTAATGCTCGACACGAAACGTATTCGCAACTCGCAGCTCACCGGTACAGCTAGAGACCACAGCGAAGTGGCAGCAAGCAGGCGGCCACGCCAAGAAGCAAACCTGTGAGAATACACGGGCAGCGGAAGAAAATTTGTATAGTTCGACTGAGTTCGGTGCAGCGCGATTTACGCGGCTGCGCCCTCCCCATTTTTCCTTCCTACATGGCCCTCCCGAATGAAAAGCGACCAGAACTCACGCTACGACGCTGTACCGTTGCCTAGACCATGGCCTAGACAACCCGGCGCGCGGCAGGGCGGGAAGGCGGAAGCTGCTTCGTAACCTCATTGGCTCTTGCTTCAAAAGATGCATTGTCTCTTTTTTGTCTTTGTCCACGTCTCGCGCTCTGGGAAATAATTTTAAGTGTGTGATTGGTTTTATGTGCGGTCTAATCAGAGACGTGGTCCGTGCGTGGTGTATTAATCGTGCCCCACCTCAACTCAATGCCTTGGCACGCGCTGGAAGTTGGATCCACGGAGGCAGATACGAGCAGTTGCAACGTGCCCGGTGTCGGCGGTCGGTATACTACTGTCAGTATGGAAAGTTTCAGGCAAGTGTCCGTTCATTTGGTGTTTCTTTATTTGATTACGTGTTATTGTTGGCTGTAGAAGTATCTCATTGTGATCCCATAGCATAATTCACTAATGTAAGCGCAAAAGCAGTTGCAAGCAGTACTACGTACGGCAAGATGGCTACCTCGATGGCCCCCGTGTGACTAACGTTTCTGTGGCCACGTCGGGCGTGGTGCGCCTGCATAATACCGCTTTGTTTCTGAGCGCTTGAACTATCGGAAATGTGGTGTTCTTGCGAGTTCAACGCAGCTTATAACACGGTCGTTCGTTTTGTATCGCGTAGAAAAAGAAGTGACGACTGGCTTCGCGTTTCGAAAGTACCGGTGCAATATTGGCTCTCTCTAGCGCGCTCGCGTACTGCTGCGGCTGCTGCTTGCCGGACGCCTTCCTTCAGCGTGTTTTGGGCTATCTTTCCCTCTCCGTTTGTGTGTGTGAGCGCACGCGTACTTTTTTTGTAAGCGCTTTACGAGTGCGTGCGTGCGTCCGTGCGTTTTGTCTGAGCGCTTTGTATGTGCGTGCGTGCATGTTTTTCGACTGTTGTGTATGTGTGCGTGCGCGCGCGCGCGTTGCTGTTTTGCGAGCGTTTTGCGTGTGCGCACGTGCTTGTATGCGGGTCTCTATGTGCTTGCGCGTGCGTTCGTGGGTGTTTTGTGAGTGCTTTGTATGTGTGTGTGTGCTTGTTGTGTGAGTGCTTTGCATGTGTGCGTGCGCGCGTGCGCGTTGCCGCTTTGCGAGCGTTTTGCGTGTGCGCGCGTGCTTGATGTGGGTCTCAATGTGCTTGTGCGTGCGTGCGTTCGTGCGTGTTTTATGAGTACTTTGCGTGCGTGCGTGCGCGCGCGCGTACCCGTTTTGCGAGCGCTTTGCGAGTGCGCGCGTGGTTGTATGCGTGTCTCTGTGCGCGTGCGTGCGTACGTCCGTGCGTGTTTTGTGAGCGCTTTGTCTGTGTCCGTGCGTGCGCGCGCGCGTACCTGTTTTGTGAGATTTTTGCGTGGGCGCGCGTGCTTGTGTGTGTGTGTCTGTGTATTGCATACGGTCGGTAGTTTTACACGCAATAAACGTCTTCAAAATTGGTGCAGCGGCTGTCCCCGCCCTGAAAACCGAGTTTGGTGTCGAGCCACCCTAGAAGCCACCCTGGTATATATGGAGTCGCTGGAGGACCTGTGGAAGGTGTAAGTTTCCTCCTTTTTCCCTCCTCTACCCTGATGAATCCACTTCCTTCATTGTTATTGTGAAATAAACGTTTCATCAACAGCATAAATACATGAATCAGAAATCCGGAAACTGTGTTTCCCGATTACAGAAATTTCGGTCGTGAAACGTATACCTTGGATTAGCCCACATTTCCTTGAAGTAGACAACTGCTTATGGAGGCGGCGGCGGGCGAAATGCTGCCGCCGCTTTTCGCCCGCACAAAAAACGTTTTGCCTACAAATGCAAAAACGCCCGTGTCCCGTGCATTGGGGCACGTTGAAAAGCCCCTGGAGGTCAGAATCAATCCAGAGTCACCCGCTATCGCGTGCCCCTTAATCAAATTGTTGTTTTGACACGTAACACTCCCGAATTCAAGGAGACAACTGCTTAAATTGTGAATAGCTAGTTATTTGCGATGTTCCGCGTATATAGCAATTGGTTTCAGCAGCTTTTATTAATTTGAAGAGGTTAAGTGCTAAGCTTCTGGTCTCTGTGGTTCGCATGCCCTTCGAAAATTTTCCCCTATAGGCCAATTATAATTCGTAAAAAGGAAATTTATAAGGCATGCCCTGGCACTCGAGAATGCGTTTGATTGAGCTGGAGGTTTAGATTGAGAAGGTTGCAGTGAGTCCCATAAATTTTTTTATGCTTTATCAGTAGGAGCGTCAAAGTGTAAAAAAAGCGTCATCATCATCATCATCATCATCACCCTATATTTATGTCCACTGCAGGACGAAGGCCTCTCCCTGCGATCTCCAATTACCCCTGTCTTGCGCTAGCGTATTCCAACTTGCGCCTGCGAATTTCCTAACCTCATCATCCCACCTGACTTTCTGCCGTCCTCGACTGCGCTTCCCTTCTCTTGGTATCCATTCTGTAACCCTAATGGTCCACCGGTTATCCATCCTACGCATTAAATGGCCTGTCCAGCTCCATTTCTTCCGCTTAATGTCAACTAGAATATCGTCTACCCCCGTTTGTTCTCTGATCCACACCGCTCTCTTCCTGTCTCTTAACGTTACTCCTAAGATTTTTCGTTCCATTGCTCTTTGTGCGGTCCTTAACTTGTTCTCGAGCTTCTTTGTTAACCTCCAAGTTTCTGCCCCGTATGTTAGCACCGGTAGAATGCAATGATTGTACACTTTTCTCTTCAACGACAGTGGTAAGCTCCCAGTCAGGATTTGGCAATGCCTGCCGTATGCACTCCAACCTAATTTTATTCTTCTGTAAATTTCTTTCTCATGATCAGGGTCCCCTGTGAGTAATTGACCTAGATAAACATATTCCTTTACAGATTCTAGAGGCTGACTGGCGATCCTGAATTCTTGTTCCCTTGCCAGGCTATTGAACACTATTTTTGTCTTCTGCATATTCATCTTCAACCCAATTCTTGCACTTTCTCGATGAAGGTCCTCAATCATTTGTTGTAATTCCTCTCCATTGTTGCTCAATAGGACAATGTCATCTGCAAACCGAAGATTGCTGAGATATTCGCCATCGATCCTCACTCCTAATCCTTCCCAGTCTAAGAGCTTGAATACTTCTTCTAAGCATGCAGTGAATAGCATTGGAGAAATTGTGTCTCCTTGCCTGACCCCTTTCTTGATAGGTATCTTTCTACTTTTCTTGTGGAGAACCAAGGTAGCGGAAAAAAAGCGTATGTGTGTGTAAATTGTTGAAATCGAGTCATGTGGTGCAGGTGTGCGTGTGTGTGTAAGACTTAGCTCCTCGAAAGGGCAGGAGATGAGTAAAGTGACTTGTTGAACAACACTTTGCAATGTGGTGAACATGCTCTAAATAATGGATGTGAGACCTGCAAGGAGTTGCGACATTCTAACGCATTCCTCTTGCGTTTACCACGGAGTTGCCACTGAATTGTATGACTCACTGGTGCTGTTTGGCCGGAATTGGCAAGGAAACACAATAAATAATCAAAATTGCTTCATTTACACTATTTATAGCCAGCATAGTAGCGCAAGTAACTAGTGTGATTGAGTATAGATTTGCAATGTGGCACTGAGATTAGTCATTACATTCAACTTAGCCACTTTCATAGCTGGTAATAAACTTAGAGAGTAGTAAAAGAAATATTAAACAATGTAAATACCGCTGCCATAGCACTGGCAACAGTGTATGAGCAGGCAAGCGTATAGGTGTGTGGAAATTTCAATGTAATGAACTTTCACTGCAACATCTGTGGTATGAGGCTTGTTTTTTTTTTCTCAGTAAGCTGTACCGAGTCCATACTTTGATTTTTCTCTTGCCAACCAAAATAAGCTTTATTGCCAAGTGATTTTGTCTCTCGTTCTGGTAGCATTTGTTTATGTGGAACTTAAAGTGTAATTTCTTGCAGGTCATCCAGATGACAGCCTCACAATCCCCTGCCTTTGTGCTCTCCATCAGAAACCCATCAGGGTCAAGCCACTTATGTTTGCCTTGAGACAAGACTACATTGTAAGTAGATATAGGCGTGTAGTCTAATATTCTAAACCAAGTTTCCATTTAATACTGTGAGGCTCCTTTGGTAGCCTTAGGTTGATATTTTGTGCAGCTGTGTGTGTGCAGTTTTTAGATATTGCCGATGGTACAGTGCACATTGCAGATATGGCGACTCCGAAGTATATATTTGCAATTTCATAATTGCCTTTCATAATGAAGTTTTTGTTTTGTACAAGGATATTCAGAAATTGGGGCATTTCAGCATCATATTCTGTATTGTGCATTCAGTGCTCATTTCAAGTTACCCTCCTCCTACCAATTTATTGGCGGGAAAGGAATGTTTGTTTACCCTGTGCAATGCGCTTCTTATTTGCTCATTGCATCAAACTCCTCTACCTTTAATTCTCACATAATAATTACAACCTCAAAATTGAAAACAGTATCAACAACAAAATGTGCTTGACTGCTATCTAGACTGCAAGGGAATTCAAGAAATTGCAAGAAACCGTGGATTCCTATGGTAGTTGAAAACATCTTTTCAGCAAACCATGTGCCTATTTCGTTTACTGAGCTGCTCATGAAATTCCCGAGAATGTTTAACACAGCCGTTACAGGAGAAGAGAAAAAAAAAGATTAACAGGAGCACTTTTCACGTGGATGCAATGCTTTTAGATATTCTCCAGGGGGCAAAATGTACATATAGGAGTGAGAGTGACCTTGAATCAGAAAGGGTGGGGGGGAGCCAATTTGCAGCCACTGTGACTCATGCATGTAGTGGCAACACAGGATGAGAAATTGTTGTGGTACTGCGGTCTGGTAAATAGGTCAGCACTTAAATAAACTCCCCCACAGTGAGAGGGAAACGTAGGATATGATATCCAATAAAGATGGTGCTTTTAGGAGGCATCAGGAAATTTTAGGCTCTAGTGGAGCAGCTACAATATAAAGGACCACGTAAATTGTAGTAAGCCAACATAAACTGAGTAGAAGGATGTACGTCACTGTTCAGAGCATGAAGTACACATCCGGAGCATCAGGAAGGATTGTAAGCATAAATAAGGGAATAGTACTTGTCTGCGTATTGCCGAGCTAACACGTTGGAACAAGGGCAGAAAATAGTTGACAGAACGTGCTATATTTTCAAGGGAAATGTGCTGGATGACTGATTCTTACTCAGTCAGTAAAGAAATACACAATAATAAATAAAAATTTATTTACAAAAATAAAGGCCTTGTAGACTGCAGTGGAGAGTTGGAGATTGTTGGGCTGGATGCCAGTACTGCTCTGCTACTGTAATGCAGGGCAGGTGAGAATGCAGCTGGGGGTTTCTTCGTTTTCGTCTGTTGTGCACTCTCTCTGTACATTAATGCTCTTCGTCTCGTAGTGTATAAATGTTGCGTTAAAAACAATGTTTTCATGCTCTGAGCATAGCAGTCTTATTGTGTCTTCTCCCATGAAGTCTTCTGCTGCAGTGCTTCTGATGTGTAATGCACAACTACATTGCAGATTTTATTTGTGCATTTTATATTGCGATCACATCCATGCTCCTGGAAAAATGCCCATTGCTGAGAGATGTCGTTGGTAGAGTCTTTTCATTTTGTGCTCTCATTTTTCTATAGTGAAAAGGCTACTGTATATTCATTTTTGCTTCTATGCCATTTTGTATTCACGGTGACTTAGTGATCGGAGTTTCTAAATTTGAAAACTGGCAATTTTGCCTACCTTTCATTTGTCCTGCCCAATTAAGCTGTGCCTTGTGTTCGGTCACAATAATTAGGAGTGTTGTATTCAGAAGCTTGTTGCCTTATCAAATACCCTGCAGTGTATATAGGATTTTAATGAAATGTAGAGTCAACTCTCATGATTATGTTATTTTGCTAATCCAGGAAGCAGGATTCCAGCACAGTCATCTCCTGCACTTATGGTCAAGATGCTCAGACAATGGAGTCCCTGTTCCTTGTGGTTAACCGTGAACACTATTCTCGCTTTTATGAAAGCTAAAGGTGATTTCCTGCATAAATTACAATTTTGCAGCTCAAATGTACACTTTATTCTAATTTGAATCAACTAATATATGCTGTTTAATACTTTTATACTGTTTGATACAGTCATTTCTTGTTGGAGAATATTAAGCGTGATGTTTAACATTTATTTATGCATGACTGGCTGATGCATGATGGCCTGTGTTTAAAAAATGTGAACTCACAGATTTGAACCTTCATTCGTAACCAGAGTATGGCTGATTTATTAAACAATATTTGCTCATTTATGTACTCATGTGCTACAAGCCCTAATCGTCCATTATCGCACCAAGTACAAATAATTTAGAAATTGGCAATGTATATTAATTTCATCCGCATGTGGCCACTAGAGTACCTTAATGAACAGTGGTTTGTTTGTATAAGACCCCCATTGATACGGCACTTCGCACCTAAACAGTAATAAATGTGGCATATTTAGGCTTTTGTCTTGCAGTAGAAAAAAAAACATTTTCAAGCAACATATTTTATAACAGACCATGCAGTGCCTTCGCATTGCAAAAATTTTTAACAACAACAATTGTAATTGTAAAATCTGCTACACAGCATTTTTAGCTCAGAGAACTCTCCTATTTACATAAAAATTATTTAGGCGGGAAAATAATTTTCGTGCTCAAGTAACCTTGTTGGTAGCGAAAATTGATAATGATGCTCCTGGCTCAAACCTTATTTAAAGCAAGTTCATGTATGGAACATACATTGTTTCAGTATATCGAAAAGGTTGGCCAGTCAAGCTTTATATCGACTTTACAAATGTACTTTTCACAATGATTTGCCATGACATTGGTATACAAAATTACAGGTGTGTTTCTTGTGTGCTTGCTCTGCATTTCATGTACTTCCATATTTGACCTTTGCAATATACATTTTTTTTCATGGCCATGAACACTAGAATTTTTGTACTTGCAATTCCATATTGAAAATTTATTGCTTTAAGTGGCGCCACACTCGGGCTCTTTCAGTGTTACCATATATTACTCTTCAGAAGCACTGCAGCAGAAGACTTCATGGGAGAAGACACAATAAGACTGCTATGCTCAAGGCATGAGAAAACAGTTGTTTTTAACGCAACATTTATACACTACGAGACGAAGAGCACTATTGTACAGAAAGAGTGCACAACAGATGAAAAGGAAGAAACCCCCAACTGCATTCTCACCCGCCCTGCATTACAGTAGCAAAGCAGTACTAGCATCCAGCCCAACAATCTGCAACTCTCCACTGCAGTCTATAAGGCCTTTTCTGTATACTCAATAATGTTTATTTATTATTGTGTATTTCTTTACTGACTGAGTAAGAATCAGTCATCCAGCACATTTCCCTTGAAAATATAGCACGTTCTGTCAACTATTTTCTGCCCTTGTTCCAATGTGTTAGCTCAGCAATACGCTGACAAGTACTATTCCCTTATTTACACTTACAATCCTTCCTTATGCTCCCAATTTGTACTTCATGCTCTGAACAGTGACGTACATCCTTCTACTCAGTTTATATTGACTTCCTACAATTTACATGGTCCTTCATATTGTAGCTGCTCAACTAGAGCCTAAAATTTCCTGCTGTCTCCTAAAAGCACCATATTTATTGGATACCATATCTTACGTTTCCCCCTCACTGTGGGGGAGTTTATTTAACTGCTGACCTATTTACCAGACCGCAGTACCACAACCATTTCTCATCCTGTGTTGCCACTACGTGCATGATTCACAATGGCTGCAATTTGGCTCCCCGGCCCACCCCCTCTGATTCAAGGTTACTCTCCTAAATGTACATTTTGCCACCTGGAGAATATCCAAAAACATTGTTTCCACGTGAAAAGTGCTCCTGTTAATCTTTTTTTTTCTCTTCTCCTCTAATGGCTGTGTTAAATCAAACATGCTTGCGAACTTCATGAGCAGCTCAGTAAACGAAATAGGCACATGGTCTGGTGAAAAGAGGAGGAGGAGAGGTTTTCAACTACCATAGGAGGCCGTGGTTTCTTCCAATTTCTTGAATTCTCTTGCAGTCTAGATAGCAATCAAGCACATTTTTATTTTGATACTGTTTTCCAAACAAGTTGAACAGCCCAAATTTTAAGGTTGTGATAATTATGTGAGAATTAAACGTAGCGAAGTTTGATGCAATGAGCGAATAAGAAGCACATTGTAGAGGGTAAACAAATATTCCTTTCCTGCAAATAACTTGGTAAGAGGAGGGTAATTTGAAATCAGCACTGAATGCACAATACAGAATATGATGCTGAAATGCCCGAATCTGTGAATATCCTTGCACAAAAGTTCATTATGAAATCTTCGTTATGAAAGGCAATGATGAAATTGCAAGTATATACTTCGGAGCACCAGTCGCAATGCGCACTGTACCATCATCAATATCTAAAACTGCACACACACAACTGCACGAAATATCAACCTAAGGCTGCAAAAGGAGCCTCAAAGTAATAAATGAAATTTGGCTCAGAATATTAGGCTACACGCTTATATCTACTTACAATGTTGTCTTGTCTCAAGGCAAACATAAGTGGCTTGACCCTGATGGGTTTCTGATGGAGAGCACAAAGGTTGGGAATTGTGAGGCTGTCATCTGGATGACCTGCAAGAAATTACATTTTAGGTTCCACATAAACAAATGCTACCAGAAGGAGAGACAAAATCACTTGGCAATAAAGCTGATTTTGGTTGGCAAGAGAAAAATCAAAGTATGGACTCGGTAGAGCTTACTGAGAAAAAAAAAAAAACAAGCCTCATACCACTGATGTTGCAGTGAAAGTTCATTGCATTGAAATTTCCACACACCTATACGCTTGCCTGTTCATACACTGTTTCCAGTGCTGTGCCAGCGTTATTTCCATTGTTTAATATTTCTTTTAGTGCTAAGTTTATTACCAGCTATGAAAGTGGCTGCAAGATTTCTTAAGTTGAATGTAAGGACTAATCTTAGTGCCACATTGAGAATCTGTACTCGATCACACTAGTGACTTACACTACTGTGCTGGCTATAAAAATAGTGTGAATGAAACAAAATAATACCCCTGTCACACGGGCACTCGAAAGTCTTTTGAGCAAAAAGACTTCTCCCGGAAAAGAGTTTCGCCCGCAGACACATGACAAGGAGCGATCTCTTTTTTAGAAGCGGTCTTTTCTGGAAGAGGAGTTCGCCGATCTCCTTTACGGCCGAAAAGGAGTAGCCTCGAAAGCAGCGGGCACCAGCAATTATCATATATTAAAGAAAATAAGCGAATGCGTCATTTTCTGTCGCCTAGGCTCATCATAAAAATAATTTTATGTCTCGCAGAGAAGGTGTAGTAAACCCAGTAATGCTCATTTTCTTCTGTACTCTCGTAAGCAGGTAGAACGGGCAGGGGATGTCACGTGATAACGCTTTTTAAAGTACTACAATAAATCTTTATATTAACGTTTCTTCTGTTAAATTTATTTGAAAAACGTGTAAACAATAATTTTTCACTTTATATTTCGAGATACATAATTTTTTGGCCCATATTGTTTCGAACGCCAGCGCCACGCTTTCGGTAGCGTGTCCAGAAGGAAACACGAAAAGTAGATCGTCGACGCCGTGTGTCTGCTGCGCAATACCTCTTCATTCAAAAGTCTTTCTACTTGGTAAAAGACCGCTTGCGTAAAAGAGTGTTTGCGTGCTCGTGTGACAGAGGTAATAAATAATTATTGTGTTTCCTTGCCAATTCTAGCCAAACAGCACCAGTGAGTCATGAAATTCATTGGCAACTCAGTGGTAAATGCAAGAGGAATGCATTAGTGTGTCGCAACTCCTTGCAGGTCTCAAGTCCATTATTTAAACCACGTTCACCACATTGAAAACTATTGTTCGACACGTCACTTTACTCAAGTCCTGCCCTTTTGAAGAGTGAAGTCATTACACACACACGCACACCTGCACCACATGACTTGCTTTCAACACTCTACACACGCATACGCTTTTTAACACTTTGACGCTCCTACTGATAAAGCATAAATAAAAAAAACTTTTATGGGACTCACTGCAACCTTCTAAATCTAAATCTCCAGCTCAATCAAACAAATTCTCGAGTGCCAGGGCATGCCTTATACATTCCATTTTTACAAATTATAATTGGGCTAAAGGGGACAATTTTCGAAGGGCATGTGAACCACCCATAGAGACCTAAAGCTTAGCGCTTCATATCTTCAAATTATTAAAATCTGCTAAAACCAATTGCTTTATACGCGGAACATCGCAAATAACCAGCTATTCAAAATTTAAGCAGTTCTCTCCTTTTGAAGTTACGTGTCAAAACAAATATTTGATTAAGGGGCACGCGATAGCGGGTGACTCTGGATTGATTCTGACCACCAGGGGCTTTTCAACATGCCCCGAATGCACGGGACACGGGCGTTTTTGCATTTGTAGGCAAAACGTTGTTTTTTTGCCGGCGAAAAGCAGCGGCAGCCTCCATAAGCAGTTGCCTACTTAAAGGAAATGTGGGCTAACCCAAGATATATGTTTCACGATCGAAATTAGTGTAATCGTGAAACACACTATCCGGATTTCTGATTCATGTATTTATGCTGTTGATGAAACGTTTATGTGACAATCACAACCAAGGGAGTGGATTCATCAGGGTAGAGGACGGAAAAAGGAGGAAACTTACACCTGACGCTTTCCCACTGGTCCTCCGGGGCCTCCATATATTGTAGTCTTCCAGGGTGGCTCGACACCAAACTCGGTTTTCAGGGCGGGGAGAGCCGCTGCACCAATTTCGAAAAGGTGTATTGCGTGTGGAACTACCGACTTTATGCAACACACACACACACACACGCACACGCGCGCGCGCGCCCATGCAAATGTCTCACAAAACACGTACGCGCGCTCGCACGCACGCACACATACAAAGCGGAAAGCGCTCACAAAACACGCACGGACGCACGCACGCGCAAGCACATAGAGACCCGCATACAAGCACGCGCGCACACGCAAAGCGCTCGCAAAACAGTAACACGCACGCGCGCACGCACACACGCAAAGCACTCACAAAACACGCACGCACGCACATACAAAGCGCTGACAAAACACGCACGAACGCACGAACGCGCAAGCACATAGAGACCCGCATACAAGCACGCGCGCACACGCAAAGCGCTCGCAAAACAGTAACAAGCGCGTGCACATGCACACATACAAAAACTCAGAAAACATGCACGCACGCTCGCACATACAAACATACATGCACATACAAACATACATACATGCACGCACGCTCGCGCGCTTCCCAAACACGTACGCGCGCGCTCACGCACACACAAACAGAGAGAAAGATAGCCCAAAACACGGTGAAGGAATGCGTCCGGCAAGCAGCAGCTGCAGCAGTACTCGAGTGCACCAGGGAGAGCCAATATTGCGCCGGTACTTTAAAAGGCGAAGCCAGTCGTCACTTCTCTTTCAATGCGTTGCAAAACGAACGACCGTGTTATAAGCCGCGCTGAACTTGCAAGAGCACCATATATCCGATAGTTCAAGCGCTCAGAAACAAAGCGGGATTATGCAGGCGCACCACGCCTGACCTGGCCACAGAAACGTTAGTCACAGGGGGGCGATCGAGGTAGCTATCTTGCCGTAGTACTGCGTGCAACTCCTTTTGCGCTTACATTAGTGAATTATGCTATGGGATCACAGTGACATACCTCGACAGCCAACAACAACACGTTATTAAATAAAGAAACACCAAATGAACAGCCACTTGCCTGAAACTTTCCAATGACAGAACTACCAACCGCCTACACCGGGCACGTTGCAACTGCTCGTATCTGCCTCCGCAGTACATGTTTCGGTTTCCCATATTTCCATAGTCAGGAATTTCATTACACTGAAGCAATAACCGTCATCAGTTCTTGGCATTCAAAGAACCGTTTATGAACTATATTGATGATGGGCTTCAATTAAGTAAGCAGGATCGTCTGACTTCGTTGGTTGACAAGTGAATTAGCCTAATTTTTATGCCTGCGTGTCTAATTACTACCTCGAATCTTTTAAAGAGACATCTCAGCGGGGTTCGCCACTTTTTGTTGGGTTGTTAAGGGCACCGCTAAATTCCTGCAAAATTTTGAAAGTTGCTTGCACGTTTTCATTCAACTATTGCAGTTTGTAATAAAAGTGTCTAATTGCACTGTAGTATCACAGTGAGTACTAAATATAATGATATTTAATTAAATTGCAAGTGAATATGTGTACTTTTCTAGGTAAAACGTTTTGGAGTGCCCGTCATACCACTAACATCAGTATCTTAGAAAAAATGCTAAACATAGACACGTGGCTCATAGCGCGGACGTATAGGCATTCTTATGCCACGATTTATGCATGCATCCTTGTGTTCAACACCCTTCAGACGTTGATTTAACACCCTTTTTTTGAGCAACTTCACACGTTATGTGTGGTATACACCCTTATGATAGAGTTTTTTCAACAAAATGGGTGCTAAAAGTGTGTGCATGGGGGTGTAATTGTTGAAAACACCCATTTTAACACCCTTAAGGGTGTGAAAATGTTTAGTGTGTGAGCAGCGCAAACCAGTGTTCGTCCAAGTTACGGAGGAGCTAGTTGGAGATTCCATCCCGGCCCGCTGCAGAGCGACCGTTGAGTGTTTGGAGCACCTGCCGGATTTCGGATTCCGTGAAGGCGGGGTCGAGCTTCCCTACCGCCCCCCACGACCAGCCGGTAACTAGGATAATCGCCGTCACCGGAGGGGCCCACCGCGAGATACTTTTCGGTCAACTCTTGCAGGAGAACGTGTTCAAATACGCCCACCGTCTTTTGATTATGAACTATGCAATCAATGGCTTTTCTCAAATTGCTTTTGCTTTGCCAATCGTCGAGTAAGTGTTTAAGGAGGTTTTATTTGGCCCCCGCTCTCATCTACCCATCAACCGAGGAACAAACTTCGCTTCATTGTTGTTTGGACAGTTCGATGGAATGAGTTTCTATTGCACGATCGAGCTCCGCAGTTTTCTTGCGAAGTCGGCGGTGGTGTATGTGCATTCTCCAGCGGGTAAGGATGGAGTTTTTTGCTTCTAGGAGGCGCGCAAGGCGCGCGCCCATCCAATCTACGTTTAGGTTGGTCTTAACCACTTTGGCCGCAGCTTGTACATCCTTCTGTAGTCTTGTGAACAGACTATCGAAGTTATTGTAGTCGGTCTGGCCTACCTTCCGCACTTTCCGCACGGCATCCTAGTCCGTCACTTTAACTACTCTGGTAGGGGCTTTGCTAATTGTTGGGGTAATCTCCCCAATGAAGTGGTTGCTACCCAGGTTCTGTTGCAAATTTTGCCATCCTGCTCCGAGGGCGTTCTTGCCGAACGCCAGGTCCGGAGTGGTGTCTCGGACTACCGACGTGCTGATTGTCGTCGGGTAATGAGGATCCGTAATCATTTCCAGTGAGCAGAAAGAAACTGCCTGGACGAGGAGATTTCCCTTGGTGGAACGGTGGGGGTATCCCCAGGCATCGTGGGGTAGAGCACTGAACGGGCTCGGGCTTACCCGGGCTCGGGCCGGGCTCGGGCACGGCGTGTGCTTTTTGACCCGGGCCCTGGCCGGGCTCGGGTTTTTTGACGCGGACTCGGGCCAGGCTCGGGCTTTCTGGTGGTGTGCATGTAACGTGCAGCGAGTTATTCTCGGGCGTCTCAACTCTGAAAAACATTATTTTTCGGTCTCGGACCGGGTTCGGGCCGGTTTCGAGTCGGGCTCGAGCCGGGCTCGGGCCGGGTGGGTAACGTAGATTATTTCCGGGCCCGGGCTGGGCACGGGTCTTGCCATAAAAGTTTCCATCGGGCTCGGGCAGGCCGCCCAACGTAAAAACGGGCCCGTGCCTGGCCTGGGCTGAAAAAATCGGCCCGTGCAGTGCTCTATCATGGGGTGCTTTGAAGTCACCCGCTACACTATGGGGGCCCCCTTGGTCAGGGCCACCGCCTTTGTCATGATCATGGCGAATGCCTGCCGTTGATCCAACGGCGAGCCGTAAATATTTAAAAAGAAGACATTGCTCTTAAGCCAACTGTTAGGGATAATTTCGACCATAATGATCTCCGCCCTGGTTTTGCCAAGTGGTAACTTGTGTACTTGAAAGGAGCACTTCCATGCGACCAAGGTTGCTAAGCCCCGCTTTTCCTCCGCCCTTATTGATACGAGCCGGTATCCCGCGAAGGTGGGCGTGTCATAGAGATTTTCTTGTAGCAAAATTACGTGCAGTTTGAGCGTCTGTGCGGAAACGAGTTGCTGCAGCGGTGCTTTGCGCCGTTTGAAAGTGCCACTGTTCCACTGCCACACAACCAGCTTATTATAATTGACCACCACATCGATTGCCTTGGATTGGCCACTCCACCGTCTTGTTGACGGGGACGGCGCTTGCGAGTAAAGGTGCCCGACTGCGCTCTCTCGAAGGCTGTCTAGCCGTAGCTAACGCGGCCTTTACACTTTCCAGGGACGCGATCCGTTTAAGGAGGGCAGTCACGCTTTCCGCGAGCTGCTGGGTTGCCCGCTGCATACTTTTTAAACCTTTTTTACTCGACTCGGTCTCCACAGAGTCAGCGTGGGGACATGCCCTACGTTTACTCGAGCGCGCTTGTGGCTCCCCTGATGTGGGCACATGTTTCTTCTCGGATTGCGAGACTCAAAATCGGCCCTCATCTGCTGCATTTCTGCTTTGAGTCTAGCGTTCTCTTGCATGGATTGAGCGACTTTGGGATCAACTTTTTGCTCCGGCAACGCTACCTGCGTTACCTATGAATCTAGCATCGTCTGCTTCGGCTTGACACGATTGGGCCAGGTTGGTGTTTCCTCGATCCGCACCAAGAAGGTAGACCGCCCACGGGAACAAGAGCGCCATCTGGAGGGGCTGCGTTGTCGACAAGTTGGCGTGACGAAGCGCTACCTCGTGGGGGCTCCCGCCACGCTGGAGTCACGTGGCCGGTTCTCCTTGGCCAGATATAGCGGCTGGCGCTTGTTCGTGGCGCGCTTGCATAGCCGTCGGTATCTTCGTACGACGTATGGCACTTGAAAGCGCTTCCTGAAAGAAAGGTGAATGCGTGTGAGTGCCAGCAAGCGTGATTGGAGGTGAGTGCGAGTTAGTCTAAGTAAAAGTGAGTATGAGTTGGTGTGAGTAGAAGTGAGTGCCAGTCAATGTGATTGGAGGTGAGTGCGAGTGACTGCCAGTGATTGTGAGTGGAAGTAAGTGCGCGTGAGTGCCAGCGAGCGTAAGTAAATGTGCGTGCGAGTGAGTGGGAATGAAGATGAGTGCGAGTCAGGAACAGTGAATGTGAGTAGAAGGGAGTGCAAGTCAGTGAAAGTGAGTAGGTGTGAGGGCGAATGAGTGTGACACGAGGTGAGCGCGAGTAAGTGTGATGGGAGGTGAGTGCGAGTGAGTGTAAGTGGATTTGAGTGTGAGTGAGTGCCACTGAGTTGAGGAGGGGTGAGCACCTAGTGAGTGCCTGTGATTGATTGGAGGTGAGTACAAGTGAGTGGCAGTGTGTGTAACTGGAGGTGAGTGCGAGAGAGTGATTGGAGTTGAGTGCGAGTGAGTGCCAGTGGGTTTGAGTAGAGGTGAGTGCAAGTGAGTGCCAGTGAGTGTGATTAGAGTTGTGCGCAAGTGCCAGTGAGTGATTTGAGCTGAGTGCGAGTCAGCGCTAGTGAGTGAGTGGAGGTGAGTGCGAGTGAATGTCAGTCAGTGTGAGTCGAGGTGGGTAACAGTGAGTGCTAGTGAGGGCTAGTGGAGGTGAGTGCAAATGAGTGAAAGTGAGTGAGTGGAGGTGAGTGCTAGTGAGTTTGAGTGGACGTGAGCGCGAGCGAGTGCCAGTGAGTGATTGGAGGTGCGTGCGAATGAGTACCAGTGAGTGCGATTGGAGGTAGGTGCAAGTGAGGGTCAGTTAAAGTGAGTAAGAGTTAGTGTGAGTGGAAGTAAGTGCCGGTGAATGTGATTGGAGGTGAGTGCGAGGGAGTGCCAGTGATTGTGAGTGGAGGTGAGTGCGCATGAGTGCCAGTGAGTGTATGTAAATGTGCGTGCCAGTGAGTAGGAATTAAGATGAGTGAGTATCAGTGAAAGTGAGTACGAGTTAGTGTGAGTGGATGTGAGTGCCGGTGAATGTGAGTGGAGGTCACTGCGACCCAGGCACCACGACAGCACTGGGCCAAGCATGGTCCAATGCTCACTGAAATTGGTACGAACTTTGGCATCATGGCAAATTGCAACCCGATCCAAGGTCCACCCACTGTTCGAGCCAAGATTGGCCGTACAGTTTGCCCTTGTAGTATTCAATGTAGTTCGAGCATAGAGCCAGTGTTCAGCCATTTTGTATCCAACGTCTCCAGAATATCCAGTGCTCAGCCATTTTGTATCCAACGCGTTTCCAGAATATCCAGTGCTCAGCCATTTTGTATCCAACGCGTTTCCGGAATATCCAGTGCTCAGCCATTTTGTATCCAACGCGTTTCCAGAATATCCAGTGCTCAGTCATCTTGTATCCAACGCGTTTCCAGAACATCCAGTGCTCAACCATTTTGTATCCAACGCGTTTCCAGAATATCCAGTGCTCACCCATTTTGTATCCAACGCGTTTCCAGAATATCTAATGTGTTTCAGGCATAGCCTGTACTCAGCCATTCTGTTGCTTGTATGCTAGCTTACTGTCTATACAATTAGTAGCGAAGGAAACGTGATGGAAATAAGTGCGGGAAGGAAACTTCCTGCAGACACACGTAAAGCATAAACGAAAATATAATTTATTTAGAATACTATTTACAATACAATTCTTGAACTGATGCCGGCATCAGTAGGGGTGCTCAGCTCCAGGGGCAGCAGCAGGAGGAGGGGCCGGGGCGGCAGGGACTGCAGGAGCAGGGGCAGCAGCAGCCGGACAGGAGGGGCCGACGGCGGAATGGCCAGGGACCTGAGGGCTAGGGTGGGGCAGGGAGAGGGCAGCAGTGGGCCGGCAATGATTGCCTGCCCCGAAGGGAGAGATCTTCGGGCTGCTCTGCTGAAAACGTGTCTGCGAAACGCCTCTTCCTGCCACCACTCCTGTCCACAGACCCTGGCAACCACCCCTTAATGAAGTCCTGTGCTTCTGTCTGATTGCCCCCCCCCCCTTTCGCACAGATGACATCTGCACACAACCATACAAAGACCAAGATTAGTCCATACAACATGCACCGTAAAGATCACCCACAATAAAGCAGGCAAACACATTCAACAAAAGAAAACATTAACATGAACTCAAGAGACTTAGTGAAATAAGGTGCTAAGTCTTAGCACACAGTTTATCTGACAGAATTTGCAACCGCAGCCAACCTTATTGAATGGAGGTTCACAGCATGCTCAGCGGCGAAATGCAGGATACGCAAAGTATTGCTGTGGATAATTAAATGCTGCTATCGCCCTCCCCGCCATGAAAATTCTTGATCCATTTACAGGATCTTCATCCCTGTTGCCTTCGTTGACATTCCTGTTTTTGCACCCTAACCTAGCGTTAACGTCATCAGTGATGATCACACCACGTCTTTACTAACCGACACACATTCAACTGTCTCACCCGCTGATGCTAAACGTGTAAGCTGCCTGGTGCCATGCAATTCATCGGCATGCTCGTCAAGCAATTCACCCAAGCTGCCATTGGTGCTAGTGCAGAGCACACTTTCGCAATTTCTGCAAGGGCAGTGGTGGCTGAGTATGTGGCTTTCATAGTAAAAATGAAATCAGCCAACAGGGACGCCCAAATTTCTTCGTTGTAGAAGTTGACAATTCATATGAAAGACAGGATTTTGGCAAGGACAATCTCTTGTTATGCAATCCATTTCACTGTAGAGGAGTTCGGCTGTATACAAAATACTTCAACAATGCAAAAAGATGACCAAGGAAGCTTTACCTGTGACTATGCGGCATAACTTCAAATTGATGAATGCCCTCTTCCCCTTCCGGCTATGAAAGCTGTAAAGCACTTGGACGGGGTGCGCCATTACAGCCTTCATGGCATTCGATGCCACCTCGCGCAGCAACTGCATGCCTATTTGCAGGAGGTGCTTGCGCTGCAAAAGACAAAAATTGCCAGAGATTTCGAAATGAGCATTGTATGTGGCAATGTTTTCAAGTTGAAAAATCTACCCAATACTACCAGAATATGATTTATTGCCAAGTGAAGTGAATTTTTAGCTGAGTGCTAAGCAAAACATTTATGCTAGAAGGGGTTTGTGACGCAATGCCCTTTAATTGCAAATGTGCTCCACAACACCTAAGCGCTACTAGAAGAAACACAAACACGAAGTGCATCAGGTCTCGTCTGTTCTGTGCATTTCATGTTTGTGTTTCATAACCATTAGCACAGTAACTATGTTTCATAGTAATTACCTCTACAAGCTTTCACTATGATTTGTAAGTGCACCAATTCTACTTCCATGCTAATTCCCAATGCATAATTAGGGGATGTGACATTAGAGTGCAGGAAAGTCAGATATACATATCTGTGGCACTAAACAGCTTAAAGGCATACCGACATATTTTCAGACCTTCACATTTTGCGTTAAAGGGACTGACAACCAGTTTTTAAGGACCTAGTTTTATGGTAACCAAAAGCTAACCCTGAGCAATGTTTGCACCTGCAGCTTCGCAAATTGTGAAAGCAGCCTATCATTCTGCTTTCACAGGAGTGAGTGCAACTGCAGTTAACTGCCTACATTTTGGCTTTTTCAACCACGTTTGAAAATATAAAGCAGGTACAATAAGTTTGCATTGTCGTACAGACCTTCTTACATTTGTACAGAGTTTTCCCCCCAAATACACACCTACATCATGGCTGCCTGGCCCCCGTTATCATTATTCTGTCGATGGACTTACCAAGCCAACTCATCAAAAACAAAGGCACTGCCACTTTCACTACAAACGATGGCTTAGCAGCATATTGTAAGGCAAAAAAAAAGCAATAACAGAAAATATGGACTGCATTTCAATACTAATAAGAATACCATGAACCCCATACAATAATAGAAAGCCATGTGATAGGCCTCTTATTCATGGTAAATAAGGAACAGTGTCCTGAAAGCGTAGGGAGGCGTAGACAGACCACAAGTGCGGACTTTCAACTGGTAAGTTTATTGAATGAACGAGTTATTGAGCAGTTGAACTGCACATGCACCTGGAAGGCAGTGAACAATTTATGCTATGCACTCGTGGTTATATCAGGTGATACTAAACAATAATGAATTAACAAAAATAAAAACCATCGCGCTGCTCCACTGTCAACGATTTGCGTGGTCTAAAAAGGAAATTTCTTCTTGGAAGACTATTGCAGGCTGACTAATGCAACCTGGTCCTGCTTTCTGTATTCTATGGGCCTCACAAATTTCATGCGTCAATTGGTCTGTAGCGAAAAAGAATCTCGGTCCGAGAGAATTCTGTAGTGCACCCGCAGTCATGGCAATGCTTTGCAAAATGCGAGGCGCAAACAGTGCATTTTGGTGCTCCCTGAGGTGCACGTTTACACACCGCCCCGATTCTCCCACGTAGACTCGGCCACAGGTGAGGGGGATGCTGTACACGATTGCCGTGGCGCAAGGCACACACATGTTAGTGTACCTTACAGGGCAGACACTACCTACTTACTTTCTGGCTGAAAAGACCAAAACAAATCTATGCCATGTCACGATCCATCACCCCCCTTCAACCTGTGCGAACTCTAGTGGATGTATGGCTAACGGCTTGCTTCTTGGTGCAGCATCTTTACTCGTCAAACTTTACTCTTCGCACAAGCTTTCCACAAGACACCAATAGCATGCTGTCTTGTGGAAAGCTCGTGCAAGAATTGAAGCATGCTATGGCCACTAGCGTTCGCACAGGTTGAAACAAAAAAAGGGGGGGGGGATCGTGGCATGGCATAGATTTGTTGTTTTTTTCAGCCAGAAAGAAAGTGGTAGCATCTGCGCAACAGTTACAAAATGTGTGGAGGGAGAAAGGTGCAAATGCGAAACAAAAATGTCTGCCCTGTAAGGCACACTGATATGCCTGTGCCTTGCGCCACTGCAATCGTGTACAGCATCCCGCTCACCTGTGGCCGAGTGTACGTGGGACAATCAGAGCGGTGTGTAAACGAGCGCCTCAGGGAGCACCAAAATGCACTGTTTGCGCCTCGCATTTGGAATTTCGGGCGCACTGCAGAATTCTCTTGGACCGAGATTCTTTTTCGCCACACAGACCAATTGACACATGAAATTTGCGAGGCCTATAGAATACATAAAGCAGGACCAGGTTGCATTAGTCAGCCTACAATAGTCTTCCAAGAAGGAGAAATTTCCTTTTTAGACTCCCTAGAATTTCGCTTTAGACAACGCAAATCTTTGACAGCCGAGCAGTGTGATGGTTTTTATTTTTTTAATTCATTATTCTTCAGTATCACCTGATCTAACCACGAATGCATGCACAGTTCAAGTGTTCATAAACTCGTTCATTCAATAAGTTTTCCAGTTGAAAGTCAGCGCTTGTGGTGTGTGAAGTCTCCATTCGTCTACGTTTTCAGTGCACTGTTCCTTATTTACCATGAATCAATACCAAGTTCCAGTTTTCCCTCGCCTTCGGGCCACTTATGCATCTTCATGTTTTTGCCATGTGGGGCACCAAGGGTCATTTTTCGCAACTTTTGGGGATGAAATAAAAATATAAATCCACATTTATTGAGAAAAACATGGCTTATTTTAACCAGTAATACAGGTCATTTTCCACAAGCGGTTTTCTCAATTCATGTTCTGAGAAGTTGGCTGTCCCTTTACGTAAAGTTGCCTGGACTCCAAAACCCCAGAAATATACCGGCAAACCCCAGAGCGCACTAAATACCTAATTTATACTAGTTTTTCTACAGCCAGGTTTCGTTTAGCTTTCTCTCTCTCATAACATCATGGCACAGAAGGCAACCACGTAAGACATTGGAAGGTTTGACACTTGCTTCTACTTGCTTGTCGAAAGGATGTTTCGCCTCCTACACTGAAGCCTTGTTCACTGAGTAGTATTGATTTCATTTAGCTACAACAGGCATATGGCCAACCACTATGTCAGTGAACAAGGCTTCATGGAGAAGGCAGAACATATAACCCCTTCAACAACACTATTTTCGTCTGCATTACATTTATTGTGGGTTTAAACAGGGTGGGAAAAAGCATGTCAAAAAACAAAACAGATGGCAACCAAGGTGAAAAAACATAAAACAATGCTATTTCTCCTTCAGGGGGCCGTGTTCTCTCTATGGCCAGCATCTGTTTTTGCCATGAATGTTCAATGCAATGGTTCGAGCTGTTCGCAATTTGACTGACTTTCCCAACCCTTGTCATTTAGGCATGGAAAATGCCGGTACCCCCATTACAATGCGGTATTTACTCGCATAATGAATGCACTTTTTTTTCATGAAAATATGCGCAAAGTTGGGGGTGCGTTTATTACGCAGGGTAAAATTTTGAACGATTTGTTTTTCCGCCGCCACCTCTAAAGAAAGCCGCAGTTTCGTCCGAAAGGCGAACCATCGATTGCGATAGCAAATGCGCAGAGAGCTATACGAAGTAAGGATAGTAGTTCTATCACCCGAATAAACTTCCAAAGTAATTTTACCAGCATGGTGTCAGCGCGCACAGGCAAACATGAACCAATCATACTCGATGGCCGCGGACACTCACTGTCGAAATGCTGGTGTGAGGAAGCGCTGCAGCAACAGCGAGCAAAGTGACCTTCATGCCATGTATCGCTTCAACGCAAACTACCCGCTTTCTTCCCTCGAACGCGGGATAGAGCCGCGATCGTTGGACGCCGACTTCAAAAATGCACCTGGAGTGTCCATATTATTGCTACCGCAATAAAACTAATAGACACGTACAATTCGGCGTCCGATGCAATCGTACCCACCAAATGCATATCGGACGCCGAATCGTACTGTGTCTCTCCTACTTAACGGCAGCAAGTTCAGGGTGCGTTTATTACGCGGGAGAAAAAGAAATTGTAATTCTGACGACGAAAGTTGGGGGTGCGTTCATTATGCGAGCGCGTCCATTACACAAGTAAATATGGTATTTCACTTATTCAATCTGAAGGGCATAAATTCTCTTACATAATTTAGCTAGCAGCAGATAAAACAAAGCAGAGAAAAATCAGGGTAGTGCAATAAAACGTAACAGGGGCCACAGGGTATGTGGGTTTACATTCTTATAGTAATTGCTAGTGCTCTAGAAAATGCTTTGAACCATTGCATGAAACTGGATAGTTTAGGAGTTTGTTTTATGAGCTTGTAGCAAAAGAAAAAAAATGTTAGTGCAATGAGGCAATTCGACAACAGGTACACTAGACTTGCTGCAAATGTGGTTTTCATTACATATCCAATTGCAATGCAATTTTCAAACTCTATTATTTAGAAAACAAAACAGCAGATTAAAATGAGGTAAATACAGTATATACAGAACATCTTGCACCCCTTTTCCTGTACTGTGTCCAACTTGTTTGCACTGCTATTTATCATTCGCGAAGTGCCAACTCGTCCAACAAAAAGAATTTATTCACAAGTGCTCTGCATTGTGTACTTCTATAGAAAGCTGCCACAGTTTGCATTTTATATCAGCAATGGATGTATATTAACTTAACGACTTACTCCTGCTTCATGAAAGTATCATTACGGGGAGCTGCTGGAAATCACCGATTCAGCAAGCCACTATGGAAGCTCAGTGCCTATGGCGTTGCGGTGCTGAGCTCGAGGTCAAACATTTGATTCCGGCAGTCATGGTCACATTTCGATGAAGCCTCATTGCAAGAACACTAGTGTACGCTTAGATTTAGATGCATGTTAAAGAAACTAAGGTCCAGTCCAAATATGTCATTAGAAACTATACAGCAGGGAACAAATTATTTCCATGAACTCTTTATTGTGTGCTATGCAAAGTTCCTTCACATAAAACCCACAGAATGTTTCATGAAACAGCACAGAACTTCCACATGTTACATAGCCTTAAAATTAAAAATAAAAGGGCAGTACAAACCAAGGTGGCAGCCACAGCCTCATCCCGCACTGCTGCCTCTAATTCTTCAATAATGTCGGCAGGTAGCCGAGGAAGAACTGGAGGCACCGTCGACAAGGCAGGCTCATGCCTCATGCCAGTACCTCATGTCTCTGCTACCGCTCCTCCAGCTGCACCCGCAGCAGCACCGCAGAAACAGAAAAATATTTACTTCACAGCAGAAACGGTACATTTATGGCATATTTGGTTGTTCCAGAGCACTCTGCAAAATGTAAAGTATCAGGATTTGTACAGGTCTCGGTGGCAAAAATTCACAGGTATTTAAAGACTTTCAAGGGTTCTTACAGTAATAGAAGGAGAGGTATAGTGTCTAATGGGGAGTACCGCATTTTCCGGACTATAAGTCGCACCTTTGTATAAGACTCACCCCCTCAAACTGGCAGCTTTTCCAGAAAAAAAAAAACGTAAATAAGTCACACCCTGTGTATAAGACGCACCTCTTCATTCGTTAAGCGATTAAAAAAATCGTCACGTTTCTTTCCGTGAACGTGGCTCAAGCGCAAGGGTAAGGGTGCTTCTAGTTCACTGTAGTAAGGGTAGCATATATTTCCGCTCCAGGCGCATTTCTGTCGTCGTGTTTGCCGCGATGTTCCGTATAAAGTCCAAGGGCGATAAAGGGCGTCCCCGTGCGCCATACTCTGTATGTACGAGTGAAAGCGTCTGACGGTGAGCCGAATCGCGCACAAGGGAGGAAAGCGGGAAGGCGGTTTGTACGCTGGTAGCAACTGCGTAATTTGCACAGCGGCGCGCGCTTATCTTGACAGCGATCTGCAAATGCGACAAATTCGGGATCGGCCGACTCACGGTCGACCTGCCGCCGCTTGCGTTGCTGCTCCGTCTTCATCGCACGGCGTTCGGGAACTCGATCACGAGAACTTGGCACCTTGATAGCGCGCACAGAACACGCAGCAATTAAGTGAACCAGCGCGCTTCGCGCGGCCATAACATCGAATGCGTTTTTGACGGCAGTTTTCCAGGAAAAACAAAAAAGTACATAAGTCGCACCGTTCTATAAGACGCACCAACGAAAAATTCAGAAAAAAAGGCGTCTTATACACCGGAAAATACGGTACTTCGAAGGTGACCACAATATGTGCGAAAGCTAGCGAAATTATTTCTTTAAAACATATGGCAAGAACGTTTGAGACAGACCTTGTACATCCTCGCGTAATCATGTTTGATTAAGCATCTCAAGATTGGAAAAAATCTGCCTGCAGAAACTTTGCACCATACCTGTGGCACTTATGATAGCCATTGAACATGTTCTCTTCATAAGCTAAATGATGCAAGAGAGACATTTCAAATAATGTAGCAATTTGAAAGCCTAGAGCTTTTTTTGTGTGCAGAATGATACAGGTAACATTTCTGTCATACGTTTAGGTGTCAAGAATGAACTGCAGAATGAAAGAAACCTCGAAGTTATTCGACTTTTATGGGCTGTGTAAAAATGTAAAGAGACTCGCACATCATCTTCCCAGAACCTTCCCTTTGTGGTGGCTTTAAAGGAGATGTGCCAGTGGCGCTTCCCTTACAAAAATGAGTTTAGACTGTCTGTAGAATGTCTATAGACTACTTGTAGACAACTTTGCCTTTTTATAGATTTGTTCTTTTGTTGATAAATAATCTATAGACTGTCTATAGACAAAGGTTGATAAGATTTTTTTTATTTTTGTCTACTCAGATTCTATAGACAGTCTATAGAAAAAAGTCGATAAGATGTTTGTTTCTTTTTGTCTACTTCCTCTCTATAGACTATCTATAGAAAAAAGTTGATACAGTCTTTATTTATTCTTGCACATTCAATGTCTATAGATTGTCTATAGACAAAAATTGATAAGATTTTTATTTCTTTTTGTATACTCACTTTCTATAGACAGTCTATAGAAAAAAGTCGATAAGGTGTTTGTTTCTTCTTGTCTACTTCCTCTCTATAGACTATCTATAGAGAAAAGTCGATACAGTCTCTATTTTTGTCCATCCATTGTCTATAGACTGTCTATAGACAAAAGTTAGTAAGATTTTTATTTCTTTTTGTCTACTCCCATTCTATAGACTATCTATAGAAAAAAGTTGATACAGTCTCTATTTATTCTTGTCTATTCATTGTCTATAGACTGTCTATAGACAAAGGTTATTAAGATTTTTGTTTCTTTTTGTCTACTCCCATTCTATAGTCTGTCTACCGAAAAAAGTCGATAAGATGTTTGTTTATTTTTGTCTACTTCCTCTCTATAGACAACCTATAGAAAAAAATTTGATACGGTCTCTATTCTTGTCCATTAATTGTATATAGACAAAAATTAATAAGATGTTTATTTCTTTTTGTCTACTTCCATTCTATAGTCGGTCTACAGAAAGAAGTCGATAATTTGTTTGTTTCTTATTGTGATCTTCCGCTCTATAGACTACGTATAGACCAAAGTCGATACCGTGTCTATTATTCTTGTTCATTCTGTGTTTAAGGACTGTCTATAGGCGACAGTCGATAAGGTGTTGATTGTTTTTGTATACGCCTGGTTTACGGATTTTCTATAGGCGAAAGTTGATAAGGTGTCTACTTCTTTTATCTATTCCCCGTCTATAAATTTAGTCTTGACAAAAGTCGTTAAATTGTGTTTTTTGTCTATATTAGCGGTCTATATTAGAGCACTGCACGGGCTCGGGCTTACCCGAAAGCCCGAGCCCGGCCCACTGCACTGCACGGGCTCGGGCTTACCCGAAAGCCCGAGCCCGGCCCGGCCCGTGGGCCGGGCCGGGTAGAACAGTTTTTTCACGGGCTCGGGCACGGCGTGTGCTTTTTGGCCCGGGCCGGGCTCGGGTTTTTTGACGCGGGCCTGGGCCGGGCTCGGGCTTTCTGGTAGTGTGCATGTAACGTGCAGCGAGTTATTCTCGAGCGTCTCAACTCTGAAAAACATTATTTTTCGGTCTCGGGCCGGGTTCGGGCCGGTTTCGAGTCGGGCTCGGGCCGGGCTCGGGCCTAAGGTAAAGGGGTGGCGGGCCGGGCCGGGTGGGTAACGTAGATTATTTCCGGGCCCGGGCCGGGCCCGGGTCTCGCCATAAAAGTTTTGATCGGGCTCGGGCGGGCTGCCCAACGTAAAAACGGGCCCGGGCCGGGCCCGGGCTGAAAAATCGGCCCGTGCAGTGCTCTAGTCTATCTACACCGTTTATACGCAAAAGTTTTTCTGTTTGCTATTTCTTTAGCCGATTGCCAGTTTATAGAACGTCTACAGAGAAAAGCAATAAAGGTCACCATGGCATCTCTGTCATTGAATTACGCAGTTCTTAATTATTATTTTACCAGATAATTAGGTGTTTAAGAGTCTGCTCGCCGAGTTTCATCCAGTATTGCACTGGTTTTTAACATGTAACCTCGGGGCCTGGCACCCAAGTTAATCGGGAATGCATCCCCGACGATAATTTTTCCTTGCGAACCACACGGAGGCGGAATATATACTTCTATGCGATTGAAATTATTCTTTAATGGTTTCCTATATCCCCCTCCCCCCCCCCCCCCCCCCCCGATGAAAGCTATAGGGTGGGACATCACCAAAGATCATGTTAACTCGAGCGAACAGACCGTATACCGATTGCGGTAAGCTGTGAGATGAACTAAAGGACAACCGATATTGTAAACGTCTTATTGCTTCAGATTTACTTGCCGTCTATAGACAAAAGTCGTTAAACTCGGCCCAACCCGTGTACGCTGTAACCAAGTGGAGGTACAGGCGGATAATATGGAGCAACGTTTGATATAAGCCACTGGGATTGTATATACTGCTGACATTCCTTTAAAGCCTTTTTGTAGAGTTTATTATAGATATGGTGTATATACTTCCGCATTTGTTCACCACATTATATGACCTCCGTAGTCCCTCTCGGCAATCCCAAGACAGTCTTTACAGTTGTTTTTCATAGCATTACGTTTGCGGCAGTAAAATAAAGAAAACAAACTGCCGATCCAATCATGTAAATAGATGTTATGAATGCCACTTTTAGCAAGAAGCGGATTACAAACAGGCATCAAGCTAACAGCACAGAGACTTGTAATGTGTATAGCTGACAACGCAGAATTTGCTAGTGTGCGATGAACCGATGTCGCGCATGAGGTGTGCGCCTTATGTGTCGTCTGATTCTCAGATATTCTTTAGGTTCTCCCCATATCTAGGCTGCATCACTAATATCGCGTGGTTTTTCGCAGACTGATATCCCGCGCTATAAATTCATTAAAGCTTCTCGTTCACTTACAATGTGCGCCAGATACTCTGAGCCCACCCAACCCTTTCCAGGCGCTATATGCCTGTGCGGCCGAGCATATGCGTGCGTCATTAGTGTATTGATTGCTTTGACATATCACCGGAACAGACAAATGTGCACTAACATGTGCGCAGGTACCTTATTTGGCAGTACGTTGGAAGCTATGCTAGAAATGCACTGCATTACTCATCGTCGTTGGCCATAATGCTAGCGCCTGACTTGCGTGCTAACGGTTTTTACAAACACTGCGTTCATCCAAGTTTGCGCTCTTGCTCCATGCGATAGCCCACAGCGTTTGTAATACAGCGCGCCAAGGCATTTCCTTCTTCCATGGAAAGAACTGAAAAATGGAAGGTGAAAGCAACCGGTTTCGCGCGCATGGAACGCAGAGAGAGAGAGAGAGCGAGAGAGAGAGAGCGCGACCATAAAAAAAAAGAAAAAAAGAAAAGGGCCAAGGCTACGGTACCAAGGCGCTCGGGTTTCTCGGAGCACGTACGCCGTTGGCGGCCTCAGCGCTTGCGCATGCGCAGTGGCAGCAACGGCGGCGCGCCATCTCTCCGCGTCGATTCGAATTCTCAACGGCTGCGCCAGGCAAGTCAACGCTTGTTGCTGCTGGTGAGCTGCCTGCACCTTTGTGCCTGTGTATTCGTCTCGACTTTGTGGCATCACACGTCAACTACACTGAACGGTAAGTTTTAACGAATATGTTTTCCGTCGCTAGCTTATGACTAGGTGTGCGTATTTCGTAGCGCGAACCGGCTACATGTAATGTAGGCGACTCGGGCGTACTGTCGATTTGTCGTTTGGTTTGTAAACGCGCTCGAGTTCTCGATTCTACTATAAGGGAATGTTTAACGGCAAGCAATCGCTGGCGCTTGTTCATTTTGCCGTCATTGTCAATGTCCGTGAAAAAGGAAATACACCATGTTTAACGTGGATACTGAGCAGAAATAAGCGCGGATTGTGTGTGTTAAGCGGCGTACTGTGGGCAGGTCTCGTTTTGTGGCGCTCGATCGGCGGCCATAAACGCTGCGCTGCCTGTCTAATAAAACTCATCTAAAGCGCTTTATGTATATACCTCGAAATTGTGCTAGAGTGACGAATTGTCTAAAAGAGACGTACAGTTAAATAAATGCTAGCGTACTCAGATGAAAGGCCGTGTTTGCGGGTCATGCATCAGCCTGCAGCGTGTGCTGCCGTTTTCGTAAGTCAAAAGTAGGAGTATTTATGAGGCTCCTGGCAACCAGTATAAATATATATAACCGCAAAAGCTTTCAGAGCACGAAACTCGCGATAAGCCCAGTCAATCGCAGCTTCGCAACTTAACCGAAAGAATTGGAGAACAATAAATTAGTGGTTCGGGGAAGCACCCTTAACACGTTTGAAACTGAAGCCATTGGTTTGAGCAGAGTTTGAGGATTTTCTGTGCTGTGCTCGTGTTGCCATGAATTACGAACTTGGCCAAGCCCTTGTCAGCTTTATTAAACAAGTGCTTCAATTCAGCTGAATCTAATAGTGCATTTCAAGTGACTGACGTGTTATTCGTTATAATTATAATTATGTACTGGCAGCAATTTGGCAAGCATTAACCCACAATATATTTTATTGCCCCTAAACTGCGGGTGTCATAGACTGCCAGGGAATTTTCATGAAAGCAGCCAGGGAAAGCTTGGAAAAACACCAGGGAAATTGAAAATGTCAACATAGGTATGCTGTCTTGTTATTTCCATACAATGTTTCCAGAGAATCGCTGTCTTAAACATATGTCTGAAGCATTTCACCTCCCAAAAAATTACAAATAGGTACGATTTTCTGAAAAAGGAATGAAAGTGAAGCATGCTGACATGGGGGGGGGGGGCATTTCTTGCTCAATCTTTTTGCATTACGTAAGTGTCCTGAACCTCGAAACTCTAGAAAAAATACTTATTTTATAGAGCGCCTTCAATTATTTACTGTGATAGCATTCATTGTAATGGCAGTTTCAGTTTTGTTTCCCAGAAGGTGCATATGTGTCGTGCCACAACACAGAAAGTGCTCACGGGGTATTTCTTGTGCTCGTGTGGTATACCTAACTTGCAACCGTGTCAGCATTCCAGAAAGATATGATTATCTATAGGAAACTAAGTGACCATATCGACACAATCAATCCATCTGCCTTCTATTGAAGTTATGGCCAATGATGTATCAGTTAAGAGTACGATAAAGACATTTAAATGTGTATTAAGGAAAATAAATTACAATCTTTGGCATGATACGTTCAATACACCATTCACTCTTCTGAGCATATCATTCTGCGCGGGTATATTTAATTACCAGCCAAAAATGTAAGCAGTCCAACTGGGTAGCCTAGTTTCAGCAATTAAAATAGAAGTCATTTGGGCTAATTAAGTACATTATGTGTCATATGGCCTTGTCAAAAAATGTAACATACTGTTGCTGGCACCAGCAGCAATTGTAAGTTTAATTTTTCACCATACGGTAGAGTGAAACATTATGCGATGGTACTGTTTTGTATTGACATGCAGCCATTAGGCATAGTTAAACCGTATTAAGGATTGACTTAAGTGGTTTGAGCGAATATATTAAGCTGCTTAATGAACGTACAAAAAATACACATTTGTTATTTTTGCCTCACATTGTTGTATCTACATATTTGGAGCATGCAGCTGCAGCACCTTCGGAACGGCTTACACGAAGGTCAAGGCCAGCCTGGCAACCATGCTCGCCAAGGGGAAGCAGCTGTAAATATGTAAATATTGTCTTTTGATGATAGCATAAGACATGCATTTTAATAAATTAATGTATTATATCGTTCAATAAAAACAGTTAATTCAATATCGGTGCACTTGTTTTCTTTGTTGCACTGCATGAGTCTTCACTAGTGGAATTGCTTGAAATATTTGTTTCTGCAACATATGAGAGTGCAGCTGGTTCAGGATCATTAATAATCTATTAACATGAATGCATAAATGCAGATGGGAAGCAACAGGTGCACATGCATAATATATGTTCAAAATTTTGTTGCTGCCATATGTAAACAAAAATTTTAACTAACTTGCAGATAGTAGATTTCATTCAAGCGAATGCATTGCATGCAACTAAACTTTCTTCAGTGTACAATTACACAAATGTTCATGCAGCTTTACATAATGATTCAGGGCTGCATACATTTTAGATTTTTGACTGCTTCCATCTGCATGCATGCTTTTCTATGTACAGTTCCCTATGTATGTTCCCATATGCATACTGGGTAGAATAAATTTTTGTAGACATTTCCAATAAACTGCTTATTAGCAAACCCCAGCAGCGAGTGTTTGTAGAATAATATTGCCTGCCGAAACATAGTTGGCAAAATGTGGTGTATTATCTAGTATATATGGTGTCCCAGTAATTTTAGCCAAGCTGGTCAATGAAAATGAAAGGTTAAAAAACAAGACGGTGCAAGATATATGATCATAAAAAGACCTACAGGTCAGACCTCTGAATTCACGGCCGAATGCACGCCATAGGTCTTAAAATCGGATCTTATTGCAGCGTCTTTTCTTAATATTGTTTTTCATTGAACAGCTTCACTAAATTTAAGTTAGCTGGGACACCCTGTAAAACTGTAAGGCTGAAGTCTATAGATTAGCTATAGACTGATCTATAGGAACTCTCTGTAGGCAGACTGTACCACATTCTACAAAAAGTGTCAGGCCATAAGTCCATAGACAGACTATATACTGGTCTATAGGAATAGTTTATAGTCTGTAGACATTTCATAGACATGTCTACAAAAGTAAAACTATATAGGCCTATAGGCTTTGTCTATAGACACTCTGCAGAAATTTGTCTACAAAAGTGAATTTTCATTGATCTATAGACCATCTATAGTCAGTCTATAGAATCAGACATTTTGTAGACTAGTCTACAAAATGTGTACGGCCATAAGTCCATAGATTGTCCATAGACTGGTCTATAGGAATAGTCTATAGATACTCTATAGACGTTTGTAGATAGTTTATAGACTTATGTATACAAAAGTAAAACTAAATAAGCCTATAGACTTTTGTCTATAGACATTCTGCAGAGATTTGTCTACAAAAGTGAATTTTCATTGATCTATAGACCGTCTATAGTGAGTCTATAGACTCAGACATTTTGTAGACTAGTCTACAAATAGTGTATGGCCATAAGTCTATAGACTGTCTATGGACTGGTCTATAGGAATAGTCTATAGATAGTCTATAGCCGTCTCTCTATAGACATTTTATAGACTTATTTCTACAAAATCAAAACTATATAAGCCTATAGACATTTGTCTATAGACATTCTATAGACACTTGTCTACAAAAGTGAAATTTCATTGATCTATAGACAGTCTATAGTCAGTCTATAGACTCAGACATTTTGTAGACTAGTCTACAATTAGTGTATGGCCATAAGTCCATAGACTGTCTGTAGACTAGTCTAAAGAAATGTCTACAAAAAGTCTGTTGACTTCATAGACAAATGTCTACACACTTTATATAGACTTTCTACAAAAATTTTTGTAAGGGTTTCCCCAGCTGGTATCCTTGCAGGGCATGGTGAAGATAAGGCAGAGCAGCAGCAATCCACAATTAGTGCCAGGATAACAGAGCAAAAAACCGCCATTTCTAATCGACCATTATATAAACAAGAAGACCCCAGTCCAGGATTGGTTGCAAGAAACCATGCGGACACACATTTTCTCCATTTGTATATCACTTAAGTTTTGTTCAATTACAGACATTCTGCTTAGTTTCGGCATAATGTGTAGTAGTGCAGTGGCCCTTGCAACTTTAGCCTAATAAATCAAGAATACAACCAGCTTGAAATATACCACTAGAAGTGTGATTATCCACACAATGACCATGCATAATACACGCTGCAATAGAAGTGCCATTTCCCTCCTTAAATATTTTGTATAAACATCACAGTGGCCCAGTGCAGATAGGAAACACCACACACGCATAGAAAATAGGGCTATATGGTGTCCCAGTGCAGTTCTTGAAAACTTGATAAATATGTTCAAATTTTTCATTAAATGGAATATTGAGAACACTAGCTACTCTAGAAATGGCAGTACATACCCCATGGTGAGATATTAAAGGAAAGGTACTTGAGAACTTCGAAGTTCTGTACAGTGATCTGGTGGTAGAGACCAGGGAGTTATAAAAACAGGGGACTCGGTTAGGGTAGGCTGTCAACCTAATATACAATAGCACCCAAAAGGCGTACCAAGGAGTTTGTGTTTTTGGGGATGCTCCTTCTAAAACACACTATTAAATTCACCTTCCAAACTTGCGTGTGACTAAGGATCACAGCTCAGCATACGATGCGCCATTCTTCAGACCATAGAAACTGTATAAGCTTCTTGCGAACATTTCAAACTTGAACTTGCCTTCCTGGAAGAGTTCTAGAACATAGCCCCTTTGATAATTACTTTTAAAGGGGGCCTGGAGACCCTTTTTCCAAGAAATGTTTGAAAAGGCCTCATAAACGAAGGCATTCGGAGCATAATGTTTACTTTCCCTATTACCCCTCAACTCATTGGTTCTCTCAAGTAGAGGCAGTGCCAGTGGCATTTGACAGGCCTATCGCACCTCACCTTTATTTTTTCGAAGGAAACTTATGGTAACTTTTCAAGATGGGTATCAGACAAAACATTTAAGAATGATAAAGGAGTGGCGATGCATTGGCAATTGTCGATTACCCACTTGCTAATTCTCTCTAATAAATCTGATAGGGTATAAAGACAAGTAATTTGTCAAAAGAATTGACCACATAATGCCTACTGGAAGCTAGCCAGCATTTAAAAAAATGGTGAGGAGCAGCCCTCTTGAAAGCTATCTTTAGGACTGCTTCTTAGCTCCTCCCGCTACATGTAGAATGTGTTTGCTTGCCAAGATAAAGGGGTTGTTCAGTGCTGCTTTAATGCACAAATAGCAAGAAGGTCTCGGTTTATTTTTCAGTGCCATCTGCTTTTAGAAATTCATTGCTCAGATAGGCCAAAACAAATGCCGATTTGTGCATATTGATCTGTATAGCAACGCATTGACAAGCTTTCCAGCCGCATGCAAAATAAAAGTGCTACTACAGCCTACTTCCTAAGCTGACTCCAGCATATTCGATTCCATTCAAAGGTTGAAGCCTATAGATTTCTATGGGATCAACTTTTGTTATACCAATCCTAAAATTAATTCAAACTTGGTTGGTCATCGCACACGTGTTCGACCCTAATGATAAGCGCATTAGTTTCGAGAATCCTAAAAAGACCAGAGCTGGGCAGTTAAACACACTGAATGGTTATTTTATGGAAAGCTCACGGGGTGCAGGTAGGTCCAGTAGAGGTGAAGCAGCACGCCCCTCTTCATCATAGCCAGCTTCCATGCCTAAATAGAACGTTTATGCATGTACATTTATTTTTGAGCCACTAAATACTAAATCAAGAATTCAGAAATATTCAACGCAAATGTATAGTCATATAAGAAAAAGTGGGCTGTTTAAGTAGCATGGCTATTTTTAAAAAAGAAAAAGAATGCAGGTACTAGAAAAAAAGTTCTCCAGTAAAAGAAAGAACATTTTGGTCCAATATACTCAACCATACACCACGATTTTCGGGGGACAGATAGAGAGCTATGCAGGAGGCAAGCACACGTCAACACAAGATTATATTAATCTAGAAGTGACTGAACGGTATCCTGTTAACCTTTGTTGCATGCACTTCGACTTGCCACTTTAGCCTGAGGCTGTCACCTGCTAGCTTCCTCGTCAGCCCAGTTATCACAGCGACTGATCTGTAAATATAACCCTGCTCCGAATTTGCCTTCCCCTTTCACATAAGCATGAGCATAAAAAAACAAAAAACACAAGCAATTACCCGACAGCTCCGTGGTGTCCACAGCCGACTCGCATTCCGCCTTCTTGGCCCTCCTCTTTGCCTTGTCATAAGTGCCTTTTAACCAAGTAAAAATACTAAAAACAGATTATAATAGACACTAGAACGACAAGCAACCTGTTTAGCTGTGCAGGCTACATTCAACAGACAAATGTCATGAATAAGATATTTGTGACCTCTTTGAATGCCCACAGCAAACTGCGCGTACATTGTGAACAAGCTGGCACAGATTTGATGACGTCAAAGTATCAGTGGTACAAGTTAACATAACTCAGGAACTGTAGAATGACACTAAACAATTAGTTTGTCATTGTTTTTATATTGCTTGCAAGTTTTCAGTTGCACCCACCGCCACCAACAGCCAGTGTTATGACACATCAGAGACAGTCAAGCACCTGCAAATCACAATAAACAATGAATCGTTTATTATTACAAGCCCCTTTCAACGCAAAAATGCAGATTGCATTTGGTATAACTTGGGATGGCAACATTCAAACTGGCCAAAACGTGCAAGCCTCTTGGTGCACATGTTTTTAAAGTTAGGTGTTAGAGTGTTGGATGACACAGCAACCTTTTGCACACGGGTGCATTGAAGCATGGCAGTTTTCATACTTGCAGGCTTCTCTACACGAGAAAAAGAAACATGATGTGGAGCTTGCTAGAAGCATGTCACTCTAATATGTCATACAACTTCCTGATCAACACCCTAACAGATAGATGGCTAAATTATAAGAGTTAGCTATAACTAATTAGGTGCCAAGCGCTAATAAATTATTGGCCATTTCTCAACTGAACTCTGAATAACATGCACTTGGTTTTATTTGTGTAAAATTATCTGTGTATTTTTAAAGCTTGTTACATAACAGCTGGGACACTATATTTACCATAAGGGTTTTTTCTTAAGGAGGGTAGTGGTCACAGGTACAAGGATTAGGTAAAACACAATGTCATTCCTACTTATCCAATGTTAGCTGTTGCAATAATACGAGAAAAAAGAACAGTAATAATGCAACACAATATTAGGTCAAAACAAAAGGAAAGCATGGTACAGTAACTGGTACATTTAGCATAACAGCACTTAATACAGCCATGAGATAGTGAAAGGGCTGCAACAATACATTGCAGTTACTGACCTCATAATTCATAATCTTGAACTTGAGCTGTTTGGAAGAGATTACAATACTACTCTTTTGATTTACGTGGTATACACGAGTTCAAGGTACAAGTTCAACAGTCGGTTAAGGTAGCCGAGCATAAGGTTAGCCGTGATATGTACGTCACACTTATACAGGGTGCTGAATAATTTCGCTGCGCCTGTTCGAAAAAAGGTTTTGCACTCATCACTGCACTGTTCTTGCTCAAATTGTGCAGAACGGTCACATTTTGGGGTCACCTTCGTTGAGTATGACACTTACCACAGTTAATTGTCTGGTGTTTTTAGAAAAAAAAAGTGAAAACTTGCCTTCACTTGTGGGGATGTGACCTGCTGCAACGAGAGCACTAGCATAAACTTGTGTCGCTGCCTGCTGGCAGCGGCAGAAAGCAGCTGGTCTGGGAGGTTTGCCACATGTTCCAGGAGCAGGCAACATGCGGCAAACCTCCCTGACCAGCTGCTTACAAAACTTTACACCCATGCATTTTGTATACGTAATGAAGTGTCGGTCTCACGAAGAACAAAAATCGTCTGTGTGGAAACGCGACTGTCACGAACAAGCAATTGGTGCAAAAGTTAGGTGCAGAACTAATACTACTGATGTAAACCACCTCATGACTTGCCGAGAAGCTTGTTGACACTGCTGCACGTTATCTCATAATTTCTGCCTAAGGAAGCTAGCATGACATCAGAATCGCCGCGCGTATAAGGAGCCATTCTGCGCCTAGTCTCCGCGTCGAGTACGGGGGCACGCTGCAATTGAGAAGTTTGTTTTCTATGCACCGAATCTGTTTTAGAGGTTTTGCTAAAGATCTATTGTGTGCCACAAGCGTTCCGCTATTTACATGCGCCGTTTGATTCATGTGGTCGATCCACTGCATAAGGCTGGAGCTTTCTGTGCAAGCATACGAAATCGGCGGTTTCATTAGAGCACGTATCCTTTTGCATGAGGTACAATTAAGCTCGTCTCCCATGGAGAGCAAAGCTAGCGGAAGGCGGTGAAAGTTTACGCTAAGTTGTCAACAACACATGGCTTAAGCGAAGTGTTACATGGTGATCTCATATTGTGGCACTAGCACACACCACACGTACGGGACGAACAGGGAGCCATTAGGCCACGCTGAGCACTAAAGAAGTCTCTTAGATAATTTTTCAGGTGCTTTAATGTTCGCATAGAATCCACATGGCTTTGTTTGGCACCACCGCAGCAGTGACGTCGTAATTTCTCGCGAAAACGGCTAATTTATTTCCTGGCCGGCACGGTTGCGTGTAGACTCCGCTGCCCTAAACGATGCATAAGATGAAGCGCTTGTGGCCGGGTAACACTCGCATAGGTCCCCGACAGAACTCATTCAAGATCTATAGTGCAGCTATATCGCGCAAGTCATGCATGAATTCTACGCCCAGCGTCTTTCTGTGCATTAAAAAAGCGGTCTAGTCAATACCATTCCGGAGTGCGCGCATGCGCGCATGATTGAACTCATCTCGTGCGCACGTAGTACGCGACCGATCGCCTAGCCACACGTGCGCTCGCTGCATATTTGGCACGCGCCATTAACTACGCAAATACTCACACACAACGTTGACCCGTAGATGAGAATGCACATAAGGTACAATCACGACAAGAAAACTCTCGTATGGAAAAAATGCATACTCATGCACACATTGACTTCGATCTCTGTGGTTACCACGTTGCGGACAAGGCAAAACTGTCGTCGATGGCGATGGCGCAAATTCCGGGACGAAAGGAGAGAGAGGAATTCGAAGAACCGACGCTCTTTATTTTACGCCACCTCTGGAATCGCCAGTACAAAAGTACATTATTATTTCTTTAATTACGGCGCATGATACGCAATAAAAACAAGCATACCGGGATGCGCGTTCAAGTCACGCGGGTCGCACCAGAATCATTGAATGACAAAAACTAAAAAAATGTATATTAATGTTTGTATAAATCCAATCCGCAATCCAGCTTTCCGTGGTTGTAGAGTCTACTAGTGGCTGCTTCGTTACGGTTTGCAGGTGGTGTAGGTTAATCGAACGTACCTTTGACACGTTCGATTGACCTGTATTAACAGCTCATTCGTTTCAGCGGTGCAGCAATGGTACGGTGGCTAGAAGGGCAATGGCGCCTTTGAACATTATGAGAAACCCGCCGTTCGTTTCAAAATGTACAGGAAAGGTGCAGGGCTGGTTCGCGATTTTGCTTCACCTTTGCTACTGTCGGTGCCGACTTGGTGCAGTCGTGCAGGTCGTAGAATGTACACACCTTATATTCTAATACACTGTGGTACAGGTGCGTAGCAGCAGCGCAGCAGACGACACAGCACACATGCAGAAGCGCCGTTAAAACCCAGCTCACGGGTATCTGCCGTGTCTAGGCAAGCGCGGGTATATTAACGTCTCTGAAGCCGATTATACCAGCAGCTCAAGACCTATTTAACGCACGCCGTGCACATTATTCGGACAAAACACACACCTGCGCCGGGTCTGCACCTCGGTATTCGTTTCGTGTGCCGCGATGTGCCTGCGCTGCAGAAATCGAGCTGCATAATTTCTGAACTTTTCGTGAATCGGTGCGCAAACTGGTTCACAGTGGTGCAGGCGAATCGAACGGGCCTCTAAAAAATGCGTTCGATTCTAGGAGGAAGGACAAAAAAATGTTCGGAGTAGGGATAGTAGTTTTATCGTCTGCATGAAGTTGGGCATATTCACTCACTAAGTGAATTAACAAGCGTGGTGTCAGCGCGCACATGCACACATGAATAGATCACACTCGATGACCGCAGACAACCACTGTCATAACGCTGGCAGCAAGCGCAGCGAGCGAAGGTTCGTGCGGTTTATCGCTTCAACGGAAAACTGAGCGGCCAAATGCACAGCGCATACAAAGGTCAGAGCCGTTTGGAAGTCGCTTGCAAGATACGGCGCGCGCGACAACACCGGCAGCCCGTACCGGCGCAAACATAATAAAAAACCAAGCGCAAAGCGCAAAGTACATGAACGCATTTGTTGGCAGAGTTGAAGCCACCCCCCCCCCCCTCTCCCGCGCTTCCTTCCTGCTTTGCTCCTTTCGCGTGGAAGATTGCGGCGCCAGTTTCCCTTGCGCCCGGTTGCAAGATTTTATCGCCCTTGGACCTCACGCCAACGGCGACGATGACGGCCGAAATCTGCTTGAAGTGTCCATATAATTGCTATCACAATAAAAACTTCCTTCATGGAGGAAGAAATTTTTCTTCCTCCCGGAAAAAATTTTCTTCCTCCATGATTCGATTCGATTCGGCTCATGCGTTGGCAGGTCGGCTGCTCCTTGCTGTGACTGACTGCCCCACTGCACTGCTGCTGTCCAAGCTTCCGACTCGCCGTCGTCTTGCGTTTTTTGGCACGGACTACAGCGTTGCAGTTTCGGCATCTGACTCGTCCCTCTCGCTCATCATGCCCTCCAAGTGGAGGAAATGTCGAGTCGTAAGAAAGGAATACAACAAGATAATGAATGAGCTAGGACTCGCGCAGCTTGTTGGCCTTCCTTGTCCAACGACGAAGCTGTAAGCTTCACCTCTGCAGACAGTTCTTGTGTAGAGCGACTTTCGCCTCCGAAGCCGGGAACCAGCAGACAATCGCGAAGTTCAATTTCCACGGATGACGGTGGTGAGCCTCCGTTCACTCGGTTGAATGAGCAGTCGAGAAGCGAAGCCTTTGTCGCCGACGTCTGCACACAAGAAGCTCCTTTTGTAGAATGCCAATCAGATAGTGCAGGTACGTCCTCATGTGAGCACAGCGACTCTGATAGCAGCTCAAGTGACAAAGGACGTCCACAAGGTAGCGATTCAAGTGATGAGTCTGATGACTTCCTTGCTTCAGACAGCTTCACTGGGCAAGATGAGGGAATAGCCTTCACTTGTAGTCCAACGCTCTCTCATGTACTTTCCGAACAACTGTCTGCAAGTGAAGAGCTTGCGGTTTTGCTTCCAAACATAATATGACGCATGCATGCATTAACGATGTCCTCGATTTCTGCCGGCGAAGAGCCATCTCTGACCTTCCAAAAGATGCTAGGATAGTTTTGAAAACTGAGCGCAAAGCTCAGGTGGAGCAAAATGGTTCATTTGTGCACTTTGGCCTTGCAGAAGGAATTCGTCAAGTGTTGCAGCCGGGGCAAGTAGTTCCAAGTGAACTGAAGCTACAAGGCAACATTGACTTTACAAAAGTAGCCAGCTTGCCTTTTGGTTCATGCTCCATTAGAATTGTCGAGGCATTACCGCCATTTGTTGTCAGTGTGTACTGTGGTGCAGGGAAGCCGCCATGTCTGCAGGATTACCTAGAGCCATATGTGCAAGAAGTCTCCGACCTAACCTCTGAGGGGTTAAGCATAGGAGATGTTCATGTTCGGGTGAGCATTGGAGCCATGGTTTGCGATGCTCCTGCAAGGAGCTACGTCAAATGTATTGTTGGCCACACTGGTTATTATGCGTGCAAGCGATGCAACCAAAAAGGGCAGCACATCGAAAACAGGGTGACATTTCCCAAAGTTCATGCAGCACCACGGACGAATGCATCATTTCGATCTCAAGAGAAGAAGCGCCACCATTCTGGTGTTTTCCATTGATAAGTGCCCTGTTTGTGCTAGCTTAATGTATTCTCAAAACCGACTGAAATATATTCTCAATTCATTTCTGTAATTGGCATGCTTTAAATAGAGCTGCTTTGTTTTAGAACAGAAACCAGCATAAAATCCTGGAGGGCAGAAGCAAGATAAGTGACAGCACAAGAGTTAGACTTGGAGATAATAGTTTATCTTCACAATGCCCCAACATGGAATTTTTGACACACAAGAGTTCGGCAGCTCCAAATGCTGATATAAGTGTGGGAAAGTTTGCGAAAATCACGCTAGTGTCTTCGACACACTGAACCTTTGTTTAAATTGTAGATAGCTCAGATAGTCAATGTATAAATAATTACTAAGATATACATACTTTTTTCAGGTGGGGGGAGGATACAAATGTGCTTTCTAGGTGATAAAGTTTAAGTTGTTTCTGAACCTTTTTTTTATTATATGTTTGTTTTTGTTTTGTTTTAGCAAAATGGGTTTTAGGCTTTTTAGAGTTATTCAAAGAATATATCAGGACTAAATATTTTTATGTGTGTGATCCCTGCAGCCACATCTCACCTTAACAAGGTTCATACGTTATTATAAATGTCTGCACTCGCCTAAACAAGGTTCACATGTTATTCTAAATGTTTGCATTTTTTATCAGTAAGAAAAACAGATGTCATGCTTGCATGTCGGGGGCTGTGTTTCTTAATTAGTACATTTCCAGATGCTTACTTTCAAGAGATGTACATGCCTTTCCCCTCTCATGCACATCAATAAAACTGGAGGTATAGCTGCATTCACAACAATGAAAGAATAAATGGCCACCTGTGTGCCCATGGGCAGCAAAGAGCAACATTCACGCATTCTATCATTGATGCGCTGATCAATGGATGTGAACCCTGCCACATGTAAAAGGGCTCTGCCAATAATTTCTGTGGCATATAAACTCTGTGGCATATTTTGTAATGTAGCCACCCTTGAATTGGTTTGCAATGTCGCTACAGAAGCCATCAAGCTTGCTTTGTGCTTAAAACAGTCGATTCACATTGGGCCCCTTCTCTACTTTCTTGTGCTAAAATGCACAACTATTAGATTATTTCTTTGTTTATTCTCTGTTGTGATCACCTTGACGTGCATATTGCTGCCCATCTCATTTTTTTCACAGTCACTGTGCCACCACATCAGTGGCACTACTGCTTCCCATCAGCTTCCAGGCAACGCATTCCTTGCTGACAGCTTTATTCGTTTGAGAGAATACGGCACTCTTTCAAGGCATTAATAACAACAAGCCTAATGCTTGAAAAATGAGCTGCAGTGAGGTGCAGCGATGTAGTTCTGCCTAGATTGCAACATATTTGGGGCTAAGCCTGACAGTGACTGCACAATAGAGCAGGTTGTTCATCATTCAACACCTTGCCTATATAAGCCTCGCATCTTAACGGAAGCAGCCCTGGCTGCTTCTATACATGTGAAAGCTAGCGTGAACACAGTATATAAATCTGCATCTATGCACGCAGCATGCACATTGTCACTGGAGCAGCCTTTTGGTGTGCTGCTAGCACAATGGAAGCACTACATTAATTCACACTCAATTTTACATTATCTCAAGCTGTGCAATGGAAGATGAGAGATGGCACGAGTACTGTATCTGTGGTGCGTCATGGCATGTCCTTACAGTTGTCATGCACATGTCATCTTCGACATGATGCCCCTGATGAATGAAGCATCAGCGTAACCACTGCCTTGCAGTATAGCATAGGGACACTAATGAGCAAAACTAAGTCATCTTAGACTGACTTAGGTTGACTTTTACTCCAGAATATAAAGGTCAAATGGTTTTTTTTTCTTTTTTAATGTCGTACTGGTGCATCAATGTGGCAGTAATAAATATTACAGTGTGTTCCCTCATATTCAGGAGGTTTTAAGACAGGGGAAGTACTTAAAGTTCCTAAGGTTATTCCTTCGCTTCTTTAGAATGAAGTCAAGAAATTTTTGACCAGATAAACAAGTATTCCCGAGTAGGTCTTGTCAAATCACAGTGAGCCTGGTGCTTGAACTTCACCGTAGCACTACCACTCATCTTCCAATTTTGTTTCTTCTCGGACTTGCCAAGCTGCCTCTTATGTTAACAGTAGCCGTTTTGCTATTGCAGTGCATAATTTACTAATACATCCTAACTTGGTAGTACCCTTTAACACACCTATAATGTAAAGTGTAAAATTGCTGTTACAATTGAGCCTTATCTGAGGTGAGTACATCGTTATGAAAACAGACACCAGAAGCATAAGAATTTTCCTGTGTGCATTGGCATGGGAGATAACGACGATATGGTTAGAGTGAATACAATAGCCACTTGGGCTTGCATTTCTTAGGTCTAGTTACAATCACTTCCACAAAGTGTATGTTAATTGCAAACACATACTGCACGTCCTTCAAGCAACTAGTAGCAGGATTCTCACACATAACTTGTACGCTGTAAACAGTTTAGAATGTATGCATAAGAACAGCTGATGTTTTGTTTGGTAATTACCATGATGAAACCGCACTGAAGATGAACACAAAAGAAGAAACAGATAATGCTGTGAGCTTTGGAGACTGTTGCACAGAAACAACATATCAGACAAGCAGGCACAGCCATGCCGGCACCTTTTGCAAGGCTAACATCGTCTTTGTATACTAATAAAACACTAACTCGCACTAGCATTCGCTCGCTCATGCAGCATTGCGCAATCCGCCATGTAGCTCACTGTATCCACAGCAAAGTAAATTTCAAAATTTTTTATCACTACCACGAAGTGTATGTTAATTGCAAACACCTACTGCACTTCCTTCAAGCAACTGGTAGCAGGATTCTCACACATAACTTCTACACTGCAAACAGTTTAGAATGTATACATAAGTAGGAACAGCTGATGGTTTGGTGTGGTAATTAACATGATGAAACAGCACTGAAGACAAACACAAAAGAAGAAACAGATAATGCACTGACTATAAACTAAAGTTTATTAGAAATGTGTGTGCCATTTCACCAGGTTATCACATGAACTTTCCAGTTGTTATTAGTTTTGCATATTTCAAGCTGTTTGCAGTGCTAAAGATGAACACCACACGAAGAAACAACAAGCTTTTTAATAAACTGTAGCTCACATAAAAGGGCATCTAGATGCCTAGTTGGTGCATATGAAACATGATTTATGAACCCTCCCCCCCCCAAAAAAAAGCAGACATGGCACGAAAGAAAGATTAGACAATAGACAAGCGCTTTGAGGGTTCAGAGTTGTGACTACGAATGTATCAGAAGGTGAAACATTTAGGAAAAAGGCCTTCTGATATTTAATTGCCATGGATTTTTCCATTGCCTTTCGGTATGTATAACACTGAAAATACTACTAGATCCTACCAGCAATGGCCACAATGCAATGAATGTGGGCAAAATGCAAAATAATGCTTGTGTATAATGCCCTTTGGCTACATGTTAGACTCCCAGGAGGTCAAAATGAATCCAGTTTCTTCCACTACACCATTTATCGCAGCTACTTACGCGCTTGTTGCTTAGGGACATCAAACCTCATGAATGAAATCTTTTTATGCACAGCATTTGGTGACTTGTATGAGCTGTTATTAATGTGCACAGTGTAATGGATGACGGTGGCATTTTTTAATGATGAATTCAAAAGTCTTTGATGACACGTGAGTATGTGTATGTTTCGTGTTATATGTTTTGTTGCCATAGAAGCTTCTAACATGTTTTAATCCAGGCACATTAGCCTCAACCTCACTTCACAAATTCTCCTATATAGTCGCCTGTTACTTCGACTAGTTAACTTTTGGTGAATGCACGGAGAGAACCATGACCACAATGTAAAGCAAATTTGCAATAAATATGGTAAATAGCCGCCTTTAGAGAAATAATTATCTCTCATTTGTGTGGATCACGCACAATATCAAAAACCTCAGTTTCCTAACCATCCTGAGTTGTGTATAACGTAAGTGCTAAATTGCTATATGACACGATAAACTAAAACAAATAATAAAGTTATAGTAGAGTGAGTACATCGCTAGCTTCAACTCAAGGGAGGTTCTAAGGCAGCTTAACGGGGAGGAAGAATAAAGTTATCAAAGACAGGGGGCGGCCTATACTGCAAGCTCTGCCTCCGCTAAGTACAAAATAACTTATTAGTCACGGCTAGGTTGCGTGTGCCGCCACCCGATTTAAAGGTGCAGCCTTATCCACCCATCCATCCACACATTTATGAGCACGTCTCGGAAGTCCACGATCGAGGGATCGAATCGCGGCCACGGCGGCCCATTTCGATGGGGGCAAAATGCGAAAACAGCCGTACACGTCAAAAAACCCCAGGTGGTCCAAATTTCCGGAGTCCCCCACTACGGCGTGCCTCATTATCAGACCGTGGTTTCGGCACGTAAAACCCCATAGTTTAATTTTTTTTCAGAAGTCCCCGAGAAATGCTAGCACTTCAGCGGCATTTCTCCCTATAACCGCAGATTAACGCATGGAAATGCAAACGTTAAACGCGCATTAATAAGCACTTCAAAAAATAAAAATGAAAAAATGAAAAAAAGCAGGGAGAATTCGAACACGCGTTTTGCCGAGAACGGTGATAACGTAACTGCACCCCACGTGCACGACCACCAACACGAAGTAGCCGACACCACATTTTACGTGCTGATATATACATATATCGGTTTACTTGTGTTTACAGAATCAGTCACGCTTAAACCTCTCTTTAAGGTTCGATTAGATAAGAAAGACATTGCATCGACATGCCGTCGACACCAATGATCGAGTCGAGTGCCTTTTCGGTCGACGGCGCCAAGAAAAGGACTTTGCTATTCCTACACGTCAGGTCATCCGCTGCCGTGCAAAAACTTCGAAGCATAGCATTCTAGCGAACATTGCAAGGTCGCACTGTTTGTTTGCTTCTGCCCAAAGCGACGCGAAACAAATTTTGAGTGCTTATGTACACGCTTCAAGCACTCGGCAACCGCCCATACATGGAGCCACTTGCGATTACTGTACTAGGAAATCCTCTGACCGTAATGCAAGCATACGTTCCTCGTAATTAATTTTTATCATAAGGTCATTCACAAACATTTGCTTAATTATCACGTGTGGAGCACACTTAGGCGGCAGGCGCCAGTATATACCCGTGCCTTGCTGTGAACAACCTGCGGTCTGTCACAGCAAGTTGATCAGCCCGTCCCCCGTGACAGATAAGCATGTAAACGAAGCTGTTATTAAATCTCAACGAAAGTAGTATCGTCAAGCGAACTAATTAATTAACCAACGTGGTCTCAGCTAGCTCTGTTGAAGGGGTCACAGCTTGCAAAAGTATTTCTGGTTCCTGCGCAGTGTGCCTGTGATCAGTGCATTAGTCTTTCAAACATGCTATTTAACCTTAGCAAGTCGTACCAGAAAGTATTAAAAAATGATAAGGCGTAAATTGGCTTATTACGGACCAATGTAGCCCAAAGAAAGCCAACTTAGTAACCCATGTTGGCAAGTCCACATGAAAGTTGGTCCAATTATTCCCGCCTTGTTGAATGGACGAGATAATATTGTTTACTGAATGTATAATGCGGGCCAGCGTTGGATCTATATCAGAATGGTACAGCTTATATTCGCGCCACACTGTTAATCTTAGGCCATCATTGCGCCAGGAATTAGAATGGCCCAGCCCATATTGGAACCACGCTGTTAACCTTAGGCCATCACTCGGCCAGGAAGTGCCAATACGTATCGAACGTTGGTCCGAGCTGACGTGCCGCCTGGCGAGTACCAGTGATTGTGAGTGGAGGTGAGTGCGTGTGAGTGTCAGTTAGTGTAAGTAAATGTGCGTACGAGTGAGTGGGAATGAAGATTAGTGCGAGTGAGTGAGAGTGAATGTGAGTAGAGGTGAGTGCAAGTAAGTGAAAGTGAGTAGGAGTGAGGGCGAATGAGCGTGACACGAGGTAAGTGCGAGTAAGTGTGATGGGAGGTGAGTGTGGTTGAGTGTTAGTGGATCTGAGTGTGAGTGAGTGCCACTGAGTTTAGATAGGGGTGAGCACGAGTGAGTTCCTGTGATTGATTGGAGGAGAGTGCCAGTGACTGATCGGAGGTGAGTACAAGTGAGTGGCAGTGTCTGTGACTGGAGGTGAGCGCGAGTGACTGCGAGAGATTGATTGGAGTAGAGTGTGAGTGACTGCCAGTCGGTTTGAGTGGAGGTAAGTGCGAGTGAGTGCCAGTGAGTGTGATTAGAGTTGTGCGCGAGTAAGTGCCAGTGAGTGATTTGAGTTGAGTGCGAGTCAGCGCTAGCGAGTGAGTAGAGGTGAGTGCGAGTGAATGTCAGTTAGTGTGAGTCGAGGTAAGAGGGAGTGCTAATGAGGGCTAGTGGAGGCGAGTGCAAATGAGTGAAAGTGAGTGAGTGGAGGTGAGTGCTAGTGAGTGTGAGTTGACGTGAGTGCCAGTGAGTCATTGGAGATGCGTGCGGGTGAGTGTAAGTGAAATTGAGTACGAGTTAGTGTGAGTGGATGTGAGTGCTGGTGAATGTGATTGGAGGTGAGTGCAAGTGAGTGCCAGTGATTGTGAGTGGAGGTGAGTGCCAGTGAGTGTAAGTAAATGTGCGTGCGAGTGAGTGGGAATAAAAATGAGTGCGAGTGAGTGACAGTGAATGAGAGTAGAGGGAAGTGAAAGTGAGTGAAAGTGAGTAGGAGTGAGGGCGAATGAGCGTGACACGGGGTGACCTCGAGTACGTTTGATGGGTGGTGCGTGCGGTTGATGTAAGTGGATTTGAGTGTGAGTGAGTGCCACTGAGTTTAGGTCGGGGTGAGCACGAGTGAGTTCCACTGATTGATTGGAGGAGAGGGCAAGTGAGTGATTGGAGGTGAGTACAAGTGAGTGGCAATGTCTGTGACTGGAGGTGAGCGCTAGTGAGTGCGAGAGAGTGATTGGAGTTGAGTGCGAGTGAGTGCCAGTGGGTTTGAATGGAGGTGAGTGCGAGTGAGTGCCAGGGAGTGTGATTAGAGTTGTGCGCGAGAAAGTGCCAGTGAGTGATTTGAGCTGAGTGCGAGTCAGCGCTAGTGAATGAGTGGAGGTGAGTGCGAGTGAATGTCAGTTAGTGTGGGTCGAAGCGAGTAAGGGTGAGTGCTAGCGAGGGCTAGTGGAGGTGAGTGCAAATGAGTGAAAGTGAGTGAGTGGAGGTGAGTGCTAGTGAGTGCATGTGAGTGTGAGTGGACGTGATCGCGAGCTAGTGCCAGTGAGTGATTGGAGGTGCGTGCGAGTGAGTGCCAGTGAGTCTGAGTAGAGTTGGGTGCGAGTGAATGCCAGTGAGTGTGAGTCGAGGTCAGTGCGATTGAGTGCCAGTCAGTGGTAGTGGAGGAGAGTGCGAATGAGTGAAAGTGGGTGTGAATGCAGCTGAGTGTGACTAGAGTTGAGCGCGAGTGAGTGCCAGTAATTGTGAGTGGAGGAGAGTGCGAGTGAGTGTGACAGGCGGTGAGTTCGAGTGAGTGACCGTGAACGTAAGTGCGGGTATGTGTGTGAGTTGTGCCAGTGAATGTTAGTAGAGGTAAATATGTAATATCGTAAAAATGTGAGTGAGTGCCCAGTGAGTGGGAGTGGAGGTGAGTACGAGGGAGTGTAAGTGAAACTCAGCACGGTTGAGCACGAGTGAGTGCGAATGAGTGTGAGTGGAGGTTTGTTCTATGGAGTGCCAGTGAGTGTGACTGAAGGTGATCGGGAGTGAGTGTGGTTGCAGGTGAGTGCGAGTGAGTGCCAGTGATTGATTGGAGAAGAGTGCGAGTGAGTGATTGTTGGTGAGCACGAGGCAGTGGCAGTGAGTTTGACTGGAGGTGAGCGCGAGTGAAAGTCGGAGAGTGATTGGAGGTGAGTTCGAGTGAGTGCCAGTGAATGTGAGCGGAGGTGAGTGCGAGTGAGCACCACTGAGTGTGAGTCGCAATGAGTGCGAGTGAGTGAGAGTGAGTGGTAGTCGTGAGTGCGAGTGAGAGAAAGTGAGTGTGAGCGAGTGTGGTGGACAAGAGTGCGAGTGAGTGCCAGTGAGTGGAGGTGAGTGCCGAGTGAGTGCCAGTGAGTGTGATTGGCGGTGGGATCGAGTGCCACTGATTGTGAGTGGAGATGCATGCCAATGAGAGTGAGTGCCAGTGAGTGCGTGTCGAGGTGAGTGTGAGTGTAGTGCCAGTGAGTGCGTTTAGACGTGAGTGCGAGTGACTGGCAGTGAGTGTGACTGGAGGTGAGCGCCAGTGAGTGCCGCTGAGTGCGAGTGGAGGTGAGCACGAGTGAGGCCTTGTGATTAATTAGAGCAGAGTACCAATGAGTGATTAGAGGGGAGCACAAGTGAGTGCCAGTGTGTGTGACTGGAGGTGAGAGCGAGTAGTTCCAGAGAGTGATTGAAGGTGAGTGCGAGTGAGTGTCAGTGAGTGTGAGTGAAAGTGAGTTCAAGTGTGAGTGGAGGTGAGTACTAGTTAGTGCCAGTGAGTGTGATAGTAGGTAATCGAGAGCAAGTGTGATTGGAGGTGAGAGCGAGTGAGTGCCAGTGAATGTGATTTTAGGTTAACGCGAGTGTGTGCCAGTGATTGATTGCAGGTGAGTGCGAGTGAGTTCCCGTGAGCGTGAGTCGGGGTGAGTGTGAGTAGTGCCAGTGAATGTTAGTGGAGGTGATTGCGAATGCGAGTGAGTGCCCATGTGTAGGAATGTAAGTGAGTGCGAGGGAGTAAAAGTAAGTGCGATTTAGTGTGAGTGGAGGTGAGTGCGAGTGAGTGCCAGTAAGTGTGAGTGAGTGCCACTGATTGTGAGTGGAGATGAATGTCAATGCAAGTGAGCGCCAGTCAGTGTGAGTGGAGGTAAGCGCGAGTGAGTGACAGTGAATGTGAGTAGAGGTGAGTACAAGTGATCGGGAATGTTCCAGTACCCCTATTTTCCCAGAAATAAAAATATGAATTATGATAAACTGCAGGAGCATTCGGAAAACAAGCAATAAAATATACGAAAAAAAGAGATGTAACAAGATGTGAATGGTTAAGGTCAATGGTAATGGCAAATGAAGGACAAGATGATGAATACATATTTTGTCGAAAGCAAATGAATGAAAAAATATATTGACCAATAATAAATTTATAAGGACATCAAAATTACAATGTGTGCGGCACTCATATAGCAACGAACAGCCTATTATTATGGGTCGGACAGCGCGATAACTAGGCGGAAAGTGAGTGTGAGTGAAATTAAGTACAAGTGAGGGCAAATGAGCGTGACTGGAGTTGACCGTGAGTGAATGTGATGGGAGGTGAGTGCGAGTTAGCCCCAGTGAGTGTAAGTCGAGGTAAATGCATGCGAGTGCCAGTGATTGTAACTGGAGGTGAGTGCGAGTGAATGCCAGTAGGTGATTAGAGGTGAGTGAAATTGAGTGCCAGTAAGTATGAATGTACGTGAGTGACAGAGAATGTGATTGGAGGTGAACGCGAGTGAGTGCCAGTGATTGATTGGAGGTGATTGTCACTGAGCGAGTGGAGGTGAGTGCGAGTGAGTGTGAGTAGAGGTGAGTGCCAGTGAGTGCCAGTGAATGTGATTGTAGGCGAACGCGAGCGAGTTCCAGTGATTAGGTGGAGGTGAGTGTCAGTGAGTAAGTGGAGATGAGAGCGAGTAAGTACCAGTGAGAGTCAGTGGAGGTGAGTGCGAGTGAGTTCGAGTGAGCTGTAGTGGAAGTGAGTGCGAGTGAGTGTGAGTAGAGGTGAGCGCGAGTGAGTGCCAGTGAGTGATTGGAGCTGAGTACAAGAGAATGACAGTGCGTGTGACTGGAGGTGAGAGCGAGTGAGCGCCAGAAAGTGAATAAAGTTGAGCGCGGGTGAGTGCCAGTGAGTGTGAGTGGGGTTGAGTGCGAGTAAGTGCTAGTGAATGTGATTCGAGGTGAGTGCGACTGAGTTCCAGTGACTGTGATGGAGGTAAGTGCAAGTGAATTCCAGTGAGTATGAGCCCCTAGAGCTCGACTGCCCCGTAGAGCTCGACTGCTCTACGGGGCGAAGTTTAAGAGAGTTGTGTGTGTCGCCGTCGCGGCGACATGAACTTTAGAATAAATGTGACGTCATGGTCAAGCTTCACAAAGTGTTGTCATGAATAAAGAAAGCAATAATTGCGGCGCGAACGTATGTGATTTTCTTGCTCCTGCCAGGAAACAAGTAATAGTGTAGCTATTACTTAGAAATGGCGTGAAAATGAACTATATAAAATAAGAAGTCACGCAGGCCTTAAGAAAAAATTCAGTTCAGTGTTCTATTTATATTGAAATGGCTCTGCGCGTTCGACGAATGTAATTTTCGCGAAGATATATGTGATAAGTCGTGATTGCACAATGAAATCTGGCAGTTAGACGTGCAAGTGGACATGATGCAAGTAGCGCAAGTGGAAATTTGCTACTGCGGAAACTAGCCAGCACAAGGATTTCTGCGCAATTTGAGCGTATATGGCGAATTCCACATGTCGCCCGCTACAGCGCGTCACGAGGAGACACAAAAGGTATTCCTCGCTGCCCAAGCAGGGGATACGTAGTCAAGTAAAGCATTACTTAGGTGGTCTCTCTATTAAGAAAGAAAATTTTCCTTAAGATGTAGCGTTTGCTCCAGCGTGTAGCCTAAACTCCCCTTTTTCAAAAGTGGGGGGCATGGGGGAGCTAGTGCCTCCCCTTCCCCCCCCCCCCCGATAGATGAGCCTAAGGACCAAAAGAAGGGAAGCGTCTTCGAGGACGGCAGAAAACTAGGTGGGGTGATGAAGTTCGGAAATTTGCCGCCGCTAGTTGGAATCAGCTAGCGCATTTGAGCGGTAATTGGAGATCACAGGGAGAAGCCTTCGTTCTGCAGTGGACATAAATATAGGCTGATAATATTGATGTTTGCAGAGCTTATATATAATACACTTGGTGCAAGCAAATCCTCTGAGGTGCTGTTTAAACATTGTGGCATTGTCGCTGTGCCGTTTGCTGTTGGCATTGGCATTCTGAATGCTGATGAAACTATTTTCTATCTGCCACCTTATTGTCTCATCTATCTGCTTTGCTAGTACATGGCATGATTTAGTCTTTTTAATACCATAGTTACTGCGCCTCCTTTGTACCATCGACACGGTTTTCATGACTATGGCAATGAAGAATTACACACCAACGCACCTCCGTCTTGTGAATGATGGTTTCTATGTGATGCACACATTACACTTGTTCACTGGATTCAAATTCGTTCTGGCCTCCTAAACATATCTACTGACGCCGCTGGTCTCAGAGTTCATGTGTACTGCAAGGCCCTGCACGAATATCAAATTATTTATTTATATCACTGTGAGGCGGTGATGACTGCATACAGAACTCAGACCAGCACTTCACTAAAAATAGCCGTGGGGTCCGGCAAAAGCAGAACGTAATTTGTGACCGGTTAATTTTCTGTACGTAAGGAACTGTCATTTCTGTACAACGGACAGCCGTATAATAGTAACCCTAATAAAAAATGTCACAGTTTCGCCCTAAGGGCGAAGCAATGAATGCGATAGCAACACAGCAATGTCATACGAAGTAAGGTGAGCGGCTTTGGTAGCAACAACACGCAGAACTGTTGTCGACGCCATCGGCGTTTTGCCCGCGTTAGCTCAAAATGCGTGCGGCGTTGGTGACTGTTGCTGGAGCCTCTGATATAAATAGGCACTTGGTGCCGCAGCTAAACGTCGCCTCCCTTCCCTCCCCCTCCCCCACGGCCTCTCGCGCGTCCGAAGAAGGCGCGTTTGCTCTACATATATGGTGATTGTAAAGGAGAAAAGAGACGCCTACTTCTGCAGCCCTTAAGCGAGCACGGCGCAGAACGCGCGTTTGTTCTCCGCCGTGCGTTCACTCCCCGTGAAAGACGCGCCCCTCGCGCCCTTTCACTCGCACATACAGCGTTCGGCGCGCGGCGACGATTTCATCTCCAAATGACGTCATACGGAACCTCACGGCGACGGCGACGGCGACGGCGACGCCGACGGCAGAAATCTGCTTTTGAGTGTCCATATAATTGCTATCGCAATAAAAAGTTGTCGCAGTTTCACCTGAAAGGTGAAGCATCAATTGCGATAGCAAATTTGAAGAGAGCTATACGGAGTAATGATAGCAGCTTTACCAGCTGTATAAACTTGGACATGCAGCAGCACCGGCAACACGCAGAACTGTTGTTGACGCCGTCGGCGTTTTGCCCGCGTTCGCTCAAAATGCGTGCGGCGTTGGTGACTGTTGCCGGAGCCTCTGATATAAATAGGCACTTGGTGCCGCAGCTAAACGTCGCCTCTCTTCCCTCCCCCTCCCCCCCATGGCCTTTCGTGCGTCGGAAGAAGGCACGTTTGCTCTACATATATGGTGATTGTAGAGGAGGAAAGAGACGCCTACTATTGCAGCCCTTAAGGGAGCACAGAGCAGAACGCGCGTTTGTTCTCCGCCGTGCGTTCACTCCCCGTGAAAGCGCGCGTCCCTCGCGCCTTTTTACTCGCACATACAGCGTTCGGCGCGCGGCGACGATTTCATCTCCATTGACGTCATACGGAACCTCACGGCGACGGCGACGGCGACGCCGAAGGCAGAAATCTGCTTTTGAGTGTCCATATAATTGCTATCGCAATAAAAATAGGTGCTCTCGTATTTATACACCAGACGACTATGTAAGCTGAATCTGCACTGTACAGTTCAACCGTAAATGTGCCGGTGCTTCCCGTAATCACATAACCGAAAATTATGTAGGCTGAATTTGTATTACATAGTCGAACAGCCGGAATACATCTGCTTCCTGTATACATAAAACGCATACGCGGAATCCTGAATCTGTACTATACGGTCCGGTAAAGCCGTTGAAATGCAGGTGCTTACTTTGTTACGCTTTACAAAGCTTATTCATGGCTTAAATAATGTGCTATCAGGAATAAAGGTTCCCAGAATGCGTAAGCATCGAGCAAATTTTACGCGTATCACGGCGCTATCTGCCGGGAACACCCTCGCTAACATCTGTGTACGAAAAGTGTATACACGACCCACGGCTTACGGTGATCTTGAACGCAGGAGATATCGCGGCGATCCGGCAGGTCGATGCATGGTGCAATTCGGCCAACGCTCGGGCGAATTGGACTGTTTTGTACACGATGGTTTCCACCTGTATATCATCCAATGGAAAGGTCAATAATGGAGCCGATAGCTGCAGCAGCAAATCGCTCTCGAGAAAATTGTCTGGCCATCACAATGACAAGGCTGCAACGATGAAACATTTATTCACTTTGTGATAATAGTGAACTGCATATTATATGTAAATCTAGTACAAGAATTCAGTCGTCCAGTTCTTTTGCACACAATCCATTTGATTTCTTTCAACCACTCATCTTGCACGCTTTCCCGGTGAAAGTTGTTCCCACATGCATTGCAAGGATAAATTTGCTGCTGGTAGGAGGAACAAATAGTGTTGCTCACTTTATACCCTCACGAAAGCGTCAAGAAAGGATAATCTCAGAAAAGAACAAAGGGGCACCAATGTGTTAGAAGAATATGAACATGGATCAGGATTGTTGGAAGAAGGGCTGTTGCTGTAGCCAATATTTCGACGAAGGTACATGTAATCATGGGAGGAGCTGTTTTCTTTTGGAGCGCTTCTTGGGTGCCTAACTCACTCAGCCCTATTGTCTTTTAGGGAGCAGAAGCTGGTGCGAAGAGTAAATCAAAACAAGCAGAAGTGATAAAATACACGCAGGAGAGGTGTGTTTCGCAATAATTGTGATGGAGTGTGTAGAGGCACTGTTGCCAGTTCTTACAAACAGTACCGATGACCAAAACAGAAAAGGCTTCGCACATTTTAACGCGAAAGCGTTAAGGGCCAAGTGTCAAAGAAAATGCAGCGTTGGCGCGAGCAGCGGCGTCGTTGGCTGAGATAATCATGCCGAACCGCATCATCCTGAAACACCCCGACCGCACAGGCCCTTCCTGTGGCGCAAGGCGTTAGAGAAGAAAAATAATTTCTCAATGTAAAATATGTCAGAAAAATCGTAAAGTACCACTTAACCACAACATTCATTCTTGTTGGCAATGGATGGTAATTTTAATATAAGAGACAACTCCTGATAAGCCGTCAGGGATCTTTGAATGCTGTCGCGTTCCATCCTATAAGGCGAAGCATAAGCGTTTTTCAATTTTGTGCAACGAATGTTCCAGTACCCCTATTTTCCCAGAAATAAAAATATGAATTATGATAAACTACAGGGGCATTAGGAAAACAAGCAATAAAAAATACGAAAAAAAGAGATGTAACAAGATGTGAATGGTTAAGGTCAATGGTAATGGCAAATGAAGGACAAGATGAATAATACATATATTGTCGAAAGCAAATGAATGAAAAAAGATATTGACCAATAATAAATATATAAGGACATCAAAATTACACTGTGTGCGGCACTCATATAGCAACGAGCAGCCTATTATTATGGGTCGGACAGCGCGATAACTAGGCGGAAAATTGGGCGAAGTTAGGCATTGTTTTTATTTATACCACTGTTGATGACTATAAGTTTCCAACATCCTACGGAAAGTAAGGCATATTTATATTTATGGCAATGTTGATCACTTTAAATTTTCACCTTCCTGCAGAACCTCGTTCTCATAGGAACAAATAAATCAGTAATTTTTCAAACACGTCACAGGTCAGATGCTATTGAAAGCGTCCATTTTATTTTATTTAGGAAAATTTTATGGACCGTTTTTCCGGGCGAGCATTCATTCAGCAGCACTATCCGAACGTGTAAGCTTTAAATTTATTGGTCTCATTAAACGTTAGTTCCTGAAGAACCATTAGCATAATAAACACAAATCTTGTGAAGAGCCAGACAGTCAGGCGCGTCACGAATGTTTACGTACGGGGCTGGTTATAGATGCTCGCAGGGTAAAACCTCCGGACTGAGCTCGACTCCCTCCCTCCATGCGTACCTTGTCAATAATCACCTTTACCCACTATGCGTAAAGTGATGGGATTAAGGTGACCACAGGGCTCAATTCTTTTCGTATGAACATCAACTCTGATTTGCTTAATCACATTTCAACTCCAAAAGAAACGGTATGTGAAATGGTGTCCTATGCGTAAGAAGCAATAAAAATCTGCTCAGCACAGCACTGCCGTCAATGTGACATCTGCACATTTGCAGTGTTTCATGCAAAATGATATCCAGCAGACAATCCTTGTGCAAGCTTCCCAACCTCAGAATTAAAAAAAAATGTCGCAGTTTCACCTGAAAGGCGAAGCATCAATTGCGATAGCAACTTAGTAGAGAGCTATAGGGAGTAATGATGGCAGTTTTATCAGTTGTATAAATTTGGTCATGCAGCATCAGCAGCAACGCGCAGAACTGTTGTCGATGCCGTCGCCGTTTTGCCCGCGTTTGCACCGAACGCGCGCAGCGTTGGCGACTGTTGCCAGGGCCTCTGGGGGTGGCTCGCACGTTTTCGACGAGATCAGAACGGGAAACTCATCGATCAGCGTCAGAAGTCTTTACCACCTTCTGGCCTCGCAATGTTTTTATATAAATACGCATTGGGTGCGGCAGGTAAACGTCACCTCCCCTCCCGCCCTCCCGTCCCCCCACGGCCTTTAGCGCGACGGAAAAAGTCGCGTTTGCTCTCTGTATATGGTGTTTGTAAAGAAGGAAACAGACGCTTAATTCTGCAGCCCTTCAGGGAGCATGGCGCAGAACGCGCGTTTGCTCTCCGACGTGCGTTCGCTCCCCGTAAAAGCGCGCGTCCCTCGTGCCCTTTCACTCGCACATACAGCGTCCGGAGCGCGGCGACGATTTCATCGCCGTTGACGTCATACGGAACCTCACGGCGACGACGACGGCGACGCCGATGGCAGAAATCTGCTTTGGAGTGTCCATTTAATTGCTATCGCAATAAAAGAAAAGAACATCACCGTAGATGACAAAAGTTGTCGCAGTTTCACCTGAAAGGCGAAGCATGAATTGCTATAGCAAACTTGTAGAGAGCTATACGGAGTAATGATATTAGCTTTATCAGCTGTATAAACTTGGACATGCAGCAGCATCGGCAACACGCAGAACTGTTGTCGACGCCATCGGCGTTTTGCCCGCGTTCGCTCAAAATGCGTGCGGCGTTGGTGACTGTTGCCGGAGCCTCTGATATAAATAGGCACTTGGTGCCGCAGCTAAACGTCGCCTCCCTTCCCTCCCCCTCCCCCACGGCCTCTCGCGCGTCGGAAGAAGGCGCGTTTGCTCTACATATATGGTGATTGTAAAGGAGAAAAGAGACACCTACTTCTGCAGCCCTTAAGCGAGCACGGCGCAGAACGCGCGTTTGTTCTCCGCCGTGCGTTCACTCCCCGTGAAAGACGCGCCCCTCGCGCCCTTTCACTCGCACATACAGCGTTCGGCGCGCGGCGACGCGCTGAGCCGTGCTCCCTCAAGGGCTGCAGAAGATAGCGCCAACCTTTCCCTTTCCCTCAAGAACCACTTACCCCCCCCCCCCCGGCGACGATTTATTCTCCAAATGACGTCATACGGAACCTCACGGCGACGGCGACGCCGACGCCGACGGCAGAAATCTGCTTTTGAGTGTCCATATAATTGCTATCCGTGAAAAAAAGCTAAAAAATATTTTCGTCATTGAATATGTTTACATTTCGTTGAAGAGTGACAGACTGTTCTCTACGGTGCCGCAAATAGGCACCTTGATTTTGGAGTCGTAGGAACAATAATCTGTGCCACAGTGAAGGATATATGACTTTAAAGTTTATGCAGGAATATTCCCCACATTGGCACCCCACTTCACATTCTAATCTGGTGGAGTATTCGTACTTCGTATTTGAATAAACTAGTGTAATCTAAAGATTGCTTTTGCCGACGCCTGTGCACTAGCAGGCACATATAACGTGGTAGTTGCAATTAAATTTCCGCAAGCTGTAGGTACTGCAAGCATTCGTCTATGTACCTGTAAACAGGTGTATTACATTCAGGGCAAGTTAAACCTCTCCATTCAATTTATCTCAAAAGACAGAAATGAAATGTAATATGGCCCTGAATATGTTAAGCGTTATGTGACGTTTCGTTCGATGAAACACCATTGAAGAAGCTGAATCATCATCTGGGTCGTGACAACCTAATCACCATATGGCCCACGTAAACTAGTGCCCCTGTATTGTAGTAAAGCGTACTTAGTATCAGTTGTGAAGGCCTTTATTTTTAACTGCACTTTGTAAAAATGTTTATGCAGTTTTGAGAAACACAAACTCTTTGTTTGTTTAAAGGTAATGTTACATATGGTTACAACATGCACACCTGGTGACAAAATGAAACGGGGCATGGAATCTGAGAAAAAGGTTAATATCTCAGCAGCCTCACAACGCAGCCTGATATTCGCATTTCGGGCTTCGACTAGAATATGCTGACAATATTGTCGTATAGAGTTTTACTGGCTACTTCTAGAGGCTACGGAGATATTCAGCTTTTCCTCAGATTTTATGCCCCGACTTATTTTGGCGCCGGGTGTACAATATGATCTTTGTTACCAAACAATCAAAACGAAAAGCACCTACCTATGTGGCATGTGCCTTATGACCTTCATTTGTTGCCAAGAATTGATAATGTGCGATGCCGTCGTCGACAGAGAAACTGATTTGTGCGGCAATATAAAGTGATAGGTTCTCCAATATGAAATAGTAAGAAAATACAGAATAAATACGATACGCCAGCTCACATCGCGACGACACTTTTGGAGGCGTTTCGTAGCTTGAACAGACATGCAGTCCATATTTATATGAGAAGAAAGATTCCATTCCACTGCAAGAATTACATCGACGCAATAAATCTTGCATTTGACAGTATAATAATTTTTTTCTTTCAGTTAGAGTTTCTATGCATCGTGAGCGATATTGCTTCACACGGTTGAGAGTGACTGTTTTCCCAATTTAGGCAAATTCAAGTTACTATGAACCTGGCATGTGATACCAAGAAATTGACCAGCAGGAGTATGTCTTTTAACATTCGTAAGATCTGCGGGCTCTTGAAGCATATCTAATAAAACCTCATCAGGAAGTTTAAAGAAATCATCCTAAGGTTTAATATGAATGTCAATTGGCTTCTCCTCGAGAAACAGGCAATTTAGGTTTATCTTGGCAGGTGAAAATTGTTTACCTTGTCAATCACCATTGCAGGTTTCTGCAAAATTCCGTACGTGCTGACTTTCTTTAGCACCTCAGTGAATTCAGATACATGAGTCAAAGTTAGGCACTCACGAAAGAAAGACCGCGATTTCTAAAGCCAGAACCAATACTCAGCACCTTACTATTCGCGGTTCACTTATTACAACCTACATCCTAACCATGGGTTTCTGCACCGGTATTTCAATGTGTTCATGGGGAATACGCACTTTCGAAGACCAGCTACTGCAGTAATAATGCCATTCTCCTGGAGCGTTCGCCTTTATAATTACATTGCTCGTATTTGTGCAATCTAAGTACGAGTTGTAAAACTGCGCGTTTTAATACATAACATTGCTACTACCATTACGCCTAAATCGCCAAACGTAGTCTTACAGATATTTCCTGTATTTAATTCGGAACATAATCAGAATTACCATACACTGTTGCACTCAAACCTTACGCCTATGTATGATAAAGCGATAATGCGGCGTCTCTACAGCACTGAGGCAGTGGCAACGCCTACATATCTTGCTGCAGGCGTAACCAATCAGCGCGCATGTCTGAAAACTGGTTGAAACATTACTAAAAAAATTCAGAGCCCTTCCACAATGGGAAGATAGTAGACCAGCGAAGCTGTACTTGTTGATAACTATATTGAGTTATATATGAATAATTGCTATATTGATCGAATAAGGACACATGCACATTACTTTATTGTTGTTATCGCCTTTTCTTTTCTCTTTACTTTGTCATTATGTTAACCATTGCTTTGTGGTCACTGTGATGTATGCAATTGGTTACCTATGTTTTCGCGGCCACTCCAGCTTCTGTTCGCGAAGTCGATGCTGACGGGCTTGCTGTTGTTGTTCATCGGTCACAGAGCGGTTATCCGATGGTACGGGTCCTTCGGACGACACGCTTTCGGCTATAGCGGGTTCCCGTCACCTTTGCGCCAATTCACGTGTTGCTCATACCGGCGCTCTTTCATACACGTTCTGGGGTAGCGCGTTCTTCATCTTTAGCAGGGACTACGCGTGTCCTGGTCAGAGCGAGACCAAAATACAACTGCTGATACCGTGGCTACAGCGACGACGACGTCGCAGGAAAATGAGGCACTGACATTGGTGGGTACACAATGAAGTTTTCTTATTCCGCCTCCACTCCGGAGCCAAGGCGCACCGCGGACGCGCAGGAGGCTCCTGTGGATTCAATTTTGTCGACGCGACTGCGTTCTACACACCCTGACGATGCACGTATTTCTGGTCAGAACCACGGTGTAAGATATATCTCACACCGTGATCAGAATCTTGCCATATACAGCTTTGACACTTGTACAGTTTTAGCAGCCTACCTTCCATTTCGCTAATGAAGAAGTGCTGAGCCGTTAAGAAAAGCTACCTTGAGAAGCCTCAGGCCTTGCTCAATGTACTTTTTGAGCGCGGTTTGCATGTCTAGTACACAAATTGGGAAACCTTATTTTTGATTATATTGTTGTGAATCACTGTAAATTATATTACATTCTTTAAGCTGACATCCGTTTTGCTAAGGCAATTTATACAGCAACCGATACATGATAGCCGCCAAAAATTTTTCTTCTACGCGTCTATTTTTTTCGCACACGCGATCCGCCTGAACCTAGTCATATGCAGCTTCGCTGGGAAACTGTCGGTTAGATTGCTGATGTATTTTCGAAGCCAAATTGAACAATGCTCTAGTGGGCGAGAATGATATATTATGCGCCTAGAAATCGTTTTTGAAAAGCCGGAAAAGCATTTCTTAATAAATATTCAGATTTCCGAACATGTGAAGTTTTAATACGTCTGAGTCCGTCATCCCTAAACTCGAAATTTGTTACTCAAGCACCAATAGTCAGTGCATTTTTCGAAACATGCTGGTGAAAATAGCAAACATGAGAAATACCCCCGATAGATCATACGCACAGAATGGGAAGAATGGTCGTGAACAATGTTAAAACATCGCTAACGTGAATGTCAAATGATACATTACAGCGATGATTCCACAAAGACGACAAAATAAATGAAGTTCATAGGAACCATTGATCCTATATAGCAATACAGTATATGCACAAGAGTACATCTTACAAAAATATTTTATGTAACGGTGTGTCGTGTCGGTTCAAGCAATACTTATTGTAGGCCTTCAACAAGAAGGGATTGGTGGTAGAGCCAGAAAAGGGTCCTGGCTTCTGCTGCTAACACGACCGTTGCGCGCGCGCACTTTAAGCACGCTAGCGTTCCTGCTAAACATAAATGAGTATGCACTCGTACGAGTGGTAGAGACAGTTCAGGCCAAGACAACGTTATTTAACACTTAAATGGGGCTGAATCGCAGCGTGGCCGCCGTGGTAGTGTTCCTTCAGCGCTGTAGCATTTCGCTTGTGTGCTGTAAAGCAGCCGTTGTATCGCACTCGCATGTATTTAGAACATGGTTTGGGAAGCTTTAGTGGAACGCTGAAAGTTGCGATTGATGTTAGTGCTTCGCCCTTTGTACACAACTACATAATTCCAAATTACTTTATTAGAAATATGCTTCGCAGTTACCCAGCTATAAGTTTTATTACTACTACAAAGAACGGATTTAAACATACATTATAAAGAAATTTGGAATTGCTGTCTTACACATACCGACGCCATATTTCATTGAATGACCTGGCTCTGAACTGAATTATTGCATGCCTAGCCTTTATGATGCTGATTTCAGGGGAGAGGAATGCGGTCAAGTGAAATTTATAATTTTAAATAAAAATATATTTAGGGCCAAATAATATTGGCATGTCATAGTCAAGAAAGACTAGTATGAACCAGGAAGTTATGTTCCCATTTTTATCGCTCTATAATTACGCAACTTCCTTTGTATGACATCATTTCGAAGGACTGTTGCCTCTGTCACGCATCTGTTTTGGGTCTGAACTTACAGACAGCTGCCTGGCCAGGACACCTCCTCCTAGTGTTCTGTTCAAGGTTCCCGATATGGCCCCCGTTTCTTTGGTCAAGTGTGGACATTATGTTCATGATGTTTTGGACAGTTCTGTCAAGTCTGCAGCTGCTCGGTTGAGCATATCGCTGCTTTCCTCATCTCACCAAGGCAGTCATGCAACGGTGAACAACTTTATTTGGCTGAACCATGTTTCAGGGGCGAAGCTCCTTAGGATGTGGGTCTGTCCCTCCTCTGTATTATGTAGTAGTAGTAGTAGTAGTCGGCGTCGTAGTAGGTAGTCACGTCTTGTTTTATGAGAAAAAAAAATTCCGAAAGCTGTGTCCGTAGCGCGGAATCGAACCAGGGAGCCCTCGCTTCCGAACGCGCGGCGCTAGCCCACTACGCCACGAAGCTCACATGGACACAAGCACCAAGATGACAATAAATACCCAAACATTAACGAAAGACTGCTCGTTTCTAACGCGTTTGTGCTAGCGCGTTACGGCCCGTGTAAGAAACTGGTGTAAGACGCTGTGGCCTCTCCTCCTTACCCGCGTATTCATAACCGCTCCTCGACTTGAACTTGACTTGCCACCGCCTTGGGCAGCGCGTTCGAAACGCGTTGAAGGCGGTGGCAAGTCAAGTTCAAGTCGAGGAGCGTTTATGAATACGGGGGTTATACTCTCTCAGCAGTCATGTGATGGCGTCGGCAAACGCGGTGCAAGTTCCGGCATGTGTAAACGGCTGCGTAAGACGCTGTGACCTCTCCCCCTTACTAGAGAGTACTGCACGTTTCTAACGCGTTTGTGCTAGCTTCCCCTTAAGCGGGAAATGGTGCAATTATAATGAAGGGCGCTGTGTGTATATATACACACAGTGTTTCTCACGATCGACTGGGCGAATTACGCGGAAGATTCACGGTTTACCGATGATTCCCTCCGGAGCTTCGCCCACTCATCATCATTCACCCCGTGTATATGCTGTGACTTTTTTTTCTAATTTGCTTTGTCTTGTGCTACGACTTTATTGTAGTCTGCTGTTAATTTACGTCTGCTTAAGATGCCCTCTTACTCTCAGCTTCTTAAGTCTATACTATTTACCTTCTCTTCTATGTGTGCAATAAATGGGTGCTCTGAGGTTTTCCTTAAGTAAGCCATTCCAAACATAAAAAACCTGCATTACAGCGACTGATAATCGGTAGCCATGTGAAAAGCAGATAAAAGCAGTGAACATGTGCTTGGTTAAAAAATCATTCTACATTGGTAAATGGTCTGTTGAGATTTTTAGGCCTGTCAACCTTTAAATTAGGAAAACACGACAGTAGAAGCTAAAAATACCTAAATATAATGAAAATACTAAACACTATTCGATTATTCAATACGCTCACTATTTATTCAGTAAAAACTTGCAGATTTTGTTCTGTAATGGTTCTGTGAACAGCCATGCAGCCCAATATAGTCGCAGCAGCAATGGGTCTGTGCCGTAGACAGGCAGACATGTTGATGACGTTTTTTACTGAAACATTCACGTAACATTCGTCAGGGACTCAGTTCCCATATACATTGGTTCTATCAGCTGATGTCGCACCAGTGCGGGAAGGTCCGCATAATGAATGGGGTAAAAAATTGGGTTATGACAAATTGCTTAGCTACTCTTGTACTCTTGTATTCTTTAAAATTGATCTTGTCGAAACTTCACAGGAATAAAAAACATCAAATATTTCCATCAATATGACAAACATAAATGAAAGGTAAAATGACAAGGTGAGGAGGAGATAACAAAGCAAGAAAGTGATTGGGTTTGGTTCAAAACCTAACAGCAGCTTCAAAGCATAGCCAGAAGGTTGGCCCAGGATGCTAGACAGTAGATGTATGTTGAAAAGAGTTTGAGGGCATTGTGGTCAGCTCCATGCTGGATGTACAATTCTACCTGCAATGTGTGTGGCAACAATTGGCCGCCTGAAAGCTGTTTCCTGTGTAAGCATGGTTGTATATTTTGCAGCTCAAGAACTGAAGATTTAGTTAAGTGCTTCTGTGACTGACTTGACAGATGAGCACGCTTGTGTATTCGCAGAAGTAAATCACAACGTGTCGACAGTGTACTGAGAAGGGGTATGTTAACAGGCTAGGATTTTCTTTGTCTTCAGTTATTCAATTCTTTATTTTACTTGTTGCACAATGTAGACCAATAAAAGCACCAGCGCAAAAGGTGAAAAAGGAAATGCATATATGACTTTTTTTTCATTACAAAATAATTGGTTCCTGCTTGGATGTCATCATCAACATCATCAGCCTATATTTTATGTCCACTGCAGAACGAAGGCCTCTCCCTGGCGATCTTCAATTACCCCTGTCTTGCGCTAGCGTATTCCAACTTGCGCCTGCAAATTTTCTAACGTCATCATCTCATCTGGTTTTCTGCCGACCTCGACTGCGCGTCCCTTCACTTGGTATCCTTTCTGTAACCCTAATGGTTACAACCCCATTCTGTAACCCTAACAGTGGTAAGCTCCCAGTCAGGATTAGGTAATGCCTGCCGTATGCACTCCAACCCAATTTTATTGTTCTGTAAATTTCTTTCTTGTGATCAGGGTCCCCTGTGAGTAATTGGCCTATATAAATGTACACCTTCACAGACTCTAGAGGCTGACTGGCGATCCTGAATTCTTGTTCCCTTGCCAGGCTATTCAACGTTATCGTTGTCTTCTGCATATTGATCTTCAACCCAATTCTTACACTTTCTCGATTAAGGTCCTGAATCATTTGCTGTTTTACAGCAAATGATGTCATAATACATACTTGTTAAATATTGCAATTTTATCACAAAATGTCAGATTTATAGCGGTTGCTTACGATTGTTGTATTGACACCAATAACTTTAAGATTTTTTCACTGGATCATATTAAGTGCAAAACTGATCTCAACAGAATGCAAATACAGTCATTGGGCAATTTAGACCTGGACTATCCTAACCTGCTAGATTATTTAGACTTACTGGCAGCAGTGCCACAAGTTAAAGGGCAGGTAAAATTTTGGCTGACGCTACATGAATATTTTGCGAATAAATACCACGAACATTGGTTTTTCTGTGACGCAGCTTATCTTTCTGCGACCATAGAGTAGAATGCCTTTTCATAGGGCATGTAAAGACTAAATTCAGGTAAGGGTCCGAAAAGCAATGCATAATTCGGTTTCCTAAAGCCAGCTTCACTGCAATACAGTTGTGTTAAACTGTGAAGCGTATTAGCAGGGGAAAGGGGCCACTGTGACAGGACATATAATAAGTGCTCCTTAATTATACAAGTGCACAACCACCGTCACCTGTCAGTAAAACACCAGGACACCGATTAAGTGTTGTAGCAGGCGTTCTGAGCTACTTGAGACGTGGCTATGGCGATTTGAGCACTTGTTTTGACCACCTTCCAAGGATGTAGCTAATGTTCTATAAATAATAACACATCAAAAAACGCGAATCGCATGAACTTCAACTTGATAAACAAAAGATTACTTTCTTACAGCTAGGTCCACACATTTGACACCCAGAACATGGAACGTAAATTGCCACAAAAACAGCTTTGAATGGCTGCCAGTACAATTATTACATGTCTCGGTATTCGTAATGCGACAGGAGACGACAGGTTCGCGCGTGTTAGGAACACACACGTCCGGTGGCGACGGCTCCTTTTCGCGTGATTAACCGCGTAACAGTACTGTCGCGCGGGAAAACTGACTTTAGGGAACAGAATTAGGCAACACTTCTTAGAGCCTTGCCCAAAGCCAACCAATTGTTTTTAAATATACAATGCAAGTCTTTCGCCAACAACAATTTTCAGTATTTTTTGCCAAATTTAATGTTTCCTGTCTTCAGCAATAGTATTTTATAGAATTTTAAAGTTGAAAATCTGTAATACACATATTATTATTGATTTGTGTGTAAATGTCAACTGGGGTATCTTAAGTGCCACGTAGAACAAAAAAGCAAGAAGACATATAACATTAAAAACTGAAATTTGGCCGAGTCAGCACTAACTAGAACAAAGTTTAGTTCATGTGTAAATATATTTTGACCATGTGTTAAAAAACCGCTGTTCCTAATGTTGAAGATAAAACCTACAATAAAAATATTCACGAAGCTTTGTAGAATGAGAAATGAACAGGGTAAGCTAATCAGAAAGTATGCGCTTCGTCTTTTAGTACGGGTTCCACACAAGAATTTAAATGTGGTTTGCAGTGAGAGCCAATCTTGAATGCTGATAATCATAACCATGCTATCACGTTATAGGTACTCAATGTGGATCTAGCTTTGTTTGTTCCTCCGAGGTTAGCGTCGGTTTCTCACCAAGTAGACGCAGCGGGGGCTCTCTCATACAGCTGTACAATGGACAGAGAAAACATGAGCATTTACAGGACAAAGTACTCCTTCCAGATAGACTTAGCGGAAGGTCTCTGCACTTGTGTGATGGGGGAATTTAATAGCTCATGCAATTCAGAGATGTTCAAGCATTAAACACGTTTAAGACTTCTTTCTACATACGCCTCTGCTCACAATGCTTCCGTCACAAGTCACAAAACATTGCATTAGCCTGCGAGTCATTATTGCAGTCAAGTAATTTACCATGAAGCCTTGTGAATGGGCATTTAGGCAGAATGGTTAAGCAATTATATAAGTTTGAAATCAAAATGAAGCAGCTCCCATGCATTGTGGGAATAAATGTGGGAAACCTTTTGCTGGTAACTGGCTACCCAGCATTGTTTGTGTACAATGAACAACAATGCTTGTAACGACAGCAACAAGACGGCAGTGGCTGTGATAATATTGACGCGAAGTAAGCTGCCCACTACAGGCACCGATCGTCCTAAGTAAGCTGCCCACTACAGGCACAAGATCGCCAGAGCGAAGACATCGCAGAGCGCAGGTGTGCGCGCGTTCTCTTTAGTGTCGGCCATCATTAAAGAAGGCTGTTCTGTTTCGGCGAGTTCGTATTAATTATCTTCGTGACATTTTACTGGTGGAGGTGCGGGGTATATGATACCATTGCCGGAGACGCAGCGTACCCCTGACTCATCCCCAGTGAGTAGTCCGGGAGAGATTACTCCTGTGCACGTACGCAACAGCCGCCGTCTTCAAGGGCCTGAGCACGGTCTGTTGCCCGATCGTATACGGACGATGAACCTGAGCCCACAGCCTCCTGCTGCTGCGGCTGTTTCGCCGGCGCAGATCATCTTCAACCAGCCACAGACGCCGATTGCATTCCACGGAGATGCTACTGAAGACGTGGAAGATTGGCTAGACCATTTCGAGCGGGTCGCCGAATGCAACGGATGGAACGAAGACCGCAAGCTGCGCAACGTGTACTTCGCGCTCGAAGACTCCGCGAGGACGGGGTTCCATAACCATGAAACGACATTGACTTCGTGGCACGAATTTCGACAGCAGCTGGTCGCCACATATTTCAACATGGACAGGAAGGAGCGAGCGGAGCTGCCCATACAGGCAAAGTTCCAAGCTCCGAACGAGAGCGTCACCACGTATACTGAAGACATGGCTCGACTCTTCATACGTGCGGATGCCTCAATGGCCGAAGACAAGAAGGTGCGACATTTGATGCGAGGTGTGAAGCAAGAGATCTTTGCTGGACTTATTCGGAATCCGCCCACAACACTTGCAGACTTCCTTGCTGAAGCGACAGCAATGGAAAGGGCCCTTTGACAGCGTGCCAGACAATACAACCGCAACGTGATGGAACTTTCACACAGCCCCTCTAGCATGACCTCGGAAAACCACCGCAAGGACTTACGCGAATTGATCAGCGCTGTGGTAAGAGAAGAGCTCCACAAAATGCAGGTAACCGACGCGCCGACAGCCCGAATTTCTGTGGCGGAGATAGTGCGCGACGAGATTAGGCAAGCCGTCCAAGCCCCTGAACGCTACGAGGTACAACAGCGGGAACCAGTGCGAATGACTTATGCGGACGCCGTACGACGACCGTCGCTGTACAGCCCCTCAAACGTCATGCGCCCCTCCGAATAGACTGAAGTAGCGTTCAGGCGTCGCAGTCCACCGTCCATCGAAGAGTCGAGGCCCAGAAAAAGTGACGTCTGGCGGGCTCCTGACCTCAGGCCCTATGTTTTCATTGCGGAGAGGCTGGCCACGTCTACAGGATGTGCCCCTATCGACGCGTGGGCCTCCGCGGGTTCCCTCCAGGTGCACCTCGTCCACGACCTGGTCAGCGCCCGATAGAGATTGAGAACTTCATCGCGAGTCGCGACAGTTCATTCGAGCAGCGAAGGCACGAGCCCCGTTCTGCATCGCCTGCTCGATACCGATCGCCAAGTCCCTCATTTCATCGAGATGCTCGTAGGCGTCGTTCACCCAGCCCTGCAAACCCGGAAAACTGAGTCCAGCGACCTCCGGAGGTGAGGCCGCTGACGCCGAGCGCTTCGAATATCCTCCATCACGACGACAACGATGACAAAGCACCGACGTTCAGTCACACTCCAGTGCCCAACGGCAAGTGGTAACGTCAGACATACTGGTTACCATAGACGACGAATAAATTACCGCTTAAATTGACACTGGTGCGGACAGCTCGATTATGAGCAGAGAGCTTGCGTCAAAGTTAAAGAAAGTTTCTACGCAGTGGACTGGGTCGCATGTCCGTACTGCTGGAGGGCATCTGCTAATTCCCGTGGGCAGATGCACCGCTCGGGTAAATATTCGTGGATTTACGTACGTCGGGGTCTTCATTATTCTGCCCAGCTGCTCGAGGGACTTGATACTCGGCATGGACTTTCTACAGGCGAATGGAGCCATAATTACCCTGGAAAAATCGAGCGTCACGTTCTCTACGGCAAAAGCCACAGCAAACGACGCTGGCGACGATAATGGCACCGAAAACGCCTTGCGCATTGTCGAAGACAGCATAACTCTACCGCCAAGAAGCAGCCTACTGACCCTGGTAACGTGCGACGCATTCGACGGCTATGAGGGCATCGCCGAGGCAAACATCCCGTTAATGCTTGAGCGAAACATCTGCATTGCACGGGGCCTCATTCAGCTTCAGCACAGACGCTCATTAGTCCTGCTGACAAACTTCAGCAACGAATATCAGCACTTACCGCAAGGCACAGATGTCGCCTTCCTCCATGAAATTGCTGCCTTCACTTATGTCGCCTCGCTAGAAACTGCTTCCCCTAATTCATCGAAATAGGCCAACCTGAGCGATCGCATTCAGATTAACCCGGGCTTATCGGAACGACAGAAACAGCAGCTACTGGACCTTGTCAATGACTTCTCTGGCTGTTTCTCTACCGAGTGTAAAGTACGGCGCACCTCCATTACGAAGCATCGCATTCCTACGGACGAGTCAGCACGCCCCGTTCGTCAGCATCCTTACCGCGTTGCGCCTACGGAAAGGGAGGTGATAAAGCGCCAGGTTCAAGAAATGTTAGATGATGACGTGATTCAGCCGTCAATAAGTCCATGGGCGTCACCCGTCGTTTTAGTAAAAAAGAAGGACAACACACTACGCTTCTGCGTAGACTACAGACGGCTTAATATTGTCACCAAGCGCGACGTTTATCCTCTGCCACGGATCGATGACGCTCTGGACCGTATACGCCACGCCCAATTTTTCACCTCGTTGGATCTTAAGTCTGGGTACTGGCAGATCCAAGTAGATGAGCGTGACCGCGAAAAAATAGCATTTGTGACTCCTGATGGATTATATGAATTTAAAGTCCTCCCATTCGGCCTGTGTTTCGCACCTGCCACATTTCAGCGGATGATGGACACTGTTCTCTCTGGACTGAAATGGCAGACGTGCTTAGTCTACTTAGACGACGTTGTGGTGTATTGCAGAACGTTTGATGAACACCTCGAACGACCCAAGAATGTACTCCTCGCTATCAGCAAAGCCTGATTATCAAATCTGATTATCAAGCCTGAGACATGTCATTTTCGCTTTCAGGAGCTAAAGTTTCTCGGACACGTAGTCAGCCCCCGCGGTGTTCGGCCAGACCCCGAGAAGCTAGCTGCCGTCGCTGAGTTCCCGCGTCCAACAGACAAGAAGGCAGTTCAGCGATTCTTAGGTCTCTCCGCCTACTACCGTCGTTTTGTCGAAGGATTTTCAAGGATCGCCGAACCATTAAGGAGACTAACACGCCAAGATGTACCCTTTGAGTGGACGGAATAACAACAGGAAGCCTTTACAGAATTGCGGAAGCGACTGCAAACAGCCCCTGTACTCGCGCATTTCGACGACAAGGCTGACACAGAAATCCACACAGACGCCAGCAACGTGGGGCTCGGTCCTATACTCGTTCAGTGGCAAGACGGCGCCGAACGAGTACTAGCCTACGCGAGCCGCAGTCTCCCAAAGGCGGAAGTCAACTATTCCATGACTGAAAAGGAGTGTCTAGCTGTCGTTTGGGCCATCGTCAAGTTCGACCCTACCTTTACGGCCGACCTTTTCGCGTAATAAGTGACCACCACTCACTGTGTTGGCTTGCGAGTCTTAGGGACCCTTCAGGCCGCCTCGCTCATTGGAGCCTCCGCCTTCAGCAGTACGACGTCACAGTGGTATATCGATCCGGACAGAAGCACGGTGACGCTGACTGCCTCTCACGTGCACCTATACCTTGGAAGCCCTGTGACGCAGAGCAAGATTTCCCGTTTCTTGGTGTAGTGGACACTGTCGAGATGGCTGACCTCCAGCGTGCAGACAGTACATTGCTTTCCCTCATCAGATACCTTCAGGAAGCCGACGTCGTTGTCCCGCGACCGATGTCACGAAGTCTGACTTCTTACTGCCTCCGGAACGACGTGCACTACAAAAAGAACTTCGAAAATAGCCAAGAAACGTTCCTTCTTGCCGTCCCAGTTTCACTGCGCGAAGAAGTGCTGCAGGCGTGTCATGACGACCCGTGTGCCGGACACTTGGGCTTCACCAGGACGTTAACGCGCATACGCCAGAAGTATTACTGGCCACAACTATTCTCGTCCGTTCAACGCTACGTGAGAAGGCACCGTGATTGTCAACGGCGCAAGGTTCCACCTTTGAAACCTGCTGGTCTTCTGCAACCCCTGGACCCCCCTCCAGCACCGTTCCAACAGGTGAGAATGGACCTCCTCGGTCCGTTCCCTACGTCGTCCACAAGAAACAAATGGATAGTCGTCGCAACGGACTACCTAACGAGGTACGCAGAAACCAAAGCTGTGCCCCGCGGAACCGCTACAGAAGTCGCGATGTTTTTTGTCCATGAAATCGTACTACATCATGGGGCCCCTTCCATCTTAATAACCGATCGAGGAACTGCGTTTACTGCTGACTTAATGCAAGAGATCGTCATGCTGACCCACACCAATCATCGGAAAACGACGGCCTATCACCCACAAACTAATGGACTAACCGAGCGCCTCAACAGAACTATGGCCGATATGATCTCGATGTACGTTGACGTAGAGCACAAGTCATGGGACCAAATTCTACCATACGTGACATTCGCATACAATACGGCTGTGCAGGAAACCACCCGATTCACACCATTTGAACTGGTTTACGGGCGCTCCGTGACAACACCTCTAGACGCCATGCTCCCGATAGACAACGGAACAACAAGAAGTGACAACGCTGACGACATCATCCAGAAAGCCGAAGAAGCTCGACAGCTTGCTCGCAACCGCATCCGCAACCAGCAGAGTGCCGACGCCCGCCGTTACAACAGTGGCCGAAGGAACATCCAATACGAACCCGGCGACTATATTTGGGTGTGGACACCCGTGTGTCATCAGGGGCTGTCAGAAAAATTACTGTGAAGATACTTTAGACCGTACAAGATCGTCAGGCGACTCAGCGACGTGAACTATGAGGTCGTCCCTCAGAGTACTAATATGAGCCCGAGTCGACGGCAAGCACGAGCCGAGATTGTGCACGTAGTACGAATGAAGCCGTACTACGCCCGCGAAGAAGTGCCTCTCTGATAAACTCTCTCCCACGCCCTCTGTCGCCCTCTACCCTCTCCAACCGGCGACTGGGACGGTCGCTTTTCACGTGGGGAGTAATGACGCGAAGTAAGCTGCCCACTACAGGCACCGATCGTCATAAGTCAGCTGCCCACTAGAGGCACAAGATCGCCAGAGAGAAGACTACGAAGGGCGCAGGTGTGCGCGCGTTCTCTTGAGTGTCGGCCATCATTAAAGAAGGCTGTTCTCTTTCGGCGAGTTCGTATTAATTATCTTCGTGACAATATATTGCACGCGAGAGTGGCGAACATAAACATAAGAAGACAGTGTGCCATGCGGTGGCGAATAGGACAGCGACTCTTGGCCAATACCCATGAGTGGGTATGTACTTTAAAGTCGTCATCATCATCATGGACATCGATTGGTGAGGGTTGACAGTGGCGCCTCGAAAAGCGTGGCTCGAGTGAGCGTGGCCCGTGGCGTGAGCAGTGCGCGAGGTTCGGCGTTCGATGGCAGAGCTTCCTCGCTGGGCGTCCGGCCCATAGGAGCTATCGCTGCCCGCGTCACTACATCTGCACCCCAATCAAAGCTATCACCAGCTGAGAGGCCACCTCGTCGAGTTCTGCCGCTGGGCAACTGGTCCACAAGGGCTGGCGGTCCTGAGCCTGGCTGATCGAGCGTTCGGGTGAGCGGTCACAGGGCTACCACGTCCAGTTCTTCCGCTGGGCAACTAGTCCAGGAGGGTTATCGTTCCTGAGCCTGGCTGATCAAGCATTCGGGTGAGTGGCCATAGGCCTACCTCGCCAGCTGTGGACGTGACCCGGTTGGCTGCCGCAGTGTTCTCCGGGGCGCAAACCCCGCCATCGGGTAACCGGGCACGTGGAGGCTCCGGTACATCGACTGTGGCGCAGGGCCACCTGAGCTCCACGAGGTGATCCGACCCTGCAGTTCGACCCTGCTGTCCAACCCTGCTGTCCGACCCTGTTGTCCGACATTGCTGTCCGATGCTGCTATCCAGCACCGGTTCCCCGACGTCTCCGACATGGCGACACCTGCTTCTACATTAACTGTAGGCCTACTACATTTGACTAACCTATATTAGCAGCATATCTTCTAGAACGTGTTTTGGGGAACTGTTGCGTATGTGCTGCTGTGCGTCCAATACAAGTCTGACGTGTGCTTGTGCTTTTGCGTGCGGCTTCTACTTCTTTCTTGAGTGATCCTGCACTCAATAACATCACAAACTGGCGAGCCTGCCAAGATTCACTGGTAAAATCAGTGAAAGAGGGCAGTTTCGCTGGAGCGCAGACAAGCATTAGTAGAGGGCACCGTGGATTTAGTGGAACTCACCGCTAAATGTCTCCAACTAGGATTGTCAGGCGCAGAACTTCACAACTGGATTGAGGCCGAACAGGCAAAACAAAGGGTCGAGATAGCTGCGGATCGAGAGGCCATCAAGGAGGCTGCTGAATTAGCGCGCTTAGCTGACAAGAGGCAACGTGAGATCTGAGCTGCTCCCAATGAGGAGTCGTCGTCGATAGAAATGAAGCTTACTAAGGCGTCTATGAAGCCTCAGCTTGTGTCGAGCATGGCTAAAGCCAAAACTGAATAGGAAGAACAAGGCAAGATTCATCCCATGTGCGTTCCGACAATTGTCTTACGTGACGTAACTAAAGGGCAACTCATTGAAGAACAGAAGAAACACCCGACGCTGAAACATATTTTTGCCAAAGTGATCAAGTTCTTTAACTCCGGAAAGGGTCACAGCTACGAATTCATTGATGAAAAAGGTTTGCTGTATCGCCTTTGCCGCCTAGCTACTGACAGAAAATTTAAGCAGGTGCTCATCCCAAAAGCATTTAGACATGGCATATTAGAAGCGGCACATGAAAGCATCATGACAGGATATCAAGGTACAAGGAGAACAACCGATCGTGTCCTACAAGAATTTTATTGGCCAGATGTAAACGGGGACCTAAAACGCTTCGTGAAGTCGTGTGACAAGTGCCAAAGGAGAACCCCTAAAGGGAAAGTAGGAGTCGCTCCAGTGGGTAACATGCCTCTGATCCGTACACCTTTTGAAAGGGTATCTGTTGATTTATTTGGGCCCTTTTCACCAAATTCGGACTGTGCGAACCGATATGTTCTTACGTTAATCGACTTTGCCACTCGTTATCCGGATGCTGTAGCACTCCCCGCAATAGACGCAGTTCATGTTGCCGAAGCACTGATCGAGATCTTTTCTCGCGTCGGCTTGCCAAAGGAAATAGTGACTGACCAAGGAGCAAGCTTTACATCTGAATTGATGAAAGATATTAGTCGGCTGCTCTCAGTGAAGCTACTCAAGATGATGTATGGTGTTTTTTGGCGCAAGGGCCAGGTATGGCCTAAGAGCACCAGGCCACTGTTCATGAGTTGACGATGGAGCAATGAATTGCGAAAGGTAGATGCATCGTGGCTGTAAAAGGGCCTAAAAACAATCGCTGTAAAATGCGTAAAATATATATGCAATAAAATTATGGCAAGGGCAGTGAGGTGCACTATGAACACGAAAGAACAAATTGCAAGATAATGAAGATTAACGAAAATATATTACAGATAAAACTTTTCACAAAGCACTAATGCCTTGACAGACCCTTTGAAACGCAAGGGCCTGGAGGCGCATGCTATGCAATAACTACTATCGCGGCGACTTCCTCTGGAGAAAGGATGCGCTACGAAACCATTGGGCAAATAACATGCAATACTACATCGCTCAGAAAATCCAGGACAGCTTTAGCGTTAAAGAGAGGTTCGTCGCCAAGAAACATAGCGGGATGGAGAGGGAGACGGTACCGGTACGCAGAGGAAAGTGCTTTTTTTCTCTCTCTTTCGGCTTCCCTGCACTCCACGAGGACGTGGAGCACGGTAAGCCTGTCTCCACATCTACCACAGGTTGGCGAATCATTTGCCGTTAAGAGAAAATTGTGGGTGCCATATGTATGTCCTATTCTCAGACGAGAGAATAGGACGTTAGTTCTTCGTATTTTCGTATCGGGATGCCAGGGACGTATCTGTGGCTTAACGAAGTGGAGGTTATTGTTCGTTTCGGCGTCCCATAAGCGCTGGCAGTGGCTTCGAAGTTTCTTTCTCAAGTAGGGTTTCAGATCTGTTGAAGGAACATCAACTGTATGATTAGTAGCGTGCGATATAGCTGATGTGGCCATTTGGTCTGCTCGCACATTACCCTCAATGCCTCTATGACCCGGCACCCAGCATATAATGATATGTCGGTTTGATATATACGCTCTGCACAGGGTGGAATAGAGCTCAGTCATTACAGGATTTTTGTGTTTGCAGAGTGACATCAGGGCTTTCACGACGCTTAGGGAGTCTGTAAATATAACTGCTTTTTGATGTTTTGATTTCCCTATATAATTCACAGCCGACAATAGTGCATGGGCCTCAGCCGTGAAGATACTTGTTTCCGGGTGCACTACACCGGATTCAGAGAAGTATGGGCCGACGGCGGCATATGACACGCCGGCATGTGACCTAGAAGCGTCTGTGTAAAACTCTGTGCACGAGTACTTGGATTCAAGCTCTTGGAAATGCGTTTTAATGTGCGCTTCTGGTGCGTTTTTTGTGACCTCTACAAACGATGTATCGGAATCTTTGAGTTGCCACTGCCACGGTGGTAACAGTTTCGCTGGAGCCATAAGACAATTTTCAAGAACTGGAACACCCATTTCCTCACTAAGGTTCCTCACACGCAATGAGAAGGGCTTTCTCGCTGCCGGTCGATTATGAAAAAGTGTGGTAGCGGTCACGTCATTTATGGTGGAATAAGAAGGATGTTCAGTGTTCGCGCGTATGCTCAGAAAATATTAGAACTGCTACATGAACGCTGCAGGTGGAGTGACCACTGATTCGACTCTAGATAGATGCTCGGGATCGGACTTGTTCGGAAAGCACCGGTCGCGAGGCGGATACCCAGATGGTGAACGGGGTGTAGTATTTTTAGTGCACTTGGCGTTGCGGAATATAAACGATAGCTCCGTAATCGAAGCGGGAGTAGACAAGACTTTTATACAGGTTAAGCAGACACTTTCGATCACTACTCCAAGTCGTACGCGACAGAAGCTTTAAAAGTTTTACTGTCTTCAGGCATTTCGCCCTCAGATACCTAATATGAGGAATAAATGTAAGCTTGGAATCTAAAATATTGCCTAAAAACTTATGCTCACTGCTCACAGAGAGCGCATCTCCTTTGATTTGCATACATGGGACAGGCGTTATGCCTCTCTTATTTGTAAAGAGTATGCAAGTGCTCTTCTGGGCGTTTACTTTAAAACCGTTCTCATCTGCCCATTTGGACAATCTGTTGATTCCCAGGTGCACTTGTCGTTCGCAGATGGCAATATCGCATGACTTGAAGGCTATCTGCACATCGTCGACATAAGCAGAATAATACACTGTGCGTGGGATGACTTTTTACCTGGAAATTCATTTTCACAATAAATAGTGTGCAGCTAAGCACACCCCCCTGCGACATCCAGTTTCTTGTGTGAATGACCTAGAAAAAGCTCTGCCCACCCTAACGCGAAATGTGCGATTAGTGAGGTAACTTTCCACTGTGTTTAGCATATTGCCACTAACACCCATCGCCGAAAGATCTCGGAGAATTCCAAAGCACCATGTGGTGTTGTAAGCTTTCTCTAGGTCTAGAAATACAGACAGAACTGCTTATGTATGAAAGCATGTCTAATGTATGCCTCAATGCGGACAAGGTGGTCTGTTGTAGACATACCTTCTCGGAAGCCACACTGGAAGGGGTCTAGTATTTTGTTATTTTCTAGGAAGCATATTAGGCACCGTTTTATCATTTTCTCATAAAGCTTGCACAGACAGCTTGTTAGAGCAATTGGCCTGTAGCTGCTGGCTAAGGACGGGTCTTTGCCTTGTTTAAGTATCGGGGTGACTATGGCTTCTTTCCATGAAAATGGAATACAGCCAGCCGCCCACATGGCAATAAAAAGAGACAGGAGTGTTTTTAGCGTTTCGGGGTGTAAGTACCTAATCATTTCGTATATGATACGATCTCCACCTGGCGCCGAGTTGTTTCAACAAGAAAAAGATTCCTTAAGTTCAGCAAGGCTAAATGGGCAATTGTAGGCCTCACTCGACGAGCCTTTACGATTTAGGGATCGGCGTTCTTCGCGTTCTTTGAACATCAGGAAGGTTTGTGTATGGTGCGATGCACTCGATACATTTTCAAAGTGTTCTCATAGACAATCCGCCTGGTCTTCCAGGCTGTTGCCTTGGCTACTTACTAAGGGTACGGGATGTGATTCCCGTCCTAATAATTTGTTTACCCTATTACAGACTTTGGTCTCGTCCGTGTAAGAATTAATACTTTAAATATACCTTTTCAACTCTCTCTTTTCGCACGTCGACGCGTTCTTCTGCCCTGCGACTTTGCTTGTTTAAAATTTATCAGGTTTTCGGCTCTTGGGGAGTTGCGAAGCAGTCCCCAGGCTTTGTTTTGATTTTTACGTGCTTTTTGGCATTCCTCGTTCCACCAAGGCCGGCGACGCTTATTAGCCAGTCCATTAGATTGTTGTATGCACCTTTCTGCAGCGTCATTGATAAAACCTGTTATATACGCCACAGCATCGTCTGTGTTAAAAGATGCAATGTCATCCCGGCTTACCCCTGTTATGCCCAACGTATCATCCCAGGCGGCACGTCACCTTGGACCAACGTTCGATACGTATTGGCACTTCCTGGCCGATGGCCTAAGGTTAACAGCGTGGTTCCAATATTGGCTGGGCCATTCTAATTCCTGGCCGAATGATGGCCTAAGATTAACAGTGTGGCGCGAATATAGGCTTTACCATTCTGATAGAGATCCAACGCTGGCCTGCATTACACATTCAGTAAACAATATTAGCTCGTCCATTCAACAAGGCGGGAATTATTGGACCAACTTTCACGTGGACTTGCCAACATGGGTTACTAAGTTGGCTTTCTTTGGGCTACATTGGTCCTTGCATCTCCTTTGATGCAAGGACCATTTTATAATATTTCCAAATTTATAATACTTTCTGGTACGACTTGCTAAGGTTAAATAATTTAGCATGTTTGAATGCCCTGATCCCAGGCACACTGCGCAGGAACCAGAAATACGTTTGCAAGCTGTGACCCCTTCAACAGAGCTAGCCGAGACCACGTTGGTTAATTAAGTAGTTCGCTTGACGATACTACTTTCGTTGAAATTTAATAACAGCTTCGCTTATATGCTTATCTGTCACGGGGGAAGGGCTGATCGACTTGCTGTGACAGACCGCGGGTTGTTCACAGCAGGGCACGGGTATATACTGGCGCCTGCCGCTTAAGTGTGCTCCACAGGTGATAATTAAGCAATGGTTTGTGAATGACCTTATGACAAAAATTATTTACGAGGAACGTATGCTTGCATTACTGTCAGAGGATTTCGTAGTACAGTAATCGCAAGTGGCTCCATGTATGGGGGTTGCCGAGTGCTTGAAGCGTGTACATAAGCACTCAAAATTTGTGTCGCGTCGCTTTGGGCAGAAGCAAACAAAATTCAGTGCGACCTTGCAATGTTCGCTAGAATGCTATGCTTCGAAGTTTTCGCACGACAGCGGATGACCTGACGTGTAGGAATAGCAAAGTCCTTTTCTTGGCGCTGTGGGCAGAAAAGGCACTCGACTCGATCATCGGTGTCGACGGCATGTCGATGCAATGTCTTTCTTATCTAATCGAACCTTAAAGAGACGTTTAAGCTTGACTGATTCAGTAAACCCAAGTAAACCGATATATGTATATATGAGTATGTATAATGCGATGTCGGCTACTTTGTGTTGGTGGTCGTGCGCGTGGGGGTGTGGTTACCTTATCACCGTTCTCGACAAAAGGCGTGTTCGCAACCTCCTTCTTTCTTCCTGTTCTTTTTTCCTTTTTTTAAGTTGCTTATTAATGCGCGTTTACCGTTTGTAATTCCATGCGTTTTTACGCCGATTAATCTGCGGTTACTGGGAGAAATGCCACTGAAGTGCTAGCATTTCTCGAGATTTCCGAAAAAAAATTAAATTATGGGGTTTTACGCGCCAAAACCACGGTCTGATTATGAGGCACGCCGTAGGGGGGGACTCCGGAAATTTGGACCACCTGGGGTTCTTTACCGAGCACGGGTGTTTTCGCATTTTGCCCCCATCGAAATGGGCCGCCGTGGCCGGGATTCGATCCCGCGATCGGGGACTTCCGAGACATGCTCAGAAAAGTGTGGATGGATGGGTGGATAAGGCTGCACCCTTTAAATCGGGTGGCGGCACACGCAACCTAGCCGTGACTAATAAGTTATTTTGTACTTAGCGGAGGGTGAGCTTGCAGTAAGGCCGCCCCCTGTCTTTGATAACTTTCCCTCCTTGTTAAGCTGCCTTGGGATCCTCCCTGAGTTGAAGCTAGCGATGTACTCGCTCTACTATAACTTTAGTAATTTGTTTTAGTTTATCGTGCCATATAGCAATTTAGCGCTTACGTTATACACAACTCAGGATGGTTAATAAACTGAGGTTTTTGATCTTGTGCATGATCCACGCAAGTGAGAGATAATTATTTCTCTAAAGGCGGCTATTTACCATATTTATTGCAAATTTGCTGTACATTGTGGTCATGGTTCTCTCCGTGCATTCACCAAAAGTTAACTAGTCGAAGTAACAGGCGACTATATAGCAGCATTGGTGAAGTGAGGTTGAGGCTAATGTGCCTGGATTAAAACATGTTAGAAGCTTCTATGGCAACAAAGCATATAACACGAAACATACACATACTCACGTGTCATCACAGACTTTTGAATTCATCATTAAAAAAATGCCACAGTCATCCATTACACTGTGCACAATAATAACAGCTCATACAAGTGACCAAATGCTGTGCATAAAAAGATTTCATTCATGGAGTTTGATGTCCCTAAGCAACAAGCGCGTAAGTAGCTGCGATAAATGGTGTGGTGGAAGAAAGTGGATTCATTTTGACCTCCTGGGAGTCCAACATGCAGCCAAAGGGCATTATACACAAGCATTATTTTTCATTTTGCCCACATTCATTGCATTGTGGCCATTGCTGGTAGGATCGAGTAGTATTTTCAGTGTTATACATACCGAAAGGCAATGTAAACTTCCATGGCAATTATCTATCAGAAGGCCTTTTTCCTAACTGTTGTACCATCTGACACATATGTAGTCACAACTCTGAACCCTCAAAGCGCTTGTCCATTGTCTAATCTTTCTTTCGTGCCATGTCTGCTTTTTTTTTGGGGGGGGGAGAGGGTTCTTAAATCATGTTTCATATGCACCAACTAGGCTTCTAAATGCCCTTTTATGTGAACTACAGTTTATTAAGAAGCTTGTTGTTTCTTCGTGTGGTGTTCATGTTTAGCACTGCAAACAGCTTGAAATCTGCAAAACTAATGACAACTGGAAAGTTCATGTTGTAACCTGATGAAATGGCACACACATTTCTAGTAAACTTTAGTTTAGAGTCACTGCATTATCTGCTTCTTCTTTTGTGTTTGTCTACAGTGCTGTTTCATCATGTTAATTACCACACCAAACCATCAACTGTTCCTACTTATGTATACATTCTAAACTGTTTGCAGTGTAGAAGTTATGTGTGAGAATCCTGCTACCAGTTGCTTGAAGGAAGTGCAGTAGGTGTTTGCAATTAACATACACTTTGTGGTAGTGATAAAAAATTTTGAAATTTACTTTGCTGTGGATAGGGTGAGCTAGATGGCGGATTGAGCAATGCTGCATGAGCGAGCGAGTGTTAGTGTGAGTCAGTGTTTTATTAGTATACAAAGACGATGTTAGCTTTGCAAAAGGTGCCGGCATGGTTGTGCCTGCTTGTCTGATATGTTGTTTCTGTTCAACACTCTCCAAAGCTCACAGCATTATCTGTTTCTTCTTTTGTGTTCATCTTCAGTGCTGTTTCATCATGTTATTACCACACCAAACATCATCTGTTCTTACTTATGCATACATTCTAAACTGTTTACAGTGTACAAGTTATGTGTGAAAATGCTGCTAATAGTTGCTTGAAGGACGTGCAGTAGGTGTTTGCAATTAACATACACTTTGTGGTAGTGATTGTAACTAGACCTGAGAAATGCAAGCCCAAGTGGCTATTGCATTCACTCTAACCAAATCGTCATTATCTCCCATGCCAATCCACACAAGAAAATTCTCATGGTTCTGGTGTCTGTTTTCATAACGATGTACTCACCTCAGATAAGGCTCAACTGTAACAGCAATTTTGCACTTTACATTATAGGTGTGCTAAAGGGGACTACCAAGTTAGGCTGTATTAGTAAATTATGCACTGCAATAGCAAAATGGCTACTGTTAACGTAAGAGGCAGCTTGGCAAGTCCGAGAAGAAAGAAAATTGGAAGATGAGTGGTAGTGCTGCGGTGAAGTTCTAGCACCAGGCTCACTGTGATGTCTTGAATTTTGACAAGACCTACTCGGGTCTACTTGTTTATTTGGTCAAGAATGACTTCATTCTAAAAAGCGAAACAATAACCTTAGGAAGTTTTAAGTACTTCCCCTGTCTTAAAACATCCTGAATATGAGAGAACACACTGAAATCTTTCATACTACCACATTGATGCACCAGTACGACATTAAAAAAGAAAAAAAAACCATTTGGCCTTTCTATTCTGCAGTAAAAGTCAACCTAAGTCAGTCTAACTTGACTTAGTTTTGGTCTTTAGTGTCCCTATGCTGTACTGCAAGGCAGTGGTTAAGCTGATGCTTCATTCATAAGGGGCATCATGTCGAAGATGACATGTGCATGACAACTATAAGGACATGCCATGACGCATCACAGATACAGTAATCGTGCCATCTCTTATGTTCCATGGCACAGGTTGAGATAATGTAAAATTGAGTGTGGATTAATGTGGTGCTTCCATTGTGCTAGCAGCACACCAAAAGGCTGCTCCAGTGACAATGTGCATGCTGCGTGCATAGATGCAGATTTATATACTGTGTTCACGCTAGCTTTCCACATGTGTAGAAGCAGCCAGGGCTGCTGCCATTAAGATGCGAGGCTTAGATAGGCAAGGGGCTAAATGATGGCCAACCTGCTTTATTGTGTAGTCACTGTCAGGCTTAGTCCCAAATATGTTGCAATCTAGGCAGAACTACATCGCTGCACCTCACTGCAGCTCATTTTTCAAGCATTAGGCTTGTTGTTATTAATGCCTTGAAAGAGTGCCGTATTCTCTCAAACGAATAAAGCTGTCAGCAAGGAATGCGTTGCCTGGAAGCTGATGGGAAGCAGTAGTGCCACTGATGTGGTGGCACAGTGACTGTGAAAAAAATGAGATGGGCAGCAATATGCACGTCAAGGTGATCACAACAGAGAATAAACAAAGAAATAATCTAATAGTTGTGCATTTTTGCACAAGAAAGTAGAGAAGGGGCCCAATGTGAATCGACTGTTTTAAGCACAAAGCAAGCTTGATGGCTTCTGTAGCCACATTGCAAACCAATTCAAGGGTGGCTACATTACAAAATATGCCACAGAGTTTATATGCCACAGAAATTATTGGCAGAGCCCTTTTACATGTGGCAGGGTTCACATCCATTGATCAGCGCATCAATGATAGAATGCGTGAATGTTGCTCTTTGCTGCCCATGGGCACACAGGTGGCCATTTATTCTTTCATTGTTGTGAATGCAGCTATACCTCCAGTTTTATTGATGTGCATGAGAGGGGAAAGGCATGTACAACTCTTGAAAGTGAGCATCTGGAAATGTACTAATTAAGAAACACAGCTCCCGACATGCAAGCATGACATCTGTTTTTCTTACTGATAAAAAATGCAAACATTTAGAATAACATGTGAACCTTGTTTAGGCGAGTGCAGACATTTATAATAACGTATGAACCTTGTTAAGGTGAGATGTGGCTGCAGGGATCACACACATAAAAACATTTAGTCCTGATATATTCTTTGAATAACTCTAAAAAGCCTAAAACCCATTTTGCTAAAACAAAACAAAAACAAACAAATAATAAAAAAAGGTTCAGAAACAACTTAAACTCTATCACCTAGAAAGCACATTTGTATCCTCCCCCCACCTGAAAAAAGTATGTATATCTTAGTAATTATTTATACATTGACTATCTGAGTTACCTACAATTTAAACAAAGGTTCAGTGTGTCGAAGACACTAGCGTGATTTTCGCAAACTTTCCCACACTTATATCAGCATTTGGAGCTGCCGAACTCTTGTGTGTCAAAAATTCCATGTTGGGGCATTGTGAAGATAAACTATTATCTCCAAGTCTAACTCTTGTGCTGTCACTTATCTTGCTTCTGCCCTCCTGGATTTTATGCTGGTTTCTGTTCTAAAACAAAGCAGCTCTATTTAAAGCATGCCAATTACAGAAATGAATTGAGAATATATTTGAGTCGGTTTTGAGAATACATTAAGCTAGCACAAACAGGGCACTTATCAATGGAAAACACCAGAATGGTGGCGCTTCTTCCCTTGAGATCGAAATGATGCATTCGTCCGTGGTGCTGCATGAACTTTGGGAAATGTCACCCTGTTTTCGATGTGCTGCCCTTTTTGGTTGCATCGCTCGCACGCATAATAACCAGTGTGGCCAACAATACATTTGACGTAGCTCCTTGCAGGAGCATCGCAAACCATGGCTCCAATGCTCACCCGAACATGAACATCTCCTATGCTTAACCCCTCAGAGGTTAGGTCGGAGACTTCTTGCACATATGGCTCTAGGTAATCCTGCAGACATGGTGGCTTCCCTGCACCACCGTACACACTGTCAACAAATGGCGGTGATGCCTCCACAATTTTTATGCGGCACAAAATGAACCAAAAGGCAAGCTGGCTACTTTTGAAAAGTCAATGTTGCCTTGTAGCTTCAGTTCACTTGCAACTACTTGCCCCGGCTGCAACACTTGACGAATTCCTTCTGCAAGGCCAAAGTGCACAAATGAAGCATTTTGCTTCACCTGAGCTTTGCGCTCAGTTTTCAAAACTGTCCTAGCATCTTTTGGAAGGTCAGAGATGCCTCTTCGCCGGCAGAAATCGAGGTCATCGTTAATGCATGCATGCGTCATATTATGTTTGGAAGCATTTACAGCAAGCTCTTCACTTGCAGACAGTTGTTCGGAAAGTACATGAAAGAGCGTTGGACTACAAGTGAAGGCTATTCCCTCATCTGGCCCTGTGAAGCTGTCTGAAGCAAGGAAGTCATCAGACTCATCACTTGAATCGCTACCTTGGGGACGTCCTTTGTCACTTGAGCTGCTATCAGAGTCTCTGTGCTCACATGAGGACGTACCTGCACTATCTGATTGGCATTCTACAAAAGGAGCTTCGTGTGTGCAGACGTCGTCGACAAAGGCTTCGCTTCTCGACCACTCATTCAACCGTTTGAACGGAGGCTCACCACCGTCATCCGTGGAAATTGAACTTCGCGATTGTCTGCTGGTTCCCGGCTTCGGAGGCGAAAGTCGCTCTACACAAGAACTGTCTGCAGAGGTGAAGCTTACAGCTTCGTCGTTGGACAAGGAAGGCCAACAAGCTGCGCGAGTCCTAGCTCATTCATTATCTTGTTGTATTCCTTTCATACGACTCGACATTTCCTCCACTTGGAGGGCATGATGAGCGAGAGGGACGAGTCAGATGCCGAAACAGCAACGCTGTAGCCCGTGGCAAAAAACGCAAGACGACGGCGAGTCGAAAGCGTGGACAGCAGCAGTGCAGTGAGGCAGTCGGTCACAGCAAGGAGCAGCCGACCTGCCAACGCATGAGCCGAATCGAATCGAATCATGGAGGAAGAAAATTTTTTTCCTGGAAGAACAATTTCTTCCTCCATGAATAATAATAATAATAATAATAATAATAATAATAATAATAATAATAATAATAATAATAATAATAATAATAATAATAATAATAATCTTTATTTGCACTTGAAAAAAAAGAGAGAGAGGGGGGTAGAGGAGTAAAGATAAAGAGGGGGATCGCCCTGGGTGGCGTGCTAGGCGTGGCAGATAGGTACAAACCCGTACGCGGAGCGCCTGCCAGCCATCCACCCAGAGGAGAGGGGAGGAGGATGGTAGACAAAAGGCAATTAATTGACCAGCTAATTCATGAACTAAGCCCGGTCACGGAGGCTTCTTGCCACTGTTCTGCACAGCTCCCTAGATGACGCACGGTCCGAAGGGAGGGGTGTTCGCACAGTGTCGTCGGGCAGAAAGAAAGTCCCGCATTATTGCAATAGCAATTATATGGACACTTCAAGCAGATTTCTGCCGTCGTCATCGGCGTGTGGTTCCGTATAAAGTCCAAGGGCGATAAAATCTTGGAACCGGGTGCTAGGGAAACTGGCGACGCAATCTCCCACGCGAAAGGAGCAAAGCGGCAAGGAAGAGCGGGAGGGGGGCGGCGGCTTCTACTCTGCCAACAAATGCGTTCATGTACTTTGCGCTTGCTTCTTTATTATGTTTGCGCCGGTACGGGCTGCCGGTGTTGTCGCGCGCGCCGTATCTTGCAAGCGACCTCCAAACGACTCTGACCTTTGTAATTGCGCTGTGCATTCGGCCGCTCAGTTTTCCGTTGAAGCGATAAACCGCACGAACCTTCGCTCGCTGCGCTTGCTGCCAGCGTTTTGACAGTGGTTGTCTGCGGTCATCGAGTGTGATCTATTCATGCGTGCTTGTGTGCGCTGACACCACGCTTGTTAATTCACTTAGTAAGTGAATGTGTCCAACTTCACGCAGCCGATAAAACTACTATCCCTACTCCGAAAATTTTTTTTCCTTCCTCCATGAATTGAACGCATTTTTTAAAGGCCCGTTCGATTCGCCTGCACCGCTGTGAACCAGTTTGCGCACCGATTCACGAAAAGTTCAGAAATTATGCAGCTCGATTTCTGCAGCGCAGGCACAGCGCGGCAGACGAAACGAATACCGAGGTGCAGACCCGGCGCAGGTGTGTGTTTTGTCCGAATAATGTGCACGGCGTGCGTTAAATAGTTCTTGAGCTGTTGGTGTAATCGGCTTCAGAGACGCTAACATACCCGCACTTGCCTAGACGCGGCAGATACCCGTGAGCTGGGTTTTAACGGCGCTTGTGCATGTGTGCTGTGTCGTCTGCTGCGCTGCTGCTACGCACCTGTACCACAGTGTATTAGAATATAAGGTGTGTACATTCTACGACCTGCACGACTGCACCAAGTCGGCACCGACAGTAGCAAAGGTGAAGCAAAATCGCGAACCAGCCCTGCACCTTTCCTGTACATTCTGAAACGAACGGCGGGTTTCTCATAATGTTCAAAGGCGCCATTGCCCTTCTAGCCACCGTACCATTGCTGCACCGCTGAAATGAATGAGCTGTTAATACAGGTGAATCGAACGTGTCAAAGGTACGTTCGATTCACCTACACCACCTGCAAACCGTAACGAAGCAGCCACTAGTACACTCTACAGCCACGGAAAGCTGGATTGCGCATCGGATTTATACAAACAATAATATACATTTTCTTTTTTTTTCGTTTTTTTCATTCAATGATTCTGGTGCTACCCGCGCGACTTGAACGCGCTTCCCGGTATGCTTGTTTTTATTGCGTATCATACGCCGTAATTAATGAAATAATAATGTAGTTTTGTACTGGCGATTCGAGAGGTGGCGCGAAAAAAAGAAAAAAAAAAGAAAAGAGCGTCGGGTCCTCGAATTCCTCTCTCGCCTTTCGTCCCGGAATTTGCGCCATCGCCATCGACGACAGCTTTGCCTTGTCCGCAACGTGGTAACCGCAGAGACCGAAGTCAACTGTGTGCATGAGTATGCATTTTTTCCATACGAGAGTTTTCTTGTCGTGATTGTACCTTATGTGCATTCTCATCTACGGGTCAACGTTGTGTGTGAGTATTTGCGTAGTTAATGGCACGTGCCAAATATGCAGCGAGCGCACGTGTGGCTAGGCGATCGGTCGCGTACTACGTGCGCACGAGATGAGTTCAATCATGCGCGCATGCGCGCACTCCGGAATGGTATTGACTAGACCGCTTTTTTGATGCACAGAAAGACGTTGGGCGTAGATTTCATGCACGACTTGCGCGTTATAGCTACACTATAGATCTTGAATGAGGTCTGTCGGGGATCTAGGCACGTGTTACCCGGCCACAAGCATCGTTTAGAGCAGCGGAGTCTACACGCAACCGTGCCGGCCAGGAAATAAATTAGCCGCTTTCGCGAGAAATTACCACGTCACTGCTGCGGCTGGTGCCAAACAAAGCCATGTGGATTCTATGCGAACATTAAACCACATAAAAATCATCTAAGAGGCTTCTTTAGCGCTCGGCGTGGTCTAATGGCTCCCTGTTCGTCCAGTACGAGTGGTGCGTGTTAGTTCCACAATATGAGACCAGCATGTAACACTTCGCTTCAGCCACGTGTTGTTCACAACTTAGCGTAAACTTTCAGCGGCTTCCGCTAGCTTTGCTCTCCATGGGAGACGAGCTTAATTGTAGCTCATGCAAAAGGATACGTGCTCTAATGAAACCGCCGATTTCGTATGCTTGCACAGAAAGCTCCAGCCTTATGCAGTGGATCGACCACATGAATCAAACGGCGCATGTAAATAGCGGAGCGCTTGTGGCACACAATGGATCTTTAGCAAAACCTCTAAAACAGATTCGGTGCATAGAAAACAAACTTCTCAATTGCAGCGTGCCCCCGTACTCGACGCGGAGACTAGGCGCAGAATGGCTCCTTATACGCGCGGCGATTCTGATGTCATGCTAGCTTCCTTAGGCAGAAATTATGAGATAATGTGCAGCAGTGTCAACACGCTTCTCGGCAAGTCATGAGGTGGTTTACATCAGTAGTAATAGTTCTGCACCTAACTTGTGCACCAATTGCTTATTCGTGAGAGTCGCGTTTCCACACAAACGATTTTTGTTCTTCGTGAGACCGACATTTCATTACGTATACAAAATTCATGGGTGTTAAGTTTCGTAATCAGCTGGTCAGGGAGGTTTGCCGCATGTTGCCTGCTCCTGGAACATGTGGCAAACCTCCCTGACCTGCTGCTTTCTGCAACTGCCAGCAGGCAGCGACACAAGTTTATGCTAGTGCTCTCGTTGCAGCAGGTCACATCCCCACAAGTGAAGGCAAGTTTTCACTTTTTTTTCTAAAAACACCAGGCAATTAATTGGGGTAAGTGTCATACTCAATGAAGGTTACCCCAAAATGTGATCGTTCTGCAAAATTTGAGCAAGAACAGTGCAGTGATGAGTGCAAAACCTTTTTTCGAACGGGCGCAGCGAAATTATTCAGCACCCTGTATAAGTTTGACGTACATATCACGGCTAACCTTATGCTCGGCTACCTTAACCGACTGTTGAACTTGTACCTTGAACTTCTATATACCACGTAAATCAAAAGAGTAGTATTGTCATCTCTTCCAAACAGCTCAAATTCAAGATCATGATTTTATGAGGGCAGTAACTGCAATGTATTGTTGTAGCCCTTTCACTATCTCATGGCTGTATTAAGTGCTCTTATGCTAAATGTACCAATTACTGTACCATGCTTTCCTTTTGTTGTGACCTAATATTGTGTTGCATTAGTACGGTTCTTTTTTCTCGTAATATTGCAACAGCTAACATTGGATAAGTAGGAATGACATTGTGTTGTACCTAATCCTTGTACCTGTGACCACTATCCTCTGTAACAAAAAAACCCTGATGGTAAATATAGTGTCCCAGCTGTTATGTAACAAGCTTTAAAATACACAGATAATTTTACACAAATAAAACCAAGTGCATGTTATTCGGAGTCCAGTTGAGAAATGGCCAGTAATTTATGAGCCCTTGGCGCCTAATTAGTTATAGCTAAGTCTTATAATTTAATCATCTATCTGTTAGGGTGTTGATCAGGAAGTTGTATGATATATTAGAGTGACATGCTTCTAGCAAGGTCCACATCATATTTCTTTTTCTCGTGGAGAGAAGCCTGCAAGTATGAAAACTGCCATGCGTCAATGCACCCGTGTGCAAAAGGTTGCTGTGCCATCCAAAAGTCTCAGCGGGGAAAGTTAACTGTTCTTCTTTCTGGGGTTTTACGTGCCAAAACCAGTTCTGATTATGAGGCACGCGGGAAAGTAAACTGCTCGTCGCAGGCTAACCACTCGGAACAGTGCATTTCTTTTATGTTGGTATTTGATAATACCGGGGAGCTGTTGGTGCATTGTGTAAAGAATATTTATGTTATTATCAATGACAGGGCCAGCTTGCTTACCCACTAAGACAGTTTCAGGGCCCTGAAATTCCATGCACATTATCTTTTTCAAATTTCATGGGGTTGGGGGTTCATTGCTGGAAAAAATAAGCACACAATGTGTTCCTCGCTGGAAACGGCTTGTTTTGGTGTCGCTTATGATGCTCAACTCCCAAATTAACATCTTGACAATTAGAACAAATAAAAAGTTGGCTCATTACTTTGTTTTGCTACTTGGATGACGTGCACCATGAATACTAGCGCTTTTTCAACCAAACTCCAAAGAACATGCACTTTGTTTTGTTTGTGTAGACTGAACAGTAATTTACTGATGCAGAAGTACTTTTCTCTTTAGTGTCCCTTTACGACCACGGTGGTCAAGACCAACACAGTTCGTTTGCCCCCCCCCCCCCTTCCCTTTTTGTGTATGGTGCACTCTGGTATAGCTGTTGAAAATGTTGCAATTATTGTTGACAAGCCCCATTGTTGCATAATTTTCCCCCGCCTTGCTTGCAATGCCTAAATTTGTAAAATTAGCAATGGCTTGAATGTTAACAGCACTCTTGTCATTTTATGGCTGATATCTTGCAGGTATAAAACTGCCTTAGAAGGTTGCATAGTTTGTTAAACATCTGACTTTAAAAACTGTGCACCAAGGGGCTTGCACCTTTTGGCCAGTTTGAACGTTGCGATCCCAAGTTATACCAAATGCAATCTGCATTTTTGCGTTGATAGGGGCTTGTAATAATAAATGATTCATTGTTTATTGAGATTTGCAGGTGCTTGACTGTCTCTGATATGTCATAACACTAACTGTTGGTAGCAGTGGGTGCAACTGAAAACTTGCAAACAATATAAAAACAATGACAAACTAATTCTTTAGTGTCATTCTACAGTTCCTGAGTTATGTTAACTTGTACCACTAATCCTTTGACGTCATCAAAGCTGTGCCAGCTTGTTCACAATGTCTGCGCAATTTGCTGTGGGCATTCACAGAGGTCACAAATATCTTATTCATGACATTTGTCTGTTGAATGTAGCCTGCACAGCTTAACAGGTCGCTTGTCGTTCTAGTGTCTATTATAATCTGTTTTGAATATCTTTACTTTGTTCAAAGGCACTTATGACAAGGCGGAATGCGAGTCGGCTGTGGACACCACGGAGCTGTGGGGTAATTTCTTGTGTTTTTTGTTTTTTTATGCTCATGCTTATGTGAAAGCGGAAGGCAAACTCGGAGCAGGGTTACATTTACACAGCAGTCGCTGTGCTAACTGGGCTGACCAGGAAGCTAGCAGGTGACAGCATCAGGCTAAAGTGGCAAGTCGAAGTGCCTGCAACAAAGGTTACCAGGATACCGTTCAGTCACTTCTAGATTAGTATAATCTTGTGTTGACATGTGCTTGCCTCCTGCATAGCTCTCTATCTGTCCCCCAAAAATGGTGGTGTGTGGTTCAGTATATTGGACCAAAATGTTCTTTCTTATACTGGAGAACATTTTTTAAGGTAGCTGCATTCTTTTTCTTTTTTAAAAAATATCCATGCTAGTTAAACAGCCCACTTTTTCTTTTATGACTATATCTTTGCCTGGAAAATTTCTGAATTGTTGATTTAGAATATAGTGGCTCAAAAATAAATGTACATGCATAAACGTTCTATTTAGGCATTGAAGCTGGCTATGATGAAGAGGGGTGTGCTGCTTCACTTCGACTGGACCTATCCGCACCCCGTGAGCTTTCCACAAAATAACCATTCAGTGTGTTTAACTGCCCAACTCTGGTCTTTTTAGGATTCTCGAAGCTAATGCGGTCACCATTAGGGTCGAACACGTGTGCGATGACCAGCCAAGTTTGAATTAATTTTAGGATTGGTATAACAAAAGGTAATCCCATTGAAATCTATAGGCTTCAACCTTTGAATGGAATCGAATATGCTGGAGTCAGCTTAGGAAGTAGGCTGTGGTAGCACTTTTATTTTGCATGTGGCTGGAAAGCTTGTCAATGCGTTGCTGTACAGATCAATATGCACAAATCGGCATTTGTTTTGGCCTATCTGAGCAATGAATTTCTAAAAGCAGATGGCACTGAAAAATAAACCGAGACCTTCGTGCTATTTGTGCATTAAAGCAGCACTGAACCACCCCTTGATCTTGGCAAGCAAACACATTCTACATGTAGCGGGAGGAGCTAAGAAGCAGTCTTAAAGATAGCCTTCCAGAGGGCTGCTCCTCACCATTTTTTTAAATGCTGGCTAGCTTCCAGTAGGCATTATGTGGTCAATTCTTTTGACAAATTACTTGTGTTTATACCCTGTCAGATTTATTAGAGAGAATTAGCAAGTGGGTAATCGACAATTGCCAATGCATCGCCACTCCTTTATCATTCTTAAAAGTTTTGTCTGATACCCATCTTGAAAAGTTACCATAAGTTTCCTTCGAAAAAATAAGGTGAGGTTGATAGGCCTGTCAAATGCCACTGGCACTGCCCCTACTTGAGAGAACCAATGAGTTGAGGGGTAATACGGAAAGTAAAGATTATGCTCCGAATGCCTTCGTTTATGAGGCCTTTTCAAACATTTTTAAAATTGTATTCCTTGGAAAAAGGGTGCACTCAACAGCAGAATGTGTTTCTCAAATCTTGGAAAAGGGCTCTCCAGGGCCCCTTTAAAAGTAATTATCAAAGAGGCTATGTGCTAGAACTCTTCCAGGTAGGCAAGTTCAAGTTTGAAATGTTCGCAAGAAGTTTGGAGAGTTTCTATGATCTGAAGAATGGCCCATCGTATGCTGAGCTGTGATCCTTAGTCATACGCAAGTTTGGAAGATGAATTTATTAGTGTGTTTTAGAAGGAGCATCCCCCAAAACACAAACTTCTTGGTACGCCTTTTGGGTTCTATTGTACATTAGGTTGACAGCCTACCCTAACCGAGTCCCCTTTTTTTATAACTCCCTGGTCTCTACCACCAGATCACTGTACAGAACTTAGAAGTTCTCAAGTAACTTTCCTTTAATATCTCACCATATTGTGTGTAATGCCATTTCTAGAGTAGCTAGAATAGAACGGTGAGACTTATGTACGTTTTTTTTTTCCGGGAAAACTGCCGTCGAAAACGCATTCGATGTTATGGCCACGCGAAGCGCGCTGGTTGACTTAATTGCTCCGTGTTCTGTGCATGCTATCAAGGTGCCAAGTTCTCGTGATCGAGTTCCCGAGCGCCATGCGATGAAGACGGAGCAGGAACGCAAGCGGCGGCAGGTCGACCGTGAGTCGGCTGATCCCGAATTTGTCGCATCTGCAGATGGCTGTCAAGATACAGCGCGCGCTGCTGTGCAAACTGCCCAGTTGCTACCAGCGTACAAACAGCCTTCCAGCTTTCCTCCCTTGTGTGCGATTCGGCTCACCGTCGGACGCTTTCACTCGCACATACAGAGTATGGCGCGCGAATAGGATGTTATCGCCCTTGGACTTCATACGGAACATCGCGGCAATCACGACGGCAGAAATACGCTTGGAGAGGAAATATATGGAACCCTTACTACAGTGAACTAGAAGCACCCTTACGCTTGCGCGTGACCCACGTTCACGGAAACAAACGTGACGATTTTTTTAATCGCTTAACGAACGAAGAGGTGCGTCGTATACACCGGGTGTGACTTATTTACGTTTTTTTTTTCTGGAAAAGCTGCTGGTTTGAGGGGGTGAATCTTATACAAAGATGCGACTTATAGACCGGAAAATACGGTACTCTCCATTAGACACATTACCTCTCCTTCTATTGCTGGAAGCACCCTTGAAAGTCTTTAAATACCTATGAATTTTTGTCACCGAGACCTGTACAAATCCTGATACTTTACATTTACCAAAGTGCTCTGAAACAACCAAATATGCCATAAATGTACCATTTCTGCTGTGAAGTAAATACTTTTGTGTTTCAGCGGCGCTGCTGCGGGTGCAGCTGGAGGTGTGGCAGCAGAACAGGGACGTCCTGCGTGAGCTGCAGCAGCTGAGGAATGAGGTACGGCATGAGGCATGAGCCTGCCTTGTCGACGGTGCCTCCAGTTCTTCCTCGGCTACCTGCCGACAGTATTGAAGAATTAGGGGAAGCCGTGCGGGATGAGGCTGTGGCTGCCCCCTTGGTTTGTACTGCCCTTTTATTTTTAATTATAAGGCTATGTAACATGTGGAAGTTCTGTGCTGTTTCATGAAACATGCTGTGGGTTCTATGTGAAGGAACTTTGCATAGCACACACTAAAGAGTTCATGGAAATAATTTCTTACCTGATGTATAGTTTCTAATGACATATTGGGACTGGACCTTAGTTTCCTTAAGATGGATCTAAATCTAAACGTACATAGCGTTCTTGCAATGAGGCCTCATCGAAATGTGACCATGGCTGCCAGAATCAAATGTTTGACCTCCAGCTCAGCACTGCAACGCCTTAAGCACTGAGCTACCACAGTGGCTTGCTGAATCGGTGATTTCCAGCAGCTCTCCGTAGAGATACATTCATGAAGCAGGAGTAAGTCGTTAAGTTAATAAACATCCATTGCCGATATAAAATGCAAACTGTGGCAGCTTTCTATAGAAGGACACAATGCAGAGCACTTGTGAATAAGTTCTTTTTGTTGGACGAGTTGGCACTTCGCGAATGATAAATAGCAGTGCAAACAAGTGGGACACAGTACAGGAAAAGGGGTGCAATGATGTTCTGTATATACTGTATTTACCTCATTTTAATCTGCAGTTTTGTTTTCTAAATAATTGAGTTTAAAAATTGCATTGCAATTGGATATGTAATGAAAACCACATTTGCAGCAAGTCTAGTGTACCTGTTGTGTACTCATTGCACTAACATATTTTTTTTCTTGTGCTACAAGCTCATGAAACAAACTCCTAAACTATCCAGTTTCATGCAATGGTTCAAAGCATTTTCTAGAGCACTAGCAATTACTATAAGAATGTAAACCCACATACTCTGTGGCCCCTGTTACTTTTTATTGCACTACTCTGATTTTTATGTGCTTTGTTTTATCTGCTACTATGCTACATTATGTAAGAGAATTTATGCCCTTCAGATTGAATAAGTGAAATACCATATTTACTTGTGTAATGGACGCGCTCGCATAATGAACGCACCCCCAACTTTCGTCGTCAAAATTTCAATTTCTTTTTCTCCCACCTAATAAACGCACCCTGAACTTGATGCCGTGAAGTAGGAGAGACACAGTACGACTCGGTGTCCGATATGGCATTTGGTGGGTACGATTGTATAGGACGCAGAATTGTACGTGTCTCCTACTTTTATTACGGTAGCAATCATATGGACACTCCAGGTGCATTTTTGAAGTCGGCGCCAACGATCGCGGCTCTATCCCGCGTTCGAGGGAAGAAAGCGGGTAGGAAACGCGCCGTATTTCGTCGTGTGCATGGCGCCGCTGGGAGGGGAGGGAGGCGGCACAGCAACTGCACATTGCACGGCCGCGCGCGCCTTATCTTGAAAACGATCTGCGTCGGAGGCTGAGTCTAAGTGCGATGGCGGCTTATACTTTTGTGCGTACTCCGTTATTGCCGCTCAGTTTGCGTTGGAGCTAGAGTGTACTAGATAATGGTTGAGTGGGCCGAACGGCGCTCTCCCGCTGAGGCGCCGCGTGTGGAAAAATTTTGCGAGGGCGCTGCGAGCGAACTGGATTGGGGCGGAGACGCGCTCCGCGGCATATTCAACGCACTTTCGCTGCGGGCGCCGAGGCCGATTGCGCATAGTACGCTCTTAAAATAGTGCTTTATTTCAACTGCAAATTTATGTTTACACCATCTTGCCAAACATATATATTTGAGGCATGGATTATACAACGCGTCGTCTTCAGTTTTGTTGTCGTTGTCAAGCGCGTCGTCTGCTAGCGAGCGCGCGTTCGCTACGCGGACGCTGGCGGCGCCCAGTTTTTCTCGCAGAACGTCTCTGTAGTACATTTGTTTTTATGTTTTAGTTGCTTTGGTGCGCTCATGACTTTTGACGGCGGGTACCAAAGGTAGTTTCAGTCAAGTGAACCATTGTTTTTAACACTGTCTTCTAAAAGCAACTGGCATCTCTGCAACATGAAGCTACGTACGAAAATTTTATTATTGATAGCGTGTCATTTTACGCGCGCTTCTTGTGGGTGGATATTGATCAGGAACAATGATCGAAGAAAAAATATTAAACTGAAATAAACCAGGTTTATTAGCTGTGCGGCGCGAAGAATGACCGATGTATTTCTACGTAATTAAATCAAAGTGTACATTGAGAATGGTACAAATGGTACAGTGAGAACTCCCGACCGTGCACGTTTGCATACGAAACACACGTATTAGTGAATACTGCACATAAAACTCTCATTCGCAGAAATAATATTCATAGCAGCAATTAAAACTATATATATATATATATATATATATATATATATATATATATATATATATATGCGAAAGTGTTATTGATATGCTGTACGACGCCGAACAGTCGTTTCCGTACGAATGTAACGCATAACGCACTATTGCAGTCTCAAAGGTGAGAGACCGATGCAAGTGCGGACTGTTATTCCGAATGATTGTGCTGCCGGAGAGTTGTGACTGTTGCGCAGAGGCGCAGTTCCTGAGAAAATTAACGCAGGGGTGTTAATAAGTCCGGCTAATAAGCTGCTTATAAGCGCTGCTAATAAGTGTAATAAGCTGTCATTCAATATAAATGCCCCGTTTTGGGGCAGCCTGTAAATCTGCTAACTTGATTCAGGCAAGGAAAACTTTTTTTTTTGACAGTCCTCACCATCTTTGCAACCCATTAAAACTGGGTGCCCCATGTGGTACCACACTTATCTTCTTGAACGAACGCAGCAGATCTACACATATCTGTACGTATATGTGAGGTATGCCGTTTCTCTAATTGCTTCATTATTGTCGTTATGATAGTGCGTCGAATAACTGAAAGCAGCCGTTTATAATATACAAGCTGCTTAGTTGAGCGGACAGACATTTGGGAATGGCATTACATTTATGTATGAAATATAGGATAAGCGTAACAGTTTTTCTCGGAAATCATACTCGAGAATAATTTATTTGTTTACACTCCTAGCAAAAAGACGACACATATTGCAATTACGAATTGTAGCCGGTGAGGTTGCAAAACGCATCCACTTGAAATGAATTTCCAGAATGACACTAGAATGACACCGACCGCGATAAATGACCCCGTGCCCATTACTCCGCATTCTGTTACGCGAGTAAGGCGGAAACTTGAATAGAATGTTGTGCTGCAGTTTTTTTTTTTCAATAACGATGCTTCCCGTAAATCTGAGTACCCGCCGCGGGGGCTCAGTTAGCTAAGGCGTTGCGCTGAGGACGAGTTCGCGGAATCGAATCCCGGCCGCGGCGGCCGCATTTCGATGGAGGCGAAATGCAAGAAGCCCGTGTGCTTGCGTTGTAGTGGCCGTTAATGAACCCCAGGTGGTCAAAATTAATCCGGAGCCCTGCACTACGGCGTGCCTTATAATCAGAACTGGTTTTGGCACGTAAAAAACCCCAAAAGAAGAACGAAATTTGAGTACAAGGTGCCGGATGGGGCAGATATGCTTTACTTGTTTGAAGCGGCAAGCAGGAACGTTACATATGTTTCTCCGTTTGCGTTCCGCAAGACCTACTGATGGAAAACTATATGCGGAACAATACACACGAGAGATACATGCTGCTTGAAGAACGAGAAAAATATTTGTTCTCCAAAGGGAACCGTACAATAACGTAGTAGAATGAAAGCCGACACTGCGGCCGCAATGCACGGGCAATCACCGAGCGGCATTAAAAAATAAAATGAAGAGAAAGAAAGGCATTTGTTCTTAAGACATATATACATATCATATTCGATTATGAACACCATTTGAGAGGTCTGAACGCAAATACCAGCGCGCGAAGTAGTGCGATTGACCCTGCCGAGCAGTATCGCCAGCAGTTTCCAACGGCGCGACCTTGATGCGGCCCAATCCAGTTCGATCGCAGCGCCGCGACAGTATTTTTCCACGTCGGGCGCCTCACTGCAAAGCATGCGCCGCCCCAGCCGCTCGTCCCACTCGACCATATTCTAGTACACTCTAGTTGGAGCGATACACGGCATGAAGGTCACTTCACGCGCTGTTGTTGCAGCCCTTCCTCACACCAGCATTTCGACTGTGAGTGTCCGCGGTCATCGAGTGTGATTGGTTCATGTTTGCCTGTGCGCGCTGACACCATTCTGGTTAAATTACTTTGGAAGTTTATATGGCCGATAGAACTACTATCCTTACGTTGTATAGCTCTCTGCGCGTTTGCTATCGCAATCGATGGTTTGCCTTTCGGACGAAACTGCGACTTTCTTTAGAGGTGGCCGCGGAAAAACAAATCGTTCAAAATTTTACCCTGCATAATAAACGCACCCCACGAACTTTGCGCATATTTTCAAGGAAAGAAAAGTGCGTTCATAATGCGAGTAAGTACAGTATTGTAATGGGGGTACCCCATTTTCCATGTCTAAATGACAAGGGTTGGGAAAGTCAGTCAAATTGTGAACAGCTCGAGCCATTGCATTGAACATTCATGGCAAAAACAGATGCTGGCCATAGAGAGAACACGGTCCCCGTGAAGGGGAAATAGCATTGTTCAATATTTTTTCACCCTGGTTGCCATCTGTTTTGTTTTTTGACATGCTTTTTCTCACCCAGTTTAAGCCCACAATAAATGTAATGCCGACCAAAATAGTGTTGTTGAAGGGGTTATATGTTCTGCCTTCCCCATGAAGCCTTGTTCACTGACATAGTGGTTGGCCATATGCCTGTTGTAGCTAAATGAAATCAATACTAGTCAGTGAACAAGGCTTCAGTGTAGAAGCCGAAACATCCTTTCGACAAGCAAGTCGAAGCAAGTGTCAAACCTTCCGATGTCTTACGTGGTTGCCTTCTGTGCCATGATGTTATGAGAGGGAGAAAGCTAAACGAAACCTGGCTGTAGAAAAACTTGTATAAATTAGGTATTTAGTGCACTCTGAGGTTTGCCAGTATATTTCTGGGGTTTTAAAGTACGGCACCTTTACGTAAAGGGACAGACAACTGCTCAGAACATGAATTGAGAAAACCGCTTGTGGAAAAATGACCTGTCCTACTGGTTAAAATAAGCCAAGTTTTTCTCATTAAATGTAGATTTTAATTTTTTATTCTTCCCCAAAAGTTGCGAAAAATGACCCTTGGCGCCCCACATGGCAAAAACATGAAGCTGCATAAGTGGCCCGAAGGGGAGGGAAAACTCGTACTTGGTATTGATTCATGGTAAATAAGGAACAGCGCACTGAAAACGTAGACGAAGGGAGACTTCACACACCACAAGTGCTGACTTTCAACTGGAAAACTTATTGAATGAACGAATTTATGAACACTTGAACTGTGCATGCACTCGTGGTTAGATCAGGTGATACTAAATAATAACGAATTTAAGAAAATAAAAACCATCACACTGCTCGGCTGTCAACGATTTGCGTGGTCTAAAAAGGAAATTTCTCTTTCTTGGAAGACTATTCTAGGCGGACTAATGCAACCTGGTGCTGCTTTCTGTATTCTATAGGCCTCGCAAATTTCATGTGTCAATTGGTCTATGTGGCGAAAAAGAATCTCGGTCCGAGAGAATTCTGCAGTGCACCCGAATTGCCAAAAGCGAGGCGCAAACAGTGCATTTTGGTGCTCCCCGAGGCGCAAGTTTACACACCGCTCTGATTGTCCCACGTACACTCGGCCACAGGTGAGGGGGATGCTGTACACGATTGCAGTGGCGCAAGGCACATGCATATCAGTGTGCCTTACAGGGCAGGCATTTTTGTTTTGCATTTGCATCTTTCTCCCTCCACACATTGTGTAACTGCTGCGCAGATGCTACCCACTTTCTTTGTGGCTGAAAAAAAATCTATGCCATGCCACGATCCCCCCCCCCTTTTTTTGTTTCAACCTGTGCGAACGCTAGTGGCCATAGCATGCTTCAATTCTTGCACGAGCTTTCCACAAAACAGCATGCTATTGGTGTCTTGTGGAAAGCTTGTGCGAAGAGTAAAGTTTGGCGAGTAAAGATGCTGCACCAAGAAGCAAGCCGTTAGCCATACATCCACTATCGTTCGCACAGGTTGAAGGGAGGGGGGCAGGATGATGGCATGGCATAGATTTGTTTTCTTGTTTTCAGCCAGAAAGAAAGGAGGTAGCGTCTGCCCTGTAACGCACACTAACATGTGTGTGCCTTGCACCACTGCAATCGTGTACAGCATCCCCCTCACATGTGCCGAGTGTACGTGGGACACTCGGGGCGGTGTGTAAATGTGCGCCTCAGGGAGCAGCAAAATGCACTGTTTGTGCCTCGCATTTCGCAATGCATTGCCATGACTGCGGGTGCACTGCAGAATTCTCTCGGACCAAGATTCTTTTTCGCCACAGACCAATTGATGCATGAAATTTGTGAGGCCTATAGAATACAGAAAGCCGGACCAGGTTGCATTAGTCAGCCTGCAATAGTCTTCCAAGAAGAAATTTTCTTTTTAGACCACGCAAATCGTTGACAGTGGAGCAGCGCGATGGTTTTTATTTTTGTTAATTCATTATTGTTTAGTATCACCTGATCTTACCACGAGTGCATGTCATAAATTGTTCACTGCCTTCCAGGTGCATGTGCAGTTCAACTGCTCAATAACTCGTTCATTTAAGAAAAACTTACCAGTTGAAAGTCCACACTTGTGGTGTGTCTACGTCTCCCTACGTTTTCAGGACACTGTTCCTCATTTACCATGAATAAGAGGCCTATTACATGGCTTTATTTTATTGTATGGAGTTCACGGTATTCTTATTAGAATCAAACGCAGTCCATTTTTCTGTTATTTTTTTGCCTTACAATATGCTGATAAGCTTTCGTTTGTAGTGAAAGTGGCACTGCCTTTGTACTTGATGAGTTGGCTTGGTAAGTCTATTGACAGAATAATGATAACGGGGGCCAGGTAGCCATGATGTGGATGTGTGTTTGGGGGAAAACGCTGTACAAATGTAAGAAGGTCTGTGCGACAATGCAAACTTATTGTACCAGCTTTGTATTTTAAAAAGTTGTTGAAAAGGCCAAAATGTAGGCAGTTAACTGCAGTTGCACTCACTCCTGTGAAAGCAGAATGATAGGCTGCTTTCACAATTTGCGAAGCTGCAGGTGCAAACATTGTTGAGGGTTAGCTTTTGGTTACCATAAAACTAGGTCTTTAAAAACTGGTTGTCAGTCCCTTTAATGCAAAATGTGAAGGTCTGAAAATATGTTGGTATGCCTTTAAGCTGTTTTGTGCCACACGTATGTAGATCTGACTTTCCTGCACTGTAATGTCACATCCCTTAAATATGCATAGGGAATTTGCATGGAAGTAGAATTGGTGCACTTACAAATGATAGTGAAAGTTTGGAGAGGTAATTACTATGAAACATAGTTACTGTGCTAAGGGGTATGAAACACAAACATCAAATGCACAGAACAGACAAGACCTGATGCACTTCGTGTTTGTGTTTCTTCCAGTAACGCTTAGGTGTTGTGGAGCACATTTCTAATGAAAGGGCATTGCGTCACAAACCCCTTCCAGCATATATGTTTTGCTTTGCACTCAGCTAAAAATTCACTTCTCTTGGCAATAAATTATATTCTGGTAGTATTGGGTAGATTTTTCAACTTGCAAACATTACCACATACAATGCTCATTTCGAAATCTCTGGCAATTTTTGTCTTTTGCAGCGCAAGCACCTCCTGCAAATAGGAAGGAAGTCGCTGCGCGAGGTGGCATCAAATGCCATGAAGGCTGTAACGGCGCACCCCGTCCAAGTGCTTTACAGCCTTCATAGCAGGAAGGGGAAGAGGGCATTCATCAATTTGAAGTTATGCCGGATAGTCACAGGTAAAGCTTCCTTAGTCATCCTTTTGCATTGTTGAAGTATTTTGTATACAGCCGAACATCTCTACAGCGAAATGGCTTGCATAACAAGAGATTGTCCTTGCCAAAACCCTGTCTTTTATATGAATTGTCAACTTCTACAACGAAGAAATTTGGGCGTCCCTATTGGCTGATTTAATTTTTTATTAAGAAAGCCACATACTCAGCCACCCCTGCCCTTGCAGAAATTGCAAAAGTGTGCTCTGCACTAGCACCAATGGCAGCTAAGGTGAATTGCTTGACGAGCATGCCGATGAATTGCATCACACCAGGCAGCTTACACGTTTAGCATCAGCGGGTGAGACAGCTGAATATGTCTCGGTTAGTAAAGACATGGTGTGATCATCACTGATGACGTTAACGCTGTGTTAGGGTGGAAAAAATGTCACAGTTTCGCCCTAAGGGCGAAGCAATGAATGCGATAGCAACACAGCAATGTCATACGAAGTAAGGTGAGCGGCTTTGGTAGCAATATGAGTTGTAGTAAACATGAGCTGATTAAGTAAGCAGGTGTGCTGCGGCGTAAGTAGACCGACATGAAGAGAGACTCGATGACCACGAGAAGGCGCGTGTGAAACGGTGGTGTTGATGAGAAGCGCTTCCCGTGGGCAGCGCGTGCGAAGGGACACATCTGTAGCGCTGCACTGCCGATCCGGGCAGCATTGCATGTGTAGCGTGCGTTGGAAAATGTGGCCCGACTATTACTAACTGAATGAACAAGCGTGGTGTGAGCGCGCACAAACAAACATGAATAGCTCACACTGAATGACTGCAGACAACGACCGTCAAAACTCTGGCAGCAAGCGGATACGCCGCAGCGGCGAACGTACGTGCGGTCTATCGCTGCAACGGAAACTGAGCGCATGAAGGTCAGAGCCGTGTGGAGATAAGAGACGGTGCGAGCGAGCGACGATCGCGGCCGTTGGCAGCGTAGAAGTGCGCCCCCCCCCCCCCCCCCCGCTCCCTCCGGCGCTGGCTTACCGCTTCCTTGCTTGCGCGTGGGAGAGATAAGAGACTGTGCGGACGAGCGACGAGCGCGGTTGTTGGCAGAGAAGTTCCCCCCCCCCCCCCTGCTCCCTCCGGCGCTGGCTTTCCGCTTGCTTGCTTGCGCGTGGGAGATTGAGTGCGTTCGCTCTCCGTGATAGCGCGCCTCCCCGCACGCTTCCGCTGGGGCATACGGCGCGCGGCGAAGATTTTATCTATACGGAACCTCACTGGCGACGCCGACGGCAGAAATCCGGTTGAAGTGTCCATATAATTGCTATCGCAATAAAACAGGAATGTCAACGAAGGCAACAGGGATGAAGATCCTGTAAATGGATCAAGAATTTTCATGGCGGGGAAGGCGATAGCAGCATTTAATTATCCACAGCAATACGTTGCGTATCCTGCATTTCGCCGCTGAGCATGCTGTGAACCTCGATTCAATAAGGTTAGCTGCGGTTGCAAATTCTGTCAGATAAACTGTGTGCTAAAGACTTTGCAACTTATTTTGCTAAGTCTCTTGAGTTCATGTTAAGGTTTTCTTTTGTTGAATGTGTTTGCCTGCTCTATTGTGGGTGATCTTTACGGTGCATGTTGTATGGACTAATTGTGGTCTTTTTATGGTTGTGTGCAGTTGTCATCTGTCCGAAAGGCGAGGGGCCGACCTGATAGAAACACAGGACTTCATTAAGAGGTGGTTTCCAGGGTCTGTGGACAGGGTTGGTGGCAGGAAGAGGCGTTTCACAGAAACGTTTTAAGCAGAGCAGCCCGATGATCCCTCCCTTCGGGGCAGGAATCATTGCCGGCCCACTGCTGCCCTCTCCCTGCCCCACCCTAGCCCTCAGGTCCCTGGCCATTCCACCGTCGGCCCCTCCTGTCCGGCTGCTGCTGCCCTTGCTCCTGCAGTCCCTTGCCCCTGCCCCTCCTCCTGCTGCTGCCCCTGGAACTGAGCACCCCTACTGATGCGTGCATCAGTTCAAGAATTGTATTGTAAATAGTATTCTAAATAAATTATAATTTTGTTTATGCTTTGCGTGTGTCTGCAGGAAGTTTCCTTCCCGCACTTATTTCTATCACGTTTCCTTCGCTACTAATTGTATTGACAGTAAGCTAGCATACAAGCAACAGAATGGCTGAGTACAAGCTATGCTTGAAACATATTGGATATTCTGGAAACACATTGGATACAAAATGGCTGAGCACTGGATATTCTGGAAACGCATTGGATACAAGATGGCTGAGCACTGGATATTCTGGAAACGCGGTCGATACAAGATGGCTGAGCACTGGATATTCTCGAAACGCGTTGGATACAAAATGGCTGAGCACTGGATATTCTGGAAACGCGTTGGATACAAAATGGCTGAGCACTGGATATTCTGGAAACGCGTTGGATACGAAATGGCTGAACACTGGCTCTAGTGCTCGAACTACACTGGATCCTACAATGGCAAACTGTACGGCCAATCTTGGCTCGAACAGTGGGTGGACCTTGGATCGGGTTGCACTTTACCATGATGCCAGGATTGGGCCAAAGTTCGCACCAATTTCTGCGAGCATTGGACCATGCTTGGCCCAGTGCTGTCGTGCTGCCTGGATATATTTTACGCTGAGTATGATTCCTCAAAATGCCGATTGAATTCGGTTACTCCTAATACAAAATTCATAGCAGTTTTTTAATTATCTGGAGTGAAGTTGTAGCAGTGGACAGTGCAAGAAACCATTTGTTAATTATAATTAGTATGATAATTAAATTGTAACTGAAAAACATTTCTTGTTTCTTTTTCTAATGATGTACACACCATGGCCAGAAATAAACGTGAACAATTTGTTTCAAATTTCATTGATGTGGAACTCTGTTTCGGCATTACAGGGTTAATAAATATGTTATTTCTCGGAAAAGTTCCCAATTAGCCGAGTCAACCTTCCATCGGGGAGCCTGTGGCGAGCATCCATCTTGTTTTGTTGACTTATCATAATTGGAAAGTGGTCGCTCCCAAAGAGGTTCTTGAGAACGGACCACTCCAGGTCCAGAATTAGTATACTCGACACGATAGTTAAATCTATGGAGGAGCATGCATTATGTGCCACGCTGTAGTACGTTGGCTATTTCTTATTAAGTAAACATGCTCCCGAGGAAAAAAAGAAAGTTTTCAAATAGGCGACCTCTTGCATCGCAACGCGAGTCTCCCCACAAAGTGTTATGTGCATTTAAATCTCCGACAACTATGTATGGTGGCGGAAGTTCATTTATGTAGTTTTAGAATTCGGTTTTATGCAGTTGATAATTGGGAGGAATGTATATAGAGCTGATAGTGACCAGCTTCTCGAACAACACCCCTCGGACAGCAACTGCCTCTAGGGGCGTACGAAGTTTTAATTCCCCGCAGGCAACGCCTCTGTCGACCACGCTAACCACACCACCGGAAGACACGCCTGTGTCATCGCGGTCTTTGCGAAAAATAGCATATTGCCGCAGAAAATTTGTTTGCGTGTGTTTGAGGTGTGTTTCTTTGACACACAGACTTTTGGATTATATTTATGTAGGAGTTCTTTGATGTCATCGAAGTTGTGGAGGTGTCCTCGGACATTTGACTGTTATATTTGTGTATCAATGTTGAATGTGGTTTTTGTGCTGTGTGTTTAAGAAAGAACAGTTACTTCACAGAGTCCTTGTCGGGCCCTGTGATGCGGGGTTTCTCTTTTTTTTCAGCGGTCGAGAGTTTCTCGGCGCTCCTTTGGCACTGGCTGCGCCGTCTGGCCGGAAGATGTGTCCATCGGCTCTTGCGGAGCACTAGACACCCGCTCTTGAGAGCGGTTTGTTCGCGGTGAAGGCCTCGTCTCGAGGGGCAAGACCTTGGAGGCCACCAGCCCGGAGGTGGATGGCCCCTTCTGCTGGGGTGGCGGAGCAGCGCTAGCTGCAGCCGCCGTGGGGGCGGATGGCGTCACCGCTGGCTCACTACGCGTGTGCCAGACAGCCGCCGGGGGCCGTTGTGGCGCTGCCCCCTGACGCGCCACTTCGGCAAAGCTGGTTTTCGGCAGGTACGCTACCCGCCTGCGTGCCTCCTTGAAAGTTATGTTTTCCTTTACCTTAATTGTGACAATTTGCTTTTCTTTTTTTCCGGATGGGCACGACCGCGAGTATGCGGCGTGCTCCCCATCACAGTTAATAAAATGTAGAGAACTTTCACAAGACTCAGAGGAGTGTTCATGAGCACTGCATTTCGCACAAGTTTGGCGGCATCGGCAGTTCTGTGAACTATGGCCGAACCGTTGGCATTTGAAGCATCGAAGAGGATTTGACCATCGAAGATGGACTCGGGCAGAACACTTGGGTTGAAAGTATTAGGTGCTTGGTTTGGATTTCCTTGCCGTCACGCCTCATCTTAATCTGTTTAACATTGATTACATTCTGTTCACTGAAACCATCCAGGAGTTCAGCCTCACTCAGCTGCAAGAGATCATCATCTGAGATAACGCCACGGGAGGTATTCATAGTACGGTGCGGAGTTACTGTTGCTTGGGTATCTCCAAATGACACTAGATTAGGCAGTTTCTCATGTTGTTTCACAACACGGAGTTCCAAGAGAAGATCCCCGCTTCCCATCTTGGATGCTTTATAGCCTGGTCCAAAAATATCGGTCAAAGTCTTTGACACAAGGAAAGGTGAGATTGTTCTTACTGATTTGTCTGTTTTTTCTGAGTGAATTACATGGAATCGGGGAAAAGTTTCTCTTTGGCGGCCAAAAAAGTGGAAGACTTCATCGGCGCGCCCTCGTTTCAGACGGCGATCAGGGAGGGGGGGGGGGAATGAACTTGCCATAAATATATATAGATTTTCGGCGGCAAGGCCAGCCACCCACCATGGAGCCCAACAAGGGGACGCTACAGGGCCTGTAAACACAAGACCTGCAGACGCCAGCCGTACGTCACCCCTATAAGCAAATATGGAATATTCAAGGTTGGCTACCCGCACAAGGTTAACCCTAGCTGCCTGGGAAACTGGAAGCAAAAGGAAGTGAACAGAAGACAGGATAGATTGAAAGTGAGAGAGAAAGAGGAAGATTTAAGAGGAGGACAGGAAAAGACAACTGCGATTTCCCCTTGGTGGGTCAGCCCAGGGGTGCCGTCTATGTGAAGCAGAGGCCGAAGAGGCGTGTTGGCTCGGCCGGGAGGCCTTAAAGGTCCGAACACCCGGTATCGGCTCAACCTCCAGGATCCCCCTTTCCCCAGACACGGCTAAGCCGCGCACGGTTAAACGCGGGAGGGTCCAACTGTAGTAAGAAAGTAGTATTCCAACTTGGAAGAAGCCAACGGAAGCCACGACGAAGAAGTGAATGCGCGAGCTCGTGACGAACGTGCATGAGAGCTCGGGGCCTTCGGAATGAAAACGGATGAGCTAGCGCTGCCAGGCTAGCCTGGGCGTGTACGGGATCGACCTGAGGCACAACACGGACCGAGCCGCTGCTACCAGACCAGCCGGGACGAGACTGGCGTGCCCTACGGTGAACCTGTGTTCCGGCCAGAGCTGAGATGCGGACCAGGCTGAACGGGTCGGTGCGGTTCCTGCGGTGAAAGAGCGTTCGAGCCCAGCAGTTCTAAATGGCTTTGGTTGAGAGTGCGATGCTCGAGCATGCCACGTGAGAGGGTCCGGCACAACCGCCTGCTGGGGTCGTGGCCACGGTGCCGCGTTGCTGACCGCGTGGGCCTGCGATGCTGTTACGCGAGCAGTTCATCTGCACGTTTGCTGGTCGCCCGTATGATTCCGTCGTACAAACGGCGCTTCAAGTCTACAAGTGCCGACGCCTCTGACATCAAGTACTGTGAGTGACCTTACGAAGATACTCAGACTCATTGTATCGTCAGGGAGACACGCGCGGTGAGTCCTGGACTGCCTGGACACTATAGAAATTGTACAGTATCTTGTAGCTCTTTGTAAGTGTAATTGTTGCCCTCTGTCGACAATAAATGTTTGTCCTGTCTATGACTTTGCTTCCTGTATCTGAGTCGCTGGGGCCACAAACCACCACAATTGGCGAGCTTGCCAGGATTGTTTATTAACATCCAAAGTCATTACTCAGATACGGAGCTGGGTCATGGAAAAGGAAAAATTTTTTTGCACTCGGCCGAGAGCTAGGGCTTGAGAATGCTGAGCTCAGAGACTGGGTAGAGCGAGAGTGCGTGCAAGCTAGCGATGAGCGCGCTAAGGAACGCGAGGTCGTGAAGGAAAACGCAGAGCGACAACAGAGACTTTTGGAGCTGCAACAGAAAGTTCAAGAACAGGAGCTGGAGATGCTAGAGCTGAAGTTTCGACTTCAGGAAGGTGCGAACAGGTCACAGTATACTGAGGCTGATGAACCAGGAGGATCTCGCATTAACACAACAGGTGTATGGGATGGCTGCAGTCCTCGTAAACTGATAGCTCTCTTCAATGAGGCACGCGATGACCTCGACGCGTACCTGCACTGGTTCGAACGAGTCGCAACGTGTCAAGGGTGGCCTCGTGAGAAGTGGGCTCTTTCACTGAGCCTTTGCATGACGGGAGAGGCATTTACCGTGATAGGCCAGTTAGATCCGACAGCTGCCCTGAATTATGATCAGCTAAGAGCGGCGTTACTGCAGCGGTTCCGGTACACCGCAGAGGGTTATGGGGAGAAATTTCGCCAAACCAAGCCAGATGACAAAGAGTCCGGCCTGCAGTTTGCTGCTAGACTTTCCGGCTAATTTGACCATTGGCTAGAAATGGGCAAGACGGAGAAAAGCTATTCTAACTTGAGAGAATTAATAATAAGCGAGCAGTTTATGAAAGGCTGTTCTCCCGCACTCAGAATGTTTCTCGAGGAAAGAAACTGCAAGATGCTGTGTTGGCTGTGTGAGACCGCTGACAGCTTTATGGAAGCGCAGGCGCTCTGGAATCTAAGTAAATAACGTATTCCCAAGGAAACAGGGCCGTCAGCGTCGAAGTCGGAGCCGGCGAGGAAAAGAGAGAAGACCACTAGCCGTTGTTTCCTGTGTGACAAGAAAGGTCATAGAGCAGCTGACTGCTGGTCGCGGACCAGAAGATATTTTCCAGTGCATGAGCGAAACGACATGTTACCTCAAAGCCGTGATAAGTCTTCCACCGGAAGGGTAGACAAGAAGGAAGCATCATGCATGGTCTCTGTAGGCAAAACATATGCAAGCTCAACAGACAACAAGGGTTACGTAGTTCTACAAGATAGAGAGAAGATTCCCGTCGTGAACACTGCGGTGGGCCGAGGTGTAACAGCTGGTGGAAACCGGAAGTTGCCCGTTGCCAAAGGGTTTCTGGAAAATAGCCCAGTTAGAGTGCTACGGGACACCGGCTGTAATAGGGTTGTCGTGCGACAAGCCTTAGTTCCTAAGGAGAAATTTACTGGAACAACAAGCCCAGTGTATTTATTGGATCATAGTGTGCGGTACCTCCCGGAAGCCAAAGTCTTTTTACGGAGCCAGTTTTCTGTAGGTGAGGCTTTTGTGAAATGCATGGCAGATCCAGTGTATTACGTGATTTTGGAAAACATCAAAGGCGTGGCATTACCGGATACGTTACCTCTGAATGAGCCACAACTTCACTTCAATGCTCGCATGAAGATCGATCAAGGACAGAGAATTAACTGCATGAATGATGATCGTGATAACGGGGCGCAGAGAGTATCCGGTGATCGTACAGTGACGCAAGCAAAATCCAAGGAGTTGCTACAAGATTACGCGTTAAAAACGATTGCCGAACCAGCGATAACATACGGAGGGGCAGCGGGAAGATGGGCGTGGAAGACACAACCTTACCTGCGATGTCACTCCCTGCTTTTCTTGTAGGAAGCGAGACGCTTAAAAAATATCAGGCGGACGATGAAACGCTTCGAAATTGTTTCGAGGCTGTTGGCAAGAAAATCGTGTCGAACCATCGGGAAACGGTGTTCTTCTTTCGTGACTGAATGCTATTCCGGAAACACAAATTACCTTGTCAGAAAGAACTGGAGCAACTCGTGGTGCCACAACAACTGGGAGAAATAGTGCTGAAATTAGCACATGAAGGCATCCTAGCCGGTCACCAGGGCATCACGAAAAAAGTAAGCAGGGTAACCGGAGACTTCTACTAGCCCGGTGTCCAGTCGGACACAAAACGGTTCGTGAAGTTTTGTGACGTATGCCAACGGACGGTTCCTTGTCACCTGGTGGGACGCGCTCCCTTGGGCACCATACCTATCATCGACATACCCTTCAAGAGAGTTGGTATCGACATCATCAGTCCATTGTCCCCAACCTCTGACAAAGGGAATCGTTATATACTGACTATGGTAGATTTTGCAACGCGATACCCCGACGCAGTTGCACTACGCACAATTGAATCGAGGCAGGTTGCAGAGGGCCTCCTATAAATGTTCTCCCGCGTCGGCATACCAAGGGAGATCATCAGTGATCGCGGCTCTTCTTTCATGTCGACAGTCATGACAGAATTTACTCGATTACTGTCGTTGAAGCAACTGCCTACGACGCCCTGTCATCCGATGGCTAAAGTTCTGGTCGAGCGCTTTAATGGCACATTAAAACGCATGATAGGGCGCATGTGTCAAGAGCGTCCAAAAAGCTGGGACCGCTACCTTGGGCCATTACTGTTCGCCTATAGAGAGCTTCCACAAAGTAGCACTGGGTTCTCTCCGTTTGAGCTACTATATGGCCGACATGTTCGAGGGCCCATAGCTGTTCTCAAGGAGCTGTGGACAAACGCTCGCCTGTACGAAGAGACAAAGACGACATATACCTACATGATGGAGCTTCGGCGACGTCTGGAACGCACATGTGCACTTGCACACGAAGAGCTAGAGAAGGCGGTAAAGCTGCAGAAAGGCTATTATGACAAGAAGGCGAAGAAGCGAGAACTCTTTCCAGGTGACCGGGTGCTAGTATTATTGCCAGCCGATAAGAACAAACTGGTTCTCTCTTGGAAAGGCCCATTTCCAGTTGTCGAGAAACGTAGTAAACTTCATTACCTTGTGAACCTTAGAAATAAGGTCACACTCTTTCATATAAATATGTTAAATAAATATGAAGAGCGCAGATCACTAAGCCAACAAATGGTTGCCGGCACTATCACCGCTCGGCCGACTGATCGTGCCTCAAACCAGGATTCCGCCAGTGACGTACCACATGTAACACCAGGAAAGACGCAGCCTGCGCTGAAATCCATAAACTTACACAATCCATTTGTTTTACGCACAGATGTGTTTTCACTAAGCTTAGGGGCAGGACTGCTCCAGAAACATCAAGGTCGTCGCACCGAGTGTCTTATACAATCAGGAATTTAAGCCGGTGCGAACAATGTCGGCGCAGACTATAGTCGCGCGGCATTTACTGAACATTTGTGACGTATTGCCGTTGTGCACACACTGTTTCATTCTTTTTTAAGTGATTGGTGGTGTGGTGATTGGTCCATTGTAATGTGTTGTTAGTTTATGTTGCAACTTGTGTCGCACGTCCAGGAACTGCTGCATATGCGTGTACAACGTACTGAAGTTGGGGGAAGTGTAGTAAGAAAGAAGTATTCCAACTTGGAAGAAGCCAACGGAAGCCACGACGAAGAAGTGAATGCGCGAGCTCGTGATGAACGTGCATGGGAACTCGGGGCCTTCGGAACGAAAACGGTTGAGCTAGCGCTGCCAGGCTAGCCTGGGCGTGTACGGGTTTGACCTGAGGCACAACACGGACCGAGCCGGTGCTACCAGACCAGCCGGGACGAGACTGACGTATCCTACGTTGAACCTGTGTTCCGGCCAGAGCTGACATTCGGACCATTCTGAACGGGTCGGTGCTGTTCCTGCGGTGAACAAGCGTTCAAGCCCAGCAGTTCTAAATGGCTTTGGTCGAGAGTGCGATGCTCGGGCGAGCCACGTGAGAGGGTCCGGCACAACCGCCTGCTGGGGTCGTGGCCACCGTGCCGCGTTGCTGACCGCGTGGGCCTGCCATGCTGTCACGCGAGCAGTTCGTCTGCACGTTTGCTGGTCGCCTGTACGATTCCTTCGTAGAAACGGCGCTTCAAGTCTACAAGTGCCGACGCCTCCGACATCAAGTATTGTGAGTGACCTTACGAAGATACTCAGACTCATCGTATCGTCAGTGAGACACGCGCGGTGACAACTCGCGTGAGTCCTGGAATGCGTGGACACTATAGAAAATTGCACAGTATCTTTTAGCTCTTTGTAAGTGTAATTGTTGCCGTCTGTAAACGATAAATATTTGTCCTGTCTATGACTTTGCTTCCTGTATCTCAGTCCCTGGGCCCACGAACCACCACACTAACCCTCATGTGCTCGGGTCCGTGGTGTCGCAACACACCAAACGCCTGCTTGCGCAGACGCCCCTGCGGGGAGAAGCTACTCAAGACGACACCCTACCATGCGATGGTGAATGGTCTCGTAGAGAAGTTCAACGGCACCCTGAAGATGATGCTAAAGAGAATGTGCCAAGAGAGACCGCGATCTTGGGACAAATACCTTGCCTCTCTGCTTTTTGCATATAGAGAAGTTGCACAGGCAAGCCTCGGGTTCTCTTTCTTTCATCTCATTTACGGCCGGCTCGTTGGAGGACCGTTGACGGTATTGAGGGAATGTGGACAAATGAGGAGCTAGATGGAGAAACGCGAACGACATACACTTATGTCTTTGATTTGCGCAATCGCCTGGAGGAGACATGCAAGATCGCATATGAATAGCTGGAGGAAGCTCGTGACAAACAAAAACCTATGACAGGGAAAGTCGCCCTAAGAAATTATGTCCAGGCGACTAAGTGCTCATATTGTTGCCAACTGACTCGAACAAGCTTTTAATGCAATGGAAAGGGCCGTTCCCAGTCATAGAACGAAACAATGACGTTGACTAGGTCATTGCAGTCTCTGGAAAGAACAAAATGTTTCATATAAATATGCTAAAGAAGTATTAAGAGCGGGAACTTACACAACCGAGGGTTCGCCTGATTGAGGAGAGACACAAGTCGAAGTGTAAGGCTTCCCGTGGTCTCCAACGTAAGTGTAGTCCTCAAAGGAAACCAGGAAGAATCACCGCAGTCAGCAGCTTGGCTGGGTGTACGCCCGAGTGTTAACCTACCTGGTTAACAGTGATGGTTAACCTGGTTAACAGTGAGTGAAAATGTATTACTTGTGTCCAATACAAGTCTGATGTGTGTTTGTGCTTCTGCGTGCTGCTTCTACCTTTTTCTGGAGTGATCCTCCACCCAATAACATCACAGTGACCACGATCATGTGACAGTGATGGCGTGATTTGACGTGAGCTTGCGACATGCTGATGGTTTGGTTCTACACATGTACTGGATGAGCATACGCAAGAGAAGCATGGATTGTGAAGTCCTCAGTGACTGTGTGTTAACAATCGTACGTACCTATGGCTTCATGTGCTTCTCAGCTAAAACAGTTCTTTAGAAACCCATATGGGTTTCTCGGAAATAAAGCATCGTAGTATAAAAAAAATATCCTGGTCTGGGGATCAAACCAGGGACATTGTGCTATATTCAGGTTGATGATAATATTCCTTTCGTGAATGCTCCTTCACCTTGCGGGCTTCCACCGAAATTATTAGCCAATACCTGCACTTAGGAGCCGGCAAATGGTAGACGACCCTGACTTTGACAGCCTCGATGCAGTGGGATAGCGTACAAGAATTTATTAAGACGAAAGCCTGACCGTGGCCCGAAATATTTGGAACATACGCATAGGGCCAATAAAACAAGAAGTTTTACAATCGGAAATAGTGTATTTCTTTGTTCGGTCTAATTATACGGAATCTATATATAAGGGGCAAATGAAAAGGTGGCTTTTGCGTATTTCATGACCTTACCTGACATCAACAAACTGACCATGGCCCGAAATATTTTGAACATACGCATAAGTCTAATGGAAAAAGAAGTTTTAGAATCGAAAATATCGTATTTGTTTGTTAGGTATCTATATATGGAATCTCTATATAAGGGGCAAATGAAAGATGACTTTTGCGGATTTCATGACCTCACCTGACAACAATAAACAGACCGTTGCCCGAAACATATGGAACATACGCGTAGGTCTAATGAAAAAAGAAGCTATAGAATCGGAAATATCGTATTTGATTCTTCGGTATATGAAATCTCTATATCATGGCAAATGAAAAGTGGCTTTTGCAGATTTCTATACCTCACCTGGCAACAACAAACTAACCATGGCCCGAATTATTTTGAGCACACGCAAAGGTCCTTAGGAGCGGCCCAGACATCACTTTTCCGTGCTCACGAGGGTTTCGACAGGAATTCAGGGCGCAGGCTCCTTTCCCAAGCGTATCACCCCTGAAGGAAGCCGAACGCCAGGCCGGGGTACGCTTGTACCCATTTGATCCAGTGGGTGCCCGGCGGCAGTGGGAATTGAACCCACAACCTCCCGTAGCCGAGGGTGGGTACGGCGGACCGGAAAGCGGCATGTGGTCACGAAATCACCTTTTCTACTTCGTGCAGGCTCTTCTGCTCGGTCTCGCCAGAAGGCTCGATCCGGAATCTTGCCGCGTCACTAACACGTCTGTCTCTGCTGACACGTGTGCTAAGGTATCTCTACTAGTTCACGGTGCAACCCCTGCCTTCGCTGAAATCGGGACGACAGCGCCATCTACTGCAACTACGTCATCGGACCTGCCTATAAAGGATCATCCGCAGAGCTACACCTTCATTGGGTACGGCGGACCGGAAGGCGGCATGTGGTCACGAAATCACCTTTTCTACTTCGTGCAGGTTAGTCCCAGCTACAAGAGCTTTCGTAGTGATTATCGTAGCCTTCTGGTCCTGCCGTGCCCTCAACAGTGTATTATGATTGCATATGACGTATTCTCTGTGTGTGCACTACTTTTGTGTGGTGATGAGGAGACTAATCCAGGTCCTTCAACAGCAGAAATGCTGAAGGAATTGTTGGCAGGGCAAAATAAACTAGCTGAAGAAATGGCTGCACTAAGGGAACAACAGAACAGCATAGAAAAAATCATGTCGGATCTCGCTTTACGCTTTCTTGAAATAGAAAAACGGACTGCCCAGGTCGAATCACTCGAAAAATCTATGAAGATCTTGAAGTCTAAACTAACCGATCTGGAAGACCGCAGTAGACGATCAAATTTGGTTATTTAGGCATGCAGGAAGATCCCAATGAGAAAGACTCGGATTTAAAGCAGAAAGTTGTAAACTTATTCTCAACAAAACTACAGGTATCCTGCCTATCTGTAGGTAGAATTCACTGCTTAGGCAGACGAGGCAATACTAGACCAATTATACTTCAGTTTCAGGACTATAATGAGAAGCATGCAGTGTTTAAGAACGTACACAAGCTTAAAGGGTCAAAAATATCAATTCAACATGATTACTCACGTGAGACATTGCAGAAAAGAAAGTTGTTATGGGCAAGTGCTAAGGGGGAAAAACAACAGCGAAAGACTGTTTCGCTCATTAATGATAAGCTGCGAGTAAATGGGGAGCTCTTCATTTGGGACGATGACGCGCAAATCAGAATAAAGGCTCCCTTGTCTCATGGTAATTCTAGAATGGACTGACATGTACATTCCTCTAGTAGTCAACTGAAGATTATTAACGTAAATGCGCGTAGCGTCGTTAATAAATCAACAGAACTTGAAGTCATCCTGTTAGATTATGATCCCCATGTTGTTGTTATCATGGAGACCTGGCTTCGTGACGATATCGATGATGCTGATGTTTTTCCGCCCTCATATCAGGTTTTTCGCCGTGACCGTCCTACTAGAGGCGTCGGCGTGGCTGTCTTGATAAAATATGGCATTCGAACATCATTGCTACGTCAGACAGAAAATCACGAAAGTCTTACCTTGAAATTGTTCTGTTCAGGGCGCGTTTTATTGTTGTCTGCTTTTTCAGAGCACCGGATGCACCACCTCGATTTCTGAAAGATCTACGCGATCATTTAGGGTCATTTTCTTGTAAAGAAGTAATGATAGTTGGCGATTTTAATTTACCTTCTGTTGACTGGCGCTATCCATTCTCAAATACAGATCGACATTCTGATGTTGGATTCTTGCTTGACATTATGCTAAACCTGGATGTGCAACAAGTTGTAACAGAGCCTACGCGTGTTTGTGATGCGTCCTCTTCAATATTAGATCTTGCTTTTGTTACTAGGACAATTGAGGAATGTACAGTCTCTGTGAATCCCGGTATTTCTGATCATGCAATGGTGTTGTTATCATGTAACCTTGAAAAACCTTGTATTGTTCCCTCCGAAATAGTTTCTGTAAAAGACATTTCTCGTGCCCGGGATGAAAGTGTTCTGGACTATCTTGAAATAAAATTCAACAGCTTTCAAGGCTCGGATGTTAATATACTTTGGGATAAATTTAAACAGATATGCACTTACTGTCTTGACAATTTCATACAAAACAAAACAAAGAAAACTAGAAAATCGAATCCCTGGATCACGAGAGAGGTCTTACACCTAAAAAGAAAACTTAAGCGCATCAGAAAAAGAGGAGCAGCCGCAACCATTGTTGAGGCCGCTCGAACGGCATTTAATGAGGCGTTGAAACGTTCCAAATGGCATTATTTTCAACATACCCTACCAAATTTTTTAAAAGAATCCCCTCAGTTAGTTCTGGGACTTCTTGAATCAGAATAAAAAGTCGGTTGACGAGATACAAATTGATGGTGTTCAAATTGTTGATAAGGAGGCCATTGCGGAACATTTTAAGTCGCATTTCCACAGCGTTTTTTCCATCCCTTCTGAAAGTGTCAGTCTTACCCCTGTATCTTGCTCTTATCTCGAAGATATTGTGTCGCCACAAGGTATTGTGGCTATGCTTCTTAACCTGAAAAGTAAAACATCACCCGGTCGTGATGGGCTTCCGAATGCGTTCCTTCGTCGTTACGCTGAAGTGCTCGCCCCATTCCTTGCATGCATTTTTCGCGCATCGACATATTCTGGGGATCTACCGGTTGACTGGCGAACGGCGCGTGTGGTGCCCATACACAAGAAAGGTGACACTGCGCTGATTTCAAATTATCGTCCTATATCTCTGACATCTTCATGCTGTAAGATGCTTGAACATATTATTGCTAATCACGTAATCACGTTTTTAACAGATAACAACATTCTGTCTTCATTTCAACATGGGTTTAGGAAGGGCTTTTCTACAGTCACACAACTAACCACAGTAATTCACAATTTTCCAAGTGTTATCGACAAGTCTGGTCAAACTGACGTAATTGTTTTGGACTTTCGAAAAGCATTCGAGCTTGTTTCACATCAAAAATTAGTTTTCAAGCTAAGATACATTGACCTTTCATATTAAACTGGATTTCCGCATACTTGCCAAACCGCGCACAGTCGGTTTCTGTTAATGGTAACCACTCGCGTAGTTTGCCAGTTACTTCCGGGGTACCACAAGGTAGCGTACTGGGACCACTCTTGTTTTTGAGTTTAGAGGCGAAGCTCCTCTTAGTCTAACCTTGTCACGTGTCCGTTGTCCGGCGTATCTCCCGGCAGTAAACGGCAGTATCTCCCGTATAATGCAATAGATGGCGCTGTCTCATAGAAGTACATACAAACTCCAGTTCACGGACAAGAAGTCACTAGATGGCGTTCCGGTTCCGCTTCCACTTCCGGTTCCGGTTCTACTTCCTGTTTCACTTTCGGTTCCGGTTCTACTTTGCGCGCCTTCTGTGCGAACGCAGGCAAAACGCCGACTGCGTCGACAACAGTTCTGCGCGTTGCTGGTGCGGCTGCATGTCCAAGTTTATACAGCTGATAAAACTACCTTGAGTCGACCCCATGGCTGCTTCGCATACTACTCAGGGTTCCCCTACGGGAAGATGGTGTAATTTTCTCTCTCGTTCCCGACGCGCGGTCTCTTTATCTCTCGTCCCTAGCTGTGGTTTACCCGAATAATCCCCCGGTGCTTCGCCCACTCATAATCATTCACTTCGTGGATATGCTGTGATTTTTTTATTAATGATATTGTTAACGTTGTCACTGAACCAGTACAAGTTCGTTTATTTGCGGATGACTGCATTTTGTTTCATGTGATTGCTTTCCAAGAGGATCAGGAACTTTTGAATACTAACCTTCACAGCATTTATTCATGGTGTAAACAATGGGACATGCAGCTGAATGAAGAAAAAACAGTATACATGCAAATAACCAAGAAAAAACATAGGTGTAAGTTTCCGTATAATCTTCCTACTAATCATCTCGTTCAAGTGAATGAATATAAATATTTAGGTGTGACAATAACTTACAACTTAAGTTGGAATTCACATATCTCTAATGTATGTGCTCCCTCATTTCGTAAACTCTGTATTCTGCATCATAAACTAAAACAAGCGCCCCCGGAAACTAAACTTCATGCAAAAAAATCACTCATTCGGCCGAAATTGGAATGCGCATGCACAGTCTGAGATCCACATAATAAACACAGTAATAATGCACTAGAAATGATTCAGCGGAAAGCAGTTAGGTTTATTTTTTCTAAGTACCGTATAAGCGACTCACCAACCACTATCATGCGCAATCAAGGTATACAGACATTACAACTACGGCGGAAAATTCTAAGGTTTAAATTTCTTTTCCTCCTCAAAAATAACAAACTGTCGATTGATCCTGCTCCATATGTACGCACATTAACTACAAGAGTAACCAGACATCACAACTTTGAATCTGTAACTCCCTATCAAACAAGAACTAACACTTTTAAATTTTCATTTTCCCCCCGTACTATTGAAGAATTGAACGCAGTACCATTATCATTGCTAAAGAGCACTGACTCAATAGACCTGATCAATTTTTAATCTCTTATTATCACAAGAGATGTGACGTGTTGGGTTGTTTTCTTTTGAATGCTTGTACGCTTGTATTGTATTGTAGTCATGAGTGCTCTTGTAATTTTACCCCTCCTGCTTGGGCCCGCATGGGCCTGCAGTATTTTGTAATAGAAATAAATAAATAAGTAAAAAGAAGTTTTAGAATCGAAACTATTGCACTTGTTGGTTCGGTCTCTATGTATGGAATCTCTATATAAGGGCAAATGAAAAGGTGGCTTTTGCGGATTTCATAACCTCACCTGACAACAAAAAACTGACCATGGCCCGAAACATTTTGAACATACGCGTAGGTTTCATGAAAAAAGAAGCTATACAATCGAATATATCGTATTTGTTTGTTCGGTGTCAATATATGGAATCATTTTATAAGGGGTAAATGAAAAGGCGGCTTTTGCGTATTTCACGACCTCAGCTGAACACAACAAACTGACCATGGCCTGAGACATTTTAAACATACGCGTAGGTCGAATGAAAAAAGAAACTGTAGAATCGAAACTATCGTATTTGTTTGTTCGGTCTCAATATATGGAATCTCTATATAGGATGCAAATCAATAGGTGGCTTTTGCGGGTTTCCTGACCTCACCTGACAACAACAAACTGACTCTGGCCCGAAATATTTTGAATATACGCATAGCGCTAATACGAAAACAGTTTTAGAATCGGAAATATCGTATTTGTTGGTTCGGTCTCTATGTATGGAATCTCTATAAAAGGGGCAAATGAAAAGGTGGCTTTTGCGGATTTCATAACCTCACCTGACAACAACAAACTGACCATGTCCCGAAGCATTTTGAACATACGCGTAGGTTTAATGAAAAAAGAAGCTATACAATCGAATATATCGTATTTGTTTGTTCGGTGTCAATATATGGAATGATTTTATAAGGGGTAAATGAAAAGGTGGCGCTTGCGGATTTCATGACCTCAGCTGAACACAAGAAACTGACCGTAGCCCGAAACATTTTAAACATACGCGTAGGTCGAATGAAAAAAGAAGCTGTAGAATCGAAACTATCGTATTTGTTTGTTCGGTCTCAATATATGGAATCTCTATAGAGGATGCAAATCAATAGGTGGCTTTTGCGGATTCCCTGACCTCACCTGACAACAACAGACTCTGGCCCGAAATATTTTGAACATACGCATAGCGCTAATACGAAAAAAAGTTTTAGAATCGGAAATATCGTATTTGTTTGTTCGGTCTCAATATATGGAATCTCTATATAAAGGCAAATGAAAAGGTGGCTTTTGCGGATTTCATGACCTCACCTGAATATAACAAAATGACCATGTCCCGAAATATTTTGAACATACGCGTAGTTCTAATGAAAATAGAAGCAGTAGAAGCGGAAATATCGTATTTGTTTCTACGGTATATGGAATCTCTATATCAGGGCAAATGAAAAGGTGGCTTTTGCGGATTACCTGACCACACCTGAAAACAACATACTCACCGTGGCCCGAAACATTTTGAACATACGCGTAGGGCTAATGAAAGTAGAAGCTATAGAAGCAGAAATATCGTATTTGTTTCTACGGTATATGGAATCTATATCATGGCAAATGAAAAGGTGGCTTTTGCGGATTACATGACCACATCTGACAAGAACAAACAGACCGCGGCCCAAAACATTTTGAACATACGCGTACGTTTAATGAACAAAGAAGCGATGGAATCGAAAATATCGTATTTGTTTGTTTGGTCTATATATGGAATCTCTATATAAAGGGAAAATGAAAAGGTGGCTTATGCGGATTACATGACCTCACCTGAACATAACAAAATTACCGTGTCCCGAAAGATTTTGAACATACGAATAGGTCTAATGGAAAAGAAGTTTTAGAATCGAAAATATCGTATTTGTTTCTTCTGTCTCAATATATGAAATCTCTATATAAAGCAAATGAAAAGGTGACTTTCGCGGATTTCATGACCTCACCTGAGAACAACAAGATGACCGTGGCCCGAAACATTTTGAACATACGCGCATGTCTAAGAAGTAAGAAGCTATAGAATCGGAAATATCGTGTTGGTTTATTCGGTATATGGAATCTCTATATAAAAGGCAAATGAAAAGGTGGCTTTTGCGGATTTCATGACCTCACCTGACAACAACAAACTGACTGTGGCCCGAAATATTTTGAACAAACACATAGGGCTAATAAAAAAAGAAGGTTTAGAATCGAAATTATCCTATTTGTTTGTTCGGTCTCATTAAAAGGAATCTCTATATAAGGGGCAAATGAAAAGGTGCCTTTTGCATATTTCATGACCTCACCTACATCACCAAACTGACCGTGGCCCGAAATATTTTGAACATACGCATTTGTCTAATGAAAAAAAAAAGTTTTTGAACCGAAAATATCGTATTTGTTTGTTCGGTCTCATTATACGGCCTGGCCCGGCCCGCGGGGCGGGCCGGGCCGTCCGAAGCGTTTGTCGGCGGGCTCGGGCCGGGCCCGGGCTTAAAGCAGCGTTAAAGAGCGGGCCCGGGCCGGGCTCGGGCTTGAGGCGGCGGGCCCGGGCCGGGCTCGGGCTTGAAGCCACGGGCCCGGGCCAGACTGGGCCCGCTCATTGAAGGGCCTAATTAGGCCTTCGAACACACGCGACCGTTATGCATTGCATGTTTCAATGCATTCTGTGCCAAGCAGAAGTGACACGTGCAAGATGACTGTCATCATCATCATCAGCCTATATTTATGTCCACTGCAGGACGAAGGCCTCTCCCTGCGATCTCCAATTAACCCTGTCTTGCGCTAGCTGATTCCAATTTGCGCCTGCGAATTTCCTAACTTCATCACCCCACCTAGTTTTCTGCCGTCCTGCACTGCGCTTCCCTTCTCTTGGTATCCATTCTGTCGCTCTAATGGTCCATCGGTTATCCATCCTACGCATTACATGGCCTGCCCAGCTCCATTTTTTCCGCTTAATGTCAACTAGAATATCGGTTATCCCCGTTTGTTCTCAGATCCACACCGCTCTCTTGACTGTATATCTTATCAGATGACTATATCTTATGAAGGAAAATAGTAAAACAGATGGAGTTCTCATTTTTAACAGCGGAGGTGTTTCAGCCGGGTCTAATGTGTCCGCTGAATCCAAAAATGTCGGCCGATCCTGGCAGCAGTGCAGAAAGGGTCCAAGCGCACTAGCACATACACCTGTGAACTAGCGAAGCTGAGCCTGGTTAAGTCTAGCTAAGTTTGGTGGGGACTAATTGCATATCGATAGGAAATTGATAGCCAATCAATAGCTAGTTGATAATCGATCAATAATCAATAAATTCCCGAACATGCTGTGGATGACTTTAGCCTAGCGCAAATACGTGGCCAATACCTTACGACAGCCAATCAATAGCTAATCGATAATTGATCAATAATCAATAAATTCGGATAAGTTGGTAGTGCTTAACGTATGCCAAATACATGGCCAATATCTTGCAATAGACAATCGATAGCCAATCAATAGCTAATCGATAATCAATCAATAATAAATCAACTCCAGGAAATACAGGGGATGACTTGGTAGTGCTTAGCCTAGCCCAGAAGCCAGGACTAGCTAGGTGCCCATCATCTCTGCTGTCTCTTTAGCATTGCGCCGCCAGTGCAAGCTACGCTAATTTTTTTTCTTTTCTGCAAAAACGAACATTGTTTCCGCGTAAGGAAAGAATTATACAAAGAACTACTCCTGAAACCATTTCCATGTTACCGCTTTTGCGATCGCACTATTACCAGTTTTAATACTATGGCATTATTTTAGCGCTAAGGCCAGTTACTTTTGTGCTTCAATGCATAGAACAGCGTTTTCCTCAAAAGGTTAACTGGAACGCCCATGCATTTCGTCGGACACTTTGAAAGTTAGTATATTGAAACTGGTTCAGTCCTGAGAATTCGTTCGAAGTGGATATGCCTTGCGAACTCAGCGGCTATAATTCGTAGATTGAAAGATGTGCCGTAAAATAATTAATTAAAAATTAATTCGCATAATTGTTCAATATTAAATTAGGCCATTAATGTCAAAATTAGCTTGGAACTATATAAAACAATTAGCATCCTTAGAGCATCGTCGCATTAATGCGAACACAAGAAATCCTGAGATATGGTCCATTTCATACTTCAGAACACTCTATAAGCTTCAGTCGTTAATACATTACTTACCATTCACTTTAAACAGATACAAAAATGGCGGTAATTTCAGTAAGAAAGAACTCAGCTGACATTTTGGTCGCTTGTAGTGTATCTGATGTGATTATTATTCTGCCTTTGTGTATGGCTCTCAGTGTATAATGCAAATCCTGTTTCGTTTTCTTAGCAAATGTTGATCTTGTAAAATTCAGTCTCATGCTATGTTGTATAGGTGGTGTTCCTTTGTTTTGTATAGCTAGTATTGTTATTGTAGTGTTGTTTAAAAGGCATTGTGTTAAAAGTTTTTCCAATTTTGTTAACTCGCCGTGACGCAAATATTCTTTGTCTTTCCGTTCACAGCTATTTCGTCTATGAGGAATTCCAGCGAGAGCTGGAAATATATGTGAATTCTTGGACATGAGTGCACACTGTTTGCTGTACTATTGCCTTGCCTGGTCTTTTGGGTCACGTCAAGCTACATCATCATCATCATCATCAGCCTATTCATGTCCACTGCAGGACGAAGGCCTCTCCCTGTCATCTCCACTTACACCGGTCTTCCGCTAGCTGTTTTAACTTGCGCCTGCAAATTTCCTAACTCTATCATCCCATCTGGTTTTCTGCCGACCTCGACTGCGCTTTCCTTCTCTAGGTATCCATTCTGTGACCCTAATGGTCCACCGGTTATCCATCCTACGCAATACATGGCGTGCCCAGCTACATATGTAGCTTTTAGTCCAAAATGAGCGTCCAGCATGTAAACTGGACAATAACTTGATTTGATTCGATTGATTTCGTCGGACACTTTGAAAATTATTATCTCAAAACTGGTTTAGTCCTGAGAATTTGTTCCAGGTGGATATGCCTTGCGAACTCGGCGGCTATAATTCGTAGATTGAAAGATGTGCCATAAAATAAATAATTGAAACGTAATTAACATAGTAATGTTAATTCTTCAATTAGGCGCTTTGATTTCTCGTGGAAATAATGGCCACGTCATCGAGTAGTTTAGATCAAGGATTACAATTGCGCTATCTGCCAGAGGCAATCTTTAAAAATTTGGTTCAGCTAAAATGAAACGCCCTGTATATTTGCATGCTAAATTACATCATAGAACTATATCGTACAAATCAAGGTAAGTGCATGCGCACCACCAGAAAAATAGTAGCACAGGCAAAGGGCCGGATTACTTATGTTCCCGTCGGAGAAACAAAGATTTCGGCCTTTTATTGCTTATATACTGCAGCTTATTAAACCTCCAGAAGGTGAGGCTGACAGATACGGCACAATCTCTAAGTAAAAAAAGATTTTTTTTATTACAGGCAGGCCTGGTCATGCACACGCGGGCCCTAGCTAAGCTTAGTAATGAACGCCCGGGCCCGGGCTGGTCTCGGTCATGTACGCCCGGGCCCGGGCTGCGCTCGGGCTTTGTATTATGGTCCCGGGCTTGGCTCGGGCCTCGTAAAGCGGGCCCGGGCCGGGCTCGGGCCGAGAAATCAGGCCCGTGCAGTGCTCTACTATATAGGATGCAAATCAATAGGTGGCTTTTGCGGATTTCCTGACCTCACCTGACAACAACAAACTGACTCTGGCCGAAATATTTTGAACACATACGCATAGCGCTAATACGAAAAAAAGTTTTAGAATCGGAAATATCGTATTTGTTTGTTCGGTCTCAATATATGGAATCTCTATATAAAGGCAAATGAAAAGGTGGCTTTTGCGGATTTCTTGACCTCACCTGAGTATAACAAAATGACCATGTCCCGAAATATTTTGAACATACGCGTAGTCCTAATGAAAATAGAAGCAATAGAAGCGGAAACATCGTATTTGTTTGTACGGTATATGGAATCTCTATATCAGGGCAAATGAAAAGGTGGCTTTTGCAGATTACCTGACCACACCTGACAACAACATACTCACCGTGGTCCGAAACATTTTGAACATACGCGTAGGCCTAATGAAAGTAGAAGCTATAGAAGCGGAAATATCGTATTTGTTTCTACAGTATATGGAATCTCTATATCAGGGCAAATGAAAAGGTGGCTTTCGCGGATTACATGACCACATCTGACAAGAACAAACAGACCGCGGCCCAAAACATTTTGAACATACGCGTACGTTTAATGAACAAAGAAGCGATGGAATCTAAAATATCGTATTTGTTGGTTCGGTCTCTATATATGGAATCTCTATATAAAGGGCAAATGAAAAGGTGGCTTATGCGGATTACATAACCTCACCTGAAAATAACAAAATGACCTTCTCCCGAAACATTTTGGACATACCCGTAGGTCTAATTGAAAAAGAAGTTTTAGAATCGGAATTATGGTATTTGTTTGTTCGGCCTCATTTAATGGAATCTCCATATAAGGAGCAAATGAAAAGATGGCATTTGCGGATTTCATGACTCAGCTGACAAGAACAAACTGGCCATGGCTCGAAAGATTTTGAACATACGCGTAAGTCTAATGAAAAAAGAAGCTATAGAATCGGAAATATCGTACTTCTTTGTTAGGTCTCATTATACGGAATCTCTATATAAGGGGCAAATGACAACGTGGCTTCTGCTGACTTCATGACCTCATCTGAGAACAACAAACTAACCGTGGCCCGAAACATTTTGAACATACGCGTAGGTCTAATGAAAAGAGAAGTTTTAGAATTGAAAATATCCTAATTGTTTGTTCGGTCTCAATATACAGAATCTCTATATAAGTGACAAAAAAACGTTGCTTTTGCGGATTTCATGACCTCACCTGACAACAACAAACTGATCGTGTTCCCAAACATTTTAAATATACGCGTACGTCCAATGAGAAAAGAAGCTATAGAATCAGAAATATCGTATTTGTTTGTTCGGTCTTAATATATAGAATTTCTATACCACGGCAAATGAAAAGATGGCTTTCGCAGATTACATGGCTTCACCTGGCAAGAACAAACTGACCGCGGCACAAAGCATTGTTAACATACGAGTACGTCTAAAGAAAAAAGAAGTTTTAAAATTGGAAATATCGTATTTGTTTGTTAGGTCTTATTATACAGAATCTCTATATAAGGGGCAAATGAAAAGGTGGCTTTTCCGGATTTCATGACCTCACCTGACAACAAACTGATCGTGGTCCGAAACATTTTAAACATACGCGCAGGTCCAATTAATAAAGAAGCTATAGGATCCTAAATATCGTATTTGTTTGTTCGGTCTTAATATATGGAATCATTATATAAGAGGCACATGAAAAGGTGGCTTTTCCGGATTTCATGACCTCACCTGACAACAAACTGATCGTGGTCCGAAACATTTTAAACATATGCGTAAGTCCAATGAATAAAGAAGCTATAGAATCCGAAATATCGTATCTGTTTGTTCGGTCTTAATATATAATGGAATCATTATATAGGTGGTAAATTAAAAGGTGGCTTTTGCGGATTTCATGACCTCAGCTGACACCAACAAACTGACCGCGGCCCAAAACATTTTGAACATACGCGTAGGTCTAATGAAAAAAGAAGCTATAGCACCGTAAATATCGTATTTCTTTCTTCGGTATATGGAATCTCTATAACAGGGCAAATGAAAAGGTGGCTTTTGCAGATTCCATGACCACACCTGACAACAACAAACTGACCGTGGCCCGAAACATTTCGAACATATGCGTAGGCCTAATGTCAAAATAAGCTACAGAATCGAAAATATCGTACTTGTTCCTTCGGTCTTAATATATGGAATTTCTATACCACGGCAAATGAAAAGATGGCTTTGCTGATTTCATGACCTCACCTGACAAGAACAAACAGACCGCGGCCCAAAACATTTTGAACATACGGGTACGTTTAATGAAAAAAAGCTATAGTATCCAAAATATCGTGTTTGTTCGATCTCATTATACAGAATCTCTATTTAAAGATCAAATGAAAAGGTGGCATTTGCGGATTTCATGACCTCAGCTGACAACAACAAACTGACCGTGGCGCGATAAATTTTGAACATAAGCGTAGGTCCAATGAAAAAAGAAGCTATAGAATCGGAAATATCGCATTTCTTTGTTCGGTCTCTATATATCGAATCTCTATATAAGGGGCAAATGACAAGGTGCCTTTTGCTGACTTCATGACCTCAGCTGACAACAACAAACCAACCGTGGCCCGAAATAATTTTAGCATACGCATAGGTCTAATGAAAAAAAGGAAGTTTTAGAATTGGAAATATCGTATTTGTTTGTTCGGTCTCATTATACGGAATCTCTATATAAGAGGCAAAAGAAAAGGTGGCTTTTCCGGATTTCATGACCTCACCTGACGACAAACTGATCGTGGTCCGAAACATTTTAAACATACGCGTAGGTTCAATAAATAAAGAAGGTTTAGAATCAGAAATATCGTATTTGTTTGTTTTGTCTTAATATATGGAATCATTCAATAAGGGGTAAAGGGAAAGGTGGCTTTTGCGGATTTCATGACCTCAGCTGACAACAAACTGACCGCACCCCAAAACATTTTGAACATACGCGTAGGTCTAATGAAAACAGAAGCTATAGAATCGAAAATATCGTACTTGTTCCTTCGGTTTTAATATATGGAGTTTCTATACCACGGCAAATGAAAAGGTGGCTTTGGCTGATTACATGACCTCACCTGACAAGAACAAACTGACCGCGGCCCAAAACATTTTGAACATACGTGTACGTTTAATGAAAAAAGAAGCTATAGAATAAAAAATATCGTGTTTGTTTGTTCGATTTCATTATACGGAATCTCTATTTAAGGATCAAATGAAAAGGTGGCATTTGCGGATTTCATGACCTCAGCTGACGACAACAAACTGACCATCGCCCGAAACATTTTGAACATGCGCGTAAGTCTAATGCAAAAAGAAGCTATAGAATCGAAAATATCGTGTTTGTTTGTTCGGTCTCCATATATGGAATCTCAAAAAAAGGATGAAGTGAAAAGGTGGCTTATGTGGATTTCAGGACCTCACCTGACAGCAACAAAATGACCGTGGCCGGAAACAATTTGAACATACCCGTAGGTCTAATGAAAAGAGAAGTTTTAGAATTGGAAATATCCTATTTGTTTGTTCGGTCTTATTTTACGGAATCTCTATATAAGTGACAAAAAAACGTTGCTTTTGCGGATTTCATGACCTCACCTGACAACAACAAACTGATCGTGTTCCCAAACATTTTAAATATACGCGTACGTCCAATGAGAAAAGAAGCTATAGAATCAGAAATATCGTATTTGTTTGTTCGGTCTTAATATATAGAATTTCTATACCACGGCAAATGAAAAGATGGCTTTCGCAGATTACATGGCTTCACCTGGCAAGAACAAACTGACCGCGGCACAAAGCATTGTTAACATACGAGTACGTCTAAAGAAAAAAGAAGTTTTAAAATTGGAAATATCGTATTTGTTTGTTAGGTCTTATTATACAGAATCTCTATATAAGGGGCAAATGAAAAGGTGGCTTTTCCGGATTTCATGACCTCACCTGACAACAAACTGATCGTGGTCCGAAACATTTTAAACATACGCGCAGGTCCAATTAATAAAGAAGCTATAGGATCCTAAATATCGTATTTGTTTGTTCGGTCTTAATATATGGAATCATTATATAAGAGGCACATGAAAAGGTGGCTTTTCCGGATTTGATGACCTCACCTGACAACAAACTGATCGTGGTCCGAAACATTTTAAACATATGCGTAAGTCCAATGAATAAAGAAGCTATAGAATCCGAAATATCGTATCTGTTTGTTCGGTCTTAATATATAATGGAATCATTATATAGGTGGTAAATTAAAAGGTGGCTTTTGCGGATTTCATGACCTCAGCTGACACCAACAAACTGACCGCGGCCCAAAACATTTTGAACATACGCGTAGGTCTAATGAAAAAAGAAGCTATAGCACCGTAAATATCGTATTTCTTTCTTCGGTATATGGAATCTCTATAACAGGGCAAATGAAAAGGTGGCTTTTGCAGATTCCATGACCACACCTGACAACAACAAACTGACCGTGGCCCGAAACATTTCGAACATATGCGTAGGCCTAATGTCAAAATAAGCTACAGAATCGAAAATATCGTACTTGTTCCTTCGGTTTTAATATATGGAGTTTCTATACCACGGCAAATGAAAAGGTGGCTTTGGCTGATTACATGACCTCACCTGACAAGAACAAACTGACCGCGGCCCAAAACATTTTGAACATACGTGTACGTTTAATGAAAAAAGAAGCTATAGAATAAAAAATATCGTGTTTGTTTGTTCGATTTCATTATACGGAATCTCTATTTAAGGATCAAATGAAAAGGTGGCATTTGCGGATTTCATGACCTCAGCTGACGACAACAAACTGACCATCGCCCGAAACATTTTGAACATGCGCGTAAGTCTAATGCAAAAAGAAGCTATAGAATCGAAAATATCGTGTTTGTTTGTTCGGTCTCCATATATGGAATCTCAAAAAAAGGATGAAGTGAAAAGGTGGCTTATGTGGATTTCAGGACCTCACCTGACAGCAACAAAATGACCGTGGCCGGAAACAATTTGAACATACCCGTAGGTCTAATGAAAAGAGAAGTTTTAGAATTGGAAATATCCTATTTGTTTGTTCGGTCTTATTTTACGGAATCTCTATATAAGGTGCAAATGAAAAGATGGCGTTTGCGGATTTCATGACCTCAGCTTACAACAAACTGACAATGGCCCGAAACATATTGAACGTACGCGAAGGTCTAATGAAAAAAGAAGCTATAGAATCGAAAATATCGTATTCCTTTGTTAGGTCTCATTGTACGGAATGTCTGTATAAAGGGCAAATGACAAGGTGCCTTTTGCTGACTTCATGACCTCAGCTGACAACAACAAACTAACCGTGGCCCGAAATATTTTTAACATACGCATAGGTCTAATAAAAAAAAGAATTTTTAGAATTGGAAATATCGTATTTGTTTGTTCGGTCTCATTATACGGAATCTTCATATAAGGGGCAAATGAAAAGGAGGCTTCTGCGGTTTTCATGACCTCAGCAAAAGCGACCTTTTCATTTACCCGTTATATAGAGATTCCATATAGTGAGACCGAACAAATACGATATTTCTGATTGTAAAACTTCTTTTTAGGGGCGAAGCTCCTTAGGGTGTGGGTCGTTCCATCCTCTGTAGTAGTAGTATAGTAGAATGTAGCCACCTGTAGTTTTATGAAGTGTTCACTAGATGGCGTTCCCGTTCCGCTTCCATTTCCGGTTCCACTTCCGGTTGCGGTTTCACTTCCGGTTCTACTTCCGGTTCCACTTCCGGTTCCCGTTCCACTTTGCGCGCGTTCTTTTGTGAGCGTGGGCAAAACGTCGACGGCGTCGACAACAGTTCTGCGCGTTGCTTGTGCTGCTGCATGTCCAAGTTTATACAGCTGATAAAAATATACATTGAGTCGATCCCATGGCTGCTTCGCATACTACTCAGGGTTCACCTGAGGTGTAATTTTCTCTCTCGTTCCCGACGCGCGCTCTCTTTATCTCTCGTTCGTAGCTGTGGTTTGCCCGAATGATCCCCCGGTGCTTCGCCCACTCATCATCAATCACTTCTTCGATACGCTGTAATTTTTTTCTATTAGACCTATGCGTATGTTCAAAATAGTTCGGGTCACGGTTAGTTTGTTGTTGTTAGGTGACGTCATGAAATCCGCAAAAGCCACCTTATCATTTACCCCTTATATAATGATTCTATATATAGGGACCGAACAAACAAATACGAAATTTTGTATTCTATAGCTTGCTTTTTTATTAAGCGTACGCGTATGTTCAAAATGTTTTGGGCCACGGTCAGTTTGTTCTTGTCAGTATAGGTCAAGAAATCCACCAAAGCCACCTTTTCATTTGCCGTGGTATAGAAAATCCATATATTAAGAACGAAGGAACAAGTACGATATTTTCGAATCTATAGCTTTTTTTTTCATTAGACCTACATGTATGTTCAAAATGTTTTGGGCCACGGATACTCTGTTGTTGTCAGGTGAGGTCATGAAATCTCCAAAAGCCAGCTTTTCATTTGCCCCTTATAAGAGATTCCATATATTGAGACCGAACAAACAAATACGATATTTTCCATTCAATAGCTTCTTTTTTCAATAAACCTACGCGTATGTTTAAAATGTTTCGGGCCACGATCAGTTTGTTGTTCTCAGGTGAGGTCATGAAATCCGCCAATACCAACTTTTCATTCACCCTTTATATAATGAGATTCCATATATTGAGACCGAAGAAACCAATACGATATTTCCGATTCTATAGCTTCTTTTATCGTTAGACGTACGCGTATGAATAAAATGTTTCGGGCCACGGTCAGTTTGTTGTTGTCAGGTGAGGTCATGAAATCCGCAAAAGCCACCTTTTCATTTGCCGTGGTATAAAAAATCCATATATTAAGAGCGAAGGAACAACTACGATATTTTCGATTGTATAGCTTCCTTTTCCATTAGCCCTACACGTATGTTCGAAATGTTTCAGGCCACGGACACTCGGTTGTTGTCAGGTGAGGTCATGAAATCCGCAAAAGCCAGCTTTTCATTTGGCCCTATATAGAGATTCCATATATTGAGACTGAACATACAACTACGATATTTCTGATTTTATATCTTCTTTTTTCATTAGACCTATGCGTATGTGCAAAATATTTCGGGCCACGGTCAGTTTGTTGTTGTCAGCAGAGGTCATGAAATCCGGAAAAGCCACCTTTTCATTTACAGCTTATATAACGATTCCATATATTGAGACCGAGCAAACAAATACGATATTTTCGATTCAATAGCTTCTTTTTTCATTAAACCTACGCGTATGTTTAAAATGCTTCGGGCCACGATCAGTTTGTTGTTGTCAGGTGAGGTAATGAAATCCGCAAAAGCCACCTTTTCATTGTCCTCTTATATAGAGATTCTATATATTGTGACCGAACAAACAAAAACGATATTTTCGATTCTATATCTTCTTTTTTTCATTAGACCTACGCGTATGTTCAAAGTGTTTTGGGCCACGGTCAGTTTGTTGTTGTCAACGGAGGTCATGAAATCCGCGAAAGTGACCTTTCATTTACCCCTTATATAGAGATTCCGTAAAGTGAGACCGAACAAATACGATATTTCTGATTGTAAAACTTCTTTTAGGGGCGAAGCTCCTTAGGGTGTGGGTCGTTCCATCCTCTGTAGTAGTAGTAGTCATAGTAGGATGTAGCCACCTGTAGTTTTATGAAGTGTTCACTAGATGGCGTTCCTGTTCCGTTTCCACTTCCGTTTCCACTTCCGGTTGCGGTTTCAGTTCCGGTTCTACTTCCGGTTCCCGTTACACTTTGCCCGCGTTAGGTGCGAATGCGGGCAGTTAGTTAGTCACAACCATATAAAAGCAAAAACCATTAAAAGAAGCTAAAGAAATGAGTAAATAACTTGCATTATTATTTGGAATAAGAGAGATAAAAATTGGAAATGAATGTTGATAATAAAACAACTTGCTGCAGTCAGACCTCATTACGCGTGGATAATATAAACGAAAGCCAAGTGTACCGAGGCGCTCCATTTTAGTTAGTCACAACATTGTAAAACCAAAAATCATTAAAAGAAGCGAAAGAAATGAGTAATTAACTTGCATTATTAATTGGAATAAGACAGAGATAAAAATTGGAAATAAATGTTGATGATAAAACAACTTGCTGGAGTCAGAGCCGATTACGCGTGTATAATATAAACGAAAGCCACGTGTAACGAGGTCCTCGATTTATTTAGTCACAACCATAAAAAACTAAAAATCATTAAAGAAGAGATATCAATGAGTAACTAACTTCCCTTAATAATTGGAATGAGACAGACAAAAATTGGAAATAAATGTTGATGATGCAACAACTTCCTGTAGTCAGAGCCGATTACGCGTGGATAATATAAACGAAAGCCACGTGTACCGAGGCGCTCCATTATAATTAGTCACCACCATATAAAACCAAAAATCATAAAGAGAAGGGAAAGAAATTAGTAAATAACTTGCATTATTAATTGGAATGAGAGAGATAAAAATTGGAAATAAATATTGATGATAAAACAACTTGCTGCAGTCACACCTGATTACGTGTGGATAATCTAAACGAAAGACACGTTTACCGAGGTGCTCCATTTTAGTTAGTCACAACCATATAAAACCAAAGATCTATAAAAGAAGAGAAATCAATGCGTAACTAACTTGCTTCATTATTTCAAATGTGAGAGATAAAAATTGCAAATAAATGTTGATGACAAAACAACTTGCTGGAGTCAGTGCCGATAACGCGTGGATAATATAAACGAAAGCCACTTGTACCGAGGCACTCTATTTGAGTTAGTCACAACCATATAAAACCAAAAATCATTAAAAGAAGAGAAATCAATGAGTAACTAACTTGCTTCAATAATTCGAATGAGAGAGATAGAATTTGGAAATAAATTTTGATTATAAAACAACTTGCTGTAGTCAGACCTGATTACGCGTGGATAATGTAAACGAATTTGCGTGTACCGAGGCGCTCGATTTTTGTTAGTCACAACCATATAAAAGCAAAAACCATTAAAAGAAGCTAAAGAAATGAGTAAATACCTTGCATTATTAATTGGAATAAGAGAGATAAAAATTGGAAATGAATGTTGATAATAAAACAACTTGCTGTAGTCAGACCTCATTACGCGTGGATAATATAAACGAAAGGCACGTGTACCGAGGCACTCCACTTTAGTTATTCACAACCATATTAAACTAAAAATCATTAAAAGAAGAGAAATAAGTGAGTAACTAACTTGCATTATAATTGGCATGAGAGAGATATAAATTGGAAGTAAATGTTGATGATAAAACAACTTGCTGCTGTCAGAGACGATTTCGCGTGGATAATATGCACGAAATCCACGTGTACCCAGGCGCTCGATTTTAGTTAGTCACAACCTTATAGACCAAAAATCATTAAAAGAAGAGAAATCAATGAGTAAATAACTTGCTTCAATAATTCGAATGAGAGAGATGGAAATTAGAAATAAATTTTGATTATAAAACAACTTGCTGTAGTCAGACCTGATTACGCGTGGATAATGTAAACGAATTTGCGTGTACCGAGGCGCTCGATTTTAGTTAGTCACAACCATATAAAAGCAAAAACCATTAAAAGAAGCTAAAGAAATGAGTAAATAACTTGCATTATTAATTGGAATAAGAGAGATAAAAATTGGAAATGAATGTTGATAATAAAACAACTTGCTGTAGTCAGACCTCATTACGTGTGGATAATATAAACGAAAGCCACGTGTACCAAGGCGCTCCATTATAATTAGTCACCACCATATAAAACCAAAAATCATAAAGAGAAGGGAAAGAAATGAGTAAATAACTTGCTTTATTAATTAGAATGAGAGAGATAAAAATTGGAAATAAATGTTGATTATAAAACAACTTGCTGCAGTCACACCTGATTACGCGTGGATAATCTAAACGAAAGACACGTTTACCGAGGTGCTCCATTTTAGTTAGTCACAACCATATAAAACCAAAGATCTATAAAAGAAGAGAAATCAATGCGTAGCTAACTTGCTTCAATAATTCGAATGTGAGAGATAAAAATTGCAAATAAATGTTGATAATAAAACAACTTGCTGTAGTCAGACCTCATTACGTGTGGATAATATAAACGAAAGGCACGTGTACCGAGGCACTCCACTTTAGTTATTCACAACCATATAAAACTAAAAATCTATAAAAGAAGTGAAATCAATGAGTAACTAACTTGCTTCATTAATTCGAATGAGAGAGACAAAAATTGGAAATAAATGTTGATGATACAACAACTTGCTGTAGTCAGAGCCGATTACGCGTGGATAATACAAACGAAAGCCACGTGTCCCGAGGCGCTCCATTATAATTAGTCACCACCATAAAAAACCAAAAATCATAAAGAGAAGAGAAAGAAATGAGTAAATAACTTGCACTATTAATTGGAATGAGAGAGACAAAAATTGGAAATAAATGTTGATGATCACAACTTGCTGTAGTCAGACCTGATTACGCGTGGATAATCTAAACGAAAGACACGTTTACCGAGGTGCTCCATTTTAGTTAGTCACAACCATATAAAACCAAAGATCTATAAAAGAAGAGAAATCAATGCGTAGCTAACTTGCTTCATTAATTCGAATGTGAGAGATAAAAATTGCAAATAAATGTTGATGATAAAACAACTTGCTGGAGTCAGTGCCGATAACGCGTGGATAATATAAACGAAAGCCTCTTGTACCGAGGCGCTCTATTTGAGTTACTCACAACCATATAAAACCAAAAATCATTAAAAGAAGAGAAATCAATGAGTAACTAACTTGCTTCAATAATTCGAATGAGAGAGATAGAATTTGGAAATAAATTTTGATTATAAAACAACTTGCTGTAGTCAGACCTGATTACGCGTGGATAATGTAAACGAATTTGCGTGTACCGAGGCGCTCGATTTTAGTTAGTCACAACCATATAAAAGCAAAAACCATTAAAAGAAGCTAAAGAAATGAGTAAATAACTTGCATTATTAATTGGAATAAGAGAGATAAAAATTGGAAATGAATGTTGATAATAAAACAACTTGCTGTAGTCAGACCTCATTACGCGTGGATAATATAAACGAAAGGCACGTGTACCGAGGCACTCCACTTTAGTTATTCACAACCATATAAAACTAAAAATCATTAAAAGAAGAGAAATAAGTGAGTAACTAACTTGCATTATAATTGGCATGAAAGAGATATAAATTGGAAATAAATGTTGATGGTAAAACAATCCACGTGTACCGAGGCGCTCGATTTTAGTTAGTCACAACCATATAAAACCAAAAATCATTAAAAGAAGTGAAATCAATGAGTAACTAACTTGCTTTATTAATTAGAATGAGAGAGATAAAAATTGGAAATAAATGTTGATGATAAAACAACTTGCTGTAGTCAGTGCCGATAACGCGTGGATAATATAAACGAAAGCCACGTGTCCCGAGGCGCTCCATTATAATTAGTCACCACCATAAAAAACCAAAATCATAAAGAGAACGGAAAGAAATGAGTAAATAACTTGTATTATTAATTGGAATGAGAGAGATATAAATTGGAAATGAATGTTGATGATAGAACAACTTGCTGCAGTTAGACCAGATTACGCACGGATAATATATACGAAAGCCACGTGTACCGAGGCGTTCGATTTTAGTGTCACAACCATATAAAACCAAAAATCATTAAAAGAAGAGAAATCAATGAGTAACTAACTTGCTTTAATATTTCGAATGAGAGAGATAGAAATTGGAAATAAATTTTGATTATAAAACAACTTGCTGCAGTCAGTCCTGACTACGCGTGGATAATATAAACGAATTTGCGTGTACCGAGGTGCTCGATTTTAGTTAGTCACAACCATATAAAACTAAAAATCATTAAGAGAAGAGAAATCAATGAGTAACTAACTTGCTTTATTAATTGGAATGAGAGAGATATAAATTGGAAATAAATGTTGATGGTAAAACAACTTGCTGCTGTCAGAGACGATTTCGCGTGGATAATATGCACGAAATCCACGTGTACCGAGGCACTCGATTTTAGTTAGTCACAACCATATAAAACCAAAAATCATTAAAAGAAGTGAAATCAATGAGTAACTAACTTGCTTTATTAATTAGAATGAGAGAGATAAAAATTGGAAATAAATGTTGATGATAAAACAACTTGCTGTTTTCAGACCTGATTACGCGTGGATAATGTAAACGAATTTGCGTGTACCGAGGCGCTCGATTTTAGTTAGTCACAACCATATAAAAGCAAAAACCATTAAAAGAAGCTAAAGAAATGAGTAAATACCTTGCATTAATAATTGGAATGAGAGAGACAAAAATTGGAAATAGATGTTGATGATACAACTTGTTGCAGTCAGAGCCGATTACGCGTGGACACTATAAACGAAAGCCACGTGTACCTAGGCGCTCCATTATAATTAGTCACCACCATATAAAACCAAAAATCATAAAGAGAAGGGAAAGAAATGAGTAAATAACTTGCATTATTAATTGGAATGAGAGAGATCAAAATTGGAAATAAATGTTGATTATAAAACAACTTGCTGTAGTCACACCTGATTACGCGTGGATAATCTAAACGAAAGACACGTTTACCGAGGTGCTCCATTTTAGTTAGTCACAACCATATAAAACCAAAGATCTATAAAAGAAGAGAAATCAATGCGTAACTAACTTGCTTCATTAATTCGAATGTGAGAGATAAAAATTGCAAATAAATGTTGATGATAAAACAACTTGCTGGAGTCAGTGCCGATAACGCATGGATAATATAAACGAAAGCCTCTTGTACCGAGGCGCTCTATTTGAGTTAGTCACAACTATATAAAACCAAAAATCATTAAAAGAAGAGAAATCAATGAGTAACTAACTTGCTTCAATAATTCGAATGAGAGAGATAGAATTTGGAAATAAATTTTGATTATAAAACAACTTGCTGTAGTCAGACCTGATTACGCGTGGATAATGTAAACGAGTTTGCGTGTACCGAGGCGCTCGATTTTAGTTAGTCACAACCATATAAAAGCAAAAACCATTAAAAGAAGCTAAAGAAATGAGTAAATAACTTGCATTATTAATTGGAATAAGAGAGATAAAAATTGGAAATGAATGTTGATAATAAAACAACTTGCTGTAGTCAGACCTCATTACGCGTGGATAATATAAACGAAAGGCACGTGTACCGAGGCACTCCACTTTAGTTATTCACAACCATATAAAACTAAAAATCTATAAAAGCAGAGAAATCAATGCGTAACTAACTTGCTTCAATAATTCGAATGAGAGAGACAAAAATTGGAAATAAATGTTGATGATACAACAACTTGCTGTAGTCAGAGCCGGTTACGCGTGGATAATATAAACGAAAGCCACGTGTCCCGAGGCGCTCCATTATAATTAGTCACCACCATAAAAAACCAAAAATCATAAAGAGAAGAGAAAGAAATGAGTAAATAACTTGCACTATTAATTGGCATGAGAGAGATATAAATTGGAAATGAATGTTGATGATAAAACAACTTGCTGTAGTCAGACCAGTTTACGCACGGATAATATAAACGAAATCCACGTGTACCGAGGCGCTCGATTTTAGTTAGTCACAACCATATAAAACCAAAAATCATTAAAAGAAGAGAAATCAATGAGTAACTAACTTGCTTCAATAATTCGAATGAGAGAGATAGAAATTGGAAATAAATTTTGATTATAAAACAACTTGCTGTAGTCAGACCTGACTACGCGTGGATAATGTAAACGAATTTGCGTGTACCGAGGCACTCGATTTTAGTTAGTCACAACCATATAAAAGCAAAAACCATTAAAAGAAGCTAAAGAAATGAGTAAATAACTTGCATTATTAATTGGAATGAGAGAGACAAAAATTGGAAATAAATGTTGATGATACAACTTGCTGTAGTCAGAGCCGATTACGCGTGGATAATATAAACGAAAGCCACGTGTACCGAGGCGCTCCAGTATAATTAGTCACCACCATATAAAACCAAAAATCATAAAGAGAAGGGAAAGAAATGAGTAAATAACTTGCTTTGTTAATTAGAATGAGAGAGATAAAAATTGAAAATAAATGTTGATTATAAAACAACTTGCTGTTGTCACACCTGATTACGCGTGGATACTCTAAACGAAAGACACGTTTACCGAGGTGCTCCATTTTAGTTAGTCACAACCATATAAAACCAAAGATCTATAAAAGAAGAGAAATCAATGCGTAACTAACTTGCTTCATTAATTCGAATGTGAGAGATAAAAATTGCAAATAAATGTTGATGATAAAACAACTTGCTGGAGTCAGTGCCGATAACGCGTGGATAATATAAACGAAAGCCTCTTGTACCGAGGCGCTCTATTTGAGTTAGTCACAACCATATAAAACCAAAAATCATTAAAAGAAGAGAAATCAATGAGTAACTAACTTGCTTCAATAATTCGAATGAGAGAGATAGAATTTGGAAATACATTTTGATTATAAAACAACTTGCTGTAGTCAGACCTGATTACGCGTGGATAATGTAAACGAATTTGCGTGTACCGAGGCGCTCGATTTTAGTTAGTCACAACCATATAAAAGCAAAAACCATTAAAAGAAGCTAAAGAAATGATTAAATAACTTGCATTATTAATTGGAATAAGAGAGATAAAAATTGGAAATGAATGTTGATAATAAAACAACTTGCTGTAGTCAGACCTCATTACGCGTGGATAATATAAACGAAAGGCACGTGTACCGAGGCACTCCACTTTAGTTATTCACAACCATATAAAACCAAAGATCTATAAAAGAAGAGAAATCAATGCGTAACTAACTTGCTTCATTAATTCGAATGTGAGAGATAAAAATTGCAAATAAATGTTGATGATAAAACAACTTGCTGCTGTCAGAGACGATTTCGCGTGGATAATATGCACGAAATCCACGTGTACCGAGGCGCTCGATTTTAGTTAGTCACAACCATATAAAACCAAAAATCATTAAAAGAAGTGAAATCAATGAGTAACTAACTTGCTTTATTAATTAGAATGAGAGAGATAAAAATTGGAAATAAATGTTGATGATAAAACAACTTGCTGAAGTCAGTGCTGATAACGCGTGGATAATATAAACGAAAGCCACGTGTCCCGAGGCGCTCCATTATAATTAGTCACCACCATAAAAAACCAAAATCATAAAGAGAATGGAAAGAAATGAGTAAATAACTTGTAATATTAATTGGAATGAGAGAGATATAAATTGGAAATGAATGTTGATGATAGAACAACTTGCTGCAGTTAGACCAGATTACGCAGGGATAATATAAACGAAAGCCACGTGTACCGAGGCGTTCGATTTTAGTGTCACAACCATATAAAACCAAAAATCATTAAAAGAAGAGAAATCAATGAGTAACTAACTTGCTTTAATATTTCGAATGAGAGAGATAGAAATTGGAAATAAATTTTGATTATAAAACAACTTGCTGCAGTCAGTCCTGACTACGCGTGGATAATATAAACGAATTTGCGTGTACCGAGGTGCTCGATTTTAGTTAGTCACAACCATATAAAACTAAAAATCATTAAAAGAAGAGAAATCAATGAGTAACTAACTTGCTTTATTAATTGGAATGAGAGAGATATAAATTGGAAATAAATGTTGATGGTAAAACAACTTGCTGCTGTCAGAGACGATTTCGCGTGGATAATATGCACGAAATCCACGTGTACCGAGGCACTCGATTTTAGTTAGTCACAACCATATAAAACCAAAAATCATTAAAAGAAGTGAAATCAATGAGTAACTAACTTGCTTTATTAATTAGAATGAGAGAGATAAAAATTGGAAATAAATGTTGATGATAAAACAACTTGCTGTTGTCAGACCTGATTACGCGTGGATAATGTAAACAAATTTGCGTGTACCGAGGCGCTCGATTTTAGTTAGTCACAACCATATAAAAGCAAAAACCATTAAAAGAAGCTAAAGAAATGAGTAAATAACTTGCATTATTAATTGGAATGAGAGAGACAAAAATTGGAAATAAATGTTGATGATACAACTTGCTGCAGTCAGAGCCGATTACGCGTGGATAATATAAACGAAAGCCACGTGTACCGAGGCGCTCTATTATAATTAGTCACCACCATATAAAACCAAAAATCATAAATAGAATGGAAAGAAATTAGTAAATAACTTGCATTATTAATTGGAATGAGAGAGATAAAAATTGGAAATAAATGTTGATGATAAAACAACTTGCTGTAGTCACACCTGATTACGCGTGGATAATCTAAACGAAAGACATGTTTACCGAGGTGCTCCATTTTAGTTAGTCACAACCATATAAAACCAAAGATCTATAAAAGAAGAGAAATCAATGCGTAACTAACTTGCTTCATTAATTCGAATGTGAGAGATAAAAATTGCAAATAAATGTTGATGATAAAACAACTTGCTGGAGTCAGACCTGATTACGCGTGGATAATGTAAACGAATTTGCGTGTACCGAGGCGCTCGATTTTAGTTAGTCACAACCATATAAAAGCAAAAACCATTAAAAGAAGCTAAAGAAATGAGTAAATAACTTGCATTATTATATGGAATAAGAGAGATAAAAATTGGAAATGAATGTTGATGATAAAACAACTTGCTGTAGTGTGAGCCGATTACGCGTGGATAATATAAACGAAAGGCACGTGTACCGAGGCACTCCACTTTAGTTATTCACAACCATATTAAACTAAAAATCATTAAAAGAAGAGAAATAAGTGAGTAACTAACTTGCATTATAATTGGCATGAGAGAGATATAAATTGGAAATGAATGTTGATGATAAAACAACTTGCTGCAGTTAAACCAGATTACGCACGGATAATATAAACGAAAGCCACGTGTACCGAGGCGTTCGATTTTAGTGTCACAACCATATAAAACCAAAAATCATTAAAAGAAGAGAAATCAATGAGTAACTAACTTGCTTTAACATTTCGAATGAGAGAGATAGAAATTGGAAATAAATTTTGATTATAAAACAACTTGCTGCAGTCAGTCCTGACTACGCGTGGATAATATAAACGAATTTGCGTGTACCGAGGTGCTCGCTTTTAGTTAGTCACAACCATATAAAACTAAAAATCATTAATAGAAGAGAAATCAATGAGTAACTAACTTGCTTTATTAATTGGAATGAGAGAGATATAAATTGGAAATAAATGTTGATGGTAAAACAACTTGCTGCTGTCAGAGACGATTTCGCGTGGATAATATGCACGAAATCCACGTGTACCGAGGCGTTCGATTTTAGTGTCACAACCATATAAAACTAAAAATCATTAAAAGAAGAGAAATAAATGAGTAACTAACTTTCTTTATTAATTGGAATGAGAGAGATATAAATTGGAAATAAATGTTGATGGTAAAACAACTTGCTGCTGTCAGAGATGATTACGCGTGGATAATATGCGCGAAATCCACGTGTACCCAGGCGCTCGATTTTAGTTAGTCACAACCCTATAAGACCAAAAATCATTAAAAGAAGAGAAATCAATGAGTAACTAACTTGCTTCAATAATTCGAATGAGAGAGATGGAAATTAGAAATAAATTTTGATTATAAAACAACTTGCTGTAGTCAGACCTGATTACGCGTGGATAATGTAAACGAATTTGCGTGTACCGAGGCGCTCGATTTTAGTTTGTCACAACCATATAAAAGCAAAAACCATTAAAAGAAGCTAAAGAAATGAGTAAATACCTTGCATTAATAATTGGAATGAGAGAGACAAAAATTGGAAATAAATGTTGATGATACAACTTGCTGCAGTCAGAGCCGATTACGCGTGGATAATATAAACGAAAGCCACGTGTACCGAGGCGCTCTATTATAATTAGTCACCACCATATAAAACCAAAAATCATAAAGAGAAGGGAAAGAAATTAGTAAATAACTTGCATTATTAATTGGAATGAGAGAGATAAAAATTGGAAATAAATGTTGATGATAAAACAACTTGCTGCAGTCACACCTGATTACGCGTGGATAATCTAAACGAAAGACACGTTTACCGAGGTGCTCCATTTTAGTTAGTCACAACGATATAAAACCAAAGATCTATAAAAGAAGAGAAATCAATGCGTAACTAACTTGCTTCATTAATTCGAATGTGAGAGATAAAAATTGCAAATAAATGTTGATGATAAAACAACTTGCTGGAGTCAGTGCCGATAACGCATGGATAATATAAACGAAAGCCACTTGTACCGAGGCGCTCTATTTGAGTTAGTCACAACCATATAAAACCAAAAATCATTAAAAGAAGAGAAATCAATGAGTAACTAACCTGGTTCAATAATTCGAATGAGAGAGATAGAATTTGGAAATAAATTTTGATTATAAAACAACTTGCTGTAGTCAGACCTGATTACGCGTGGATAATGTAAACGAATTTGCGTGTACCGAGGCGCTCGATTTTAGTTAGTCACAACCATATAAAAGCAAAAACCATTAAAAGAAGCTAAAGAAGTGAGTAAATAACTTGCATTATTATATGGAATAAGAGAGATAAAAATTGTTAATGAATGTTGATGATAAAACAACTTGCTGTAGTGTGAGCCGATTACGCGTGTATAATATTAACGAAAGCCACGTGTAGCGAGGCGCTCGATTTTTGTTAGTCACAACCATATAAAACTAAAAATCATTAAAAGAAGAGAAATCAATGAGTAACTAACTTGCTTTAATAATTGGAATGAGAGAGATAAAAACTGGAAATAAATGTTGATGATAAAACAACTTGCTGCAGTCACACCTGATTACGCGTGGATAATCTAAACGATAGACACGTTTACCGAGGTGCTCCATTTTAGTTAGTCACAACCATATAAAACCAAAAATCTATAAAAGAAGAGAAATCAATGCGTAACTAACTTGCTTCAATAATTCGAATGAGAGAGACAAAAATTGGAAATAAATGTTGATGACACAACTTGCTGAAGTCAGAGCCGATTACGCGTGGATAATATAAACGAAAGCCACATGTCCCGAGGCGCTCCATTATAATTAGTCACCACCATAAAAACCAAAATCATAAAGAGAACGGAAAGAAATGAGTAAATAACTTGTATTATTAATTGGAATGAGAGAGATATAAATTGGAAATGAGTTTTGATGATAAAACAACTTGCTGCAGTTAGACCAGATTACGCACGGATAATATAAACGAAAGCCACGTGTACCGAGGCGTTCGAGTTTAGTGTCACAACCATATAAAACCAAAAATCATTAAAAGAAGAGAAATCAATGAGTAACTAACTTGCTTTAATATTTCGAATGAGAGAGATAGAAATTGGAAATAAATTTTGATTATAACACAACTTCCTGCAGTCAGTCCTGACTACGCGTGGATAATATAAACGAATTTGCGTGAACCGAGGTGCTCGCTTTTAGTTAGTCACAACCATATAAAACTAAAAATAATTAATAGAAGAGAAATCAATGAGTAACTAACTTGCTTTATTAATTAGAATGAGAGAGATAAAAATTGGAAATAAATGTTGATGATAAAACAACTTGCTGTTGTCAGACCTGATTACGCGTGGATAATGTAAACAAATTTGCGTGTACCGAGGCGCTCGATTTTAGTTAGTCACAACCATATAAAAGCAAAAACCATTAAAAGAAGCTAAAGAAATGAGTAAATAACTTGCATTATTAATTGGAATGAGAGAGATAAAAATGGAAATA